>NC_056056.1:56705267-57006249 GCF_016772045.2 Ovis aries
TGTAGTCCACGGGGTCACAAAGAATCAGACACAACTTAGCAACTGAGCAACAACAGACTAAACTTATTGTGATAATCATTTCACAATCTATGTGCACCAAATTATTATCATTTTGTACACCTTAATGGAGAAGGAAATAGCAACCCACTCCAGTATTCTTGCCTGGAGAACCCCGTGGACAGAGGAGCCTGGTGGGCCACAGTCCACGGGTTACAAAGAGTCAGACATGTCTGAGCGACTTAACATACCTTAAACTTCCACAAGGCTATATGTCTAAACCATTGCTGTGGTTTAGTCATTCAGTTATGTCCCACTCTTTTGTGACCCTGCGGACTGTAGCCCACCAGGCTCCTCTGTTCATGGGATTTCCCAGGTAAGAATACTGAAAGTGGGTTGTCATGCCCTCTTCCAGGGGACCTTCCCAGGGATCCAACCTGCATCTCCTGCACAGCAGGTGGATTCTTTACCACTGAGCCACCTGGGAAGCCATCTGACTAAAACGGAAAAAAATAAAATAAAATAAATAAATTTTATAATGTTCTTCCAAATAACAATTTTTTAAAATGGGAAGTTCTGACCACACTGGGTGCACATTTCCACACGGCCAGGAAACAACTGGAACCAAGTAGCCAGTCATCTTCACTCGGCACTTTCACCCCCTCAAATGCCATAGTTCCTATCACTCCCCACTCCCAACACAGGCCAGGTGCATTCATGCCTTCGTTTACCCAGTCCCTATGATCCATGATCTACATGTTGCTGCTGCTGCTGCTGCTAAGTTGCTTCAGTTGTGTCCAACTCTGTGCAACCCCATAGATGGCAGCCCACCAGACTCCCCCGTCCCTGGGATTCTCCAGGCAAGAACACTGGAGTGGGTTGCCATTTCCTTCTCCAATGCATGAAAGTGAAAAGTGAAAGTGAAGTCGCTCAGTCATGTCCAACTCTTGGCGACCCCATGAACTGCAGCCTACCAGGCTCCTCCGCCTATGGGATTTTCCAGGCAAGAGTACTGGAGTGGGTTGCCATTGCCTTCTCTGATGATCTACATAAGTACCTTTAATAACCATATGGGATTCAACAGCCTGGACAGACCATAATTTAACCAGTTTTCAGTGGCTGGGCCCATAGTTTGCATCAATCACACTGCAGTTAATCACAGTCAACATACATCTTTGTCACTTGCTCCATCATTTCATGGGATAAATTCATAGAGGTTGGGTTACTGGGTCAATTTGATACAGTACACCCACAAAAAGGTTAAAGATACCATTTTAAATCAGTTATAACACAAAATGAGAAAAATCAGCTAGCTAGATGACATCTTTTCTACTTGGACATTTTAAATTAACCAATGGCAGTTCTCACATGTCCTTCCATTTGGGCTCCACCCTGAGCCCTCTAATGTTGTAAATATTAACATCTTGTGAAACTTGCTATTTTATTCCACTACTTCTGCCACCTGACAACATCCTTTAGTGACATCCTCAAAAATCACTTTGCTACAAGAGATTCAGCCACACCAAAAGTGCCTACAATGTACTCAGTGCTGCTAGACACCCCCTCTCCCAACCATGCATATATAGGTTTTTTTTAACATATTTTTTAATTGAAGGCTAATTACTTTACAATATTGTAGTGGTTTTTCCCATACATTCACATGAATCAGCCATGGGTGTACATGTGTCCCTCATCCTGAAGCCCCCTCTCACCTCCCTCCCCATTCCATCCTTCAGGGTCATCCCAGTGCACCAGCCCTGAGCACCCTGTCTCATGCATCGAACCTGGACTGGTGATCTATTTCACATATGACAATATACATGTTTCAATGCCATTCTCTCAAATCATCCCACCTTTGCCTTCTCTGAGAGTCCAAAAGTCTGTTTTTTACATCTGTGTCTCTTTTGCTGTCTTGAATATAGGGTCATTGTTACCATCTTTCTAAACTCCATATATATGCATTAATATACTATATTGGTGTTTTTCTTTCTGACTTACTTCACTCCGTATAATAGGCTCCAGTTTCATCCATCTCGTTAAAACTGATTCAAATGCATTCTTTTTAATAGCTGAGTAATATTCCATTGTGTATATGTACCACAGCTTTCTTTTCCATTTGTCTGACGATGGACATCTAGGTTGCTTCCATGTCCTGGCTATTATAAACAGTGCTGCAATGAACACTGGGGTACACGTGTCTCTTTCAATTCTGCCTTCCTCGGTGTGTATGCCCAGCAGTGGGATTGCTGGGTCGTATGGCAGTTCTATTTCCAGTTTTTTAAGGAAATCTCCACACTGTTCTCCATAGTGGCTATACTAGTTTGCATTCCCACCAACAGTGTAAGAGGGTTCCCTTTTCTCTGCACCCTCTCCAGCATTTATTGTTTGTAGACTTTTTATTTTGGGGGAGGGGATTTTTAGTTATTTTATTTTTTTTACTTTACAATACTGTATTGGTTTTGCCATACATCAACATGAATCCACCACGGGTGTACACGTGTTCCCAATCCTGAACCCCCTCCCACCTCCCTCCCCATACCATCTCTCTGGGTCATCCCAGTGCACCAGCCCCAAGCATCCTGTATCCTGCATCGAACCTAGACTGGCAATTAGTTTCTTATATGATATTATACATGTTTCAATGCCATTCTCTCAAATCATCCCACCCTCTCCCTCTCCCACAGAGTCCAAAAGACTGTTCTATACATCTGTGTCTCTTTTGCTGTCTCGCATACAGGGTTATAGTTACCATCTTTCTAAATTCCATATATATGTGTTAGTATACTGTATTGGTATTTTTCTTTCTGGCTTACTTCACTCTGTATAATAGGCTCCAGTTTCATCCACCTCATTAGAACTCATTCAAATATATTCTTTTTAATGGCTGAGTATTACTCCATTGTGTATATGTACCACAGCTTTCTTATCCATTCACCTGCTGATGGACATCTAGGTTGCTTCCATGTCCTTGCTATTATAAACAGCACTATGATGAACATTGGGGTACACATGTCTCTTTCAATTCTGCCTTCCTCGGTGTGTATGCCCAGCAGTGGGATTGCTGGGTCGTATGGCAGTTCTATTTCCAGTTTTTTAAGGAATCTCCGCACTGTTCTCCATAGTGGCTGTACTAGTTTGCATTCCCACCAACAGTGTAGGAGAGTTCCCTTTTCTCCACACCCTCTCCAGCATTTATTGTTTGTAGACTTTTAGATCGAAGCCATTCTGACTGGAGTGAAATGGTACCTCATTGTGGTTTTGATTTGCATTTCTCTGATAATGAGTGATGTTGAGCATCTTTTCATGTGTTTGTTAGCCATCTGTATATCTTCTTTGGAGAAATGTCTGTTTAGTTCTTTGGTCCATTTTTTGATTGAGTCATTTATTTTTCTGGAATTGAGCTGCAGGAGCTGCTTGTATATTTTTGAGATTAATTCTTTGTCAGTTGCTTCATTGGCTATTATTTTCTCCCATTCTGAAGGCTGTCTTTTCACCTTGCTTATAGTTTCCTTCATTGTGCAAAAGCTTTTAAGTTTAATTAGGTCTCATTTGTTTATTTTTGCTTTTATTTCCATTACTCTGGGAGGTGGGTCATAGAGGATCCTGCTGTGATTTATGTCAGAGAGTGTTTTGCCTCTGTTTTCCTCTAGGAGTTTTATAGTTTCTGGTCTTACATTTAGATCTTTAATCCATTTTGATTTTATTTGTGTGTATGGTGTTAAGAATGTGTTCTAGTTTCATTCTTTTACAAGTGGTTGACCAGTTTTCCCATCACCGCTTGTTAAAGAGATTGTCTTTTCTCCATTGTTATATTCTTGCCTCCTTTGTCAAAGATAAGGTGTCCATTGGTGCGTGGATTTATCTCTGGGCTTTCTATTTTGCATATAGGTTTTTACCTTGAGTTAGTTCCTGTAACAAGATACATTTGAAATGATGCCAAAATCTACCCCCTCTGCCCAAACTATGCAACTTTACCCTGGATCCTATGACAGGCTGAATCATGTTCCCCAAAATTTATGTTGAATCCCTAACACCCTAACTACTTTAGAATGTGACTCTGGTTTATTGTTCACTCGCTAAGTTGTGTCTGACTCTTTGTGACCCCATGGACTGCAGCACTCCAGGCTTCCCTGTCCTTCACCATCTCCCAGAGTTTGCTCAAACTCATGTCCACTGAGATGGTGATGCCATCCAACCATCTCATCCTCTGTCACCCGCTTCTCCTCCTGCCCTCAGTCTTTCCCAGCATCAGGGTCTTTTCCAAGGAGTAGCCTCTTCACATCGGGTGGCCAAAGTATTGGAGTTTCAGCTTCAGCAACAGTCCTTCCAATGAATATTCAGGGTTGATTTCCTTTAGGATTGACTGGTTTGATCTTGCTATCCAAAAGATCCTCAAAAGTCTTCTCCAGCACCACAGGTCAAAAGTATCCATTTTTTGGTGCTCAGCCTTCTTTATGGTCCAACTCTCAATTCTGGAGTTCAGTTCAGTCGCTCAGTCATGTCTGACTCTTTGCGACTCCATGAATCGCAGCACGCCAGGCCTCCCTGTCCATCACCATCTCCCAGAGTTCACTCAGACTCACGTTCATCAAGTCCGTGATGCCTAAGAGGTAATTAAGTGAAAATGAGCCAAAATGAAACTGCAGCCTCCCTTGAAGTGTTTTCTCTTGTGACCCCAAAGGCAGCCAAGCAGGGTCAGATCTAGCTGAGGTCAGAACCCCAGTAGCACATGTGGGATCCAGGTACCTGTACAAAAAGACTTTTTTTTTAGTTCACTTTATACTTTAGAAGGGCCACCGAGATGCAGGGAAAGGCGAGATCAATACCTGCTTTGTCTTTGAATCCTGAAAATGAGAAACAGAGAGTCCAGTCCACGCTGAGCGCTTCAGAAGATGTGTCCCAAATAAAGACTCACAAATGAAAGGAATGATGACTCAGGTCCCAAGTAGGCCTGCGCCCAGGCGGAAACACAGAGCTGAACTCTACAGCATCTGAACATCACAGCCGGCCATAGGGACACCATTGATTCAATTTTCCATTACTGGTCAAAAAATAAGGGATTAAAAGGATGGCCAAGGTATGCTGTGGAAAACCTCTTCTCGGCTAATGGACCAGTCCAGACTTCCAATTTCTGAAGACTGTGCCCACCTGCAACACCGGTATGGATGCTATATGTGAAAGCAGGGACAGGTTAAATCAAGGAAGAGATGTTACCACTCCTGGGGCATTTACAGTAACTTCAACACTGCACCCAGCTCTGCATAAGAACACAAAAATAGGGACTTCCCTGGTGGTCCAGTGGTTAAGAATCCACATCTCCACTGCAAGGGGCACAGGTTTGATTCCTGACCAAGATCCTGCATGCCATGTGGTGTAGCCAAAAAAATTTTTTTAACTTTAAAAAAAGAACATGAAAATATTATGTGGGAGAAAGAATCTTTAAAAAGCAAAAGAATTTGATACAAGCAAGAAAGATTGGGCTTAATGTGAATTTTAAGGTGCCAGTCTCTATATATTATAAACAGCTCTCAACTTCTGTAAATTATCAGCACACACTCAAGTTGTATCCCAGTTTAGCAAGGTATCCACAAGTTCACGGGTTTCCCCTTGCTCTTTCCAAGCTGTGCCCACTGAGGTCGGACTTTCACACATCCTACGTGGCTGACACATTCAGCAGTAGCTCACTCTTGAGCCAACAGCCACTGATGAGCCCCTCCAAAGCACCAGATGCCCTTTTAGAAGTTGGGGTACAAGGACCAAGAGACCATAGCCCAGCTTTGGAGGAGCCTGCACCTTTGGGGGAGGCAGTCATCAGGGGCAGAGGCTGCCATGGGGACACTGAGAGGACAGCAGAGGGTTCTTTAGGCTTGGGAGGCCTTCACAGAGGACACAGTATGTTAGCTGAATCAGCTGTTGGCCAGAGGTGCAGCATGGCAGGGTTCCCAGCAGAGGGAACAGTGTGTGCCTACACTGAGCTCACCTGAGTCTTTCACTAGGCTAGGAAATGTGTTCTTTTGTTTTTTCTTTTTCCTTTTCTTTTTGGCTTTCCTGACAAAGGATCAAACACAGGCCATACATAGTGAAAGCACAGATTCCTTACAACTGGACCACTAGGGAATTCCTGGAAGGATGTTCTTATTCAAAAGCAAATCTGCCCATATTTTAGGAACCAGTTCCCTTTCAGAGAGTGCTTTCCAGGTGGCTCAGTGGTAAATAATTTGCCTGTAATCGGGAGATGCAGGTTGGATCCCTGGGTCAGGAAGATCCCCTGGAAGAGGGCATGGCAACCCACTCCAGTATTCTTGCCTGGGAAATCCCATGGACAGAGGACCCAAGTGGCCTGTGGTTAATGGGGTCTCAAAGAGTCTGACATGACTTAGCAACTGAGCACACACGTCCCTTTCAGAGATTTCACATACCTTTTTTCTAGGTCTTTATTGTAAATAAAACCTACCAAGGAAAGATACAATATCAAGATCTCCATCTTTTCTAAGTTATAGTTGATTTACAAGGTTATCTTCATTTTAGGTATACAGCAAAGTGATTCAGTTATACATACATATCTATATATTCTCCTTTAGATGCTATTGCATTATATATTATTACAAGACTTTGAATATAGCTCCCTGTGCTTTACAGTAGCTTCTTGTTGTTTATCTGTTTTATATATAGTAGTCTGTATCTGCTAAGCCCAAGATCCGAATTTATCCTTCTCCCTTACTCCTTTGGGAACCATAAGTCTGACTTCTATGTCTGTGAGTCTGTTTCTGTTTTGCAAATAATTTTATTTGTATCAAGATCTCCATCTTCAAGCACATTCCATCTCAATGATGGAAAACATGGTCAGTCTCAAAGATAAAATCACTTGCTTTTATTGGGATTTATGACTTGGGAGCAGCAGGAACTCCCTCAACTAACCAGACTGTAAATCTAGGAGAGTGGCAGTGCTCAGAGACAGAACTAGATTAGAGAACTGGAGACCAAGAGGGCAGGCCAGTCCTGCACAGTCTCGCTGAGACTCCAGGCCGAACACCAGGGTCATTCCAACAGGAAACTGTGCCCAGCAGCTTCTGCTCGCTGCCCCACCCTCATGGCCTCTGAGAACAGAGAATTGCCCGCCCCACGGGGTTGTTCTTAAGATCCAACACACTGATGGGAGAAGATGCAGAGAGAGCTACAAAGGCACCATGCAGTATTCCTGCCTTCAGCCTCCCCTGGGCCTGGCAGGTCTGCCTCCTTCACAAAGATTCTGACCCTCTCTCCTCAGGAAGCTTTCTCAAGGGAGGGAGCACCAACCCAACTTCACCAGCACCTCCCAACTTCCCTCTTCTCCAGCCTCCACCAACAATACCCAAGGACAGAGACATGGGGCATCTTTTGAGGAACTTGCACAGCCTCACCAGCCAGACCATGATCTTCTGGGGGCAGGGGCTGCCTCCCCAACCCCGCCCTGCCCTGGACGTTTCCAGTGCTCCAACCTAGAACCAGTTTTTCTTCTGTTAAGTGACTGACCTGCCTAAAGAGAGCTTCCTCCACAGAAGAAAGATCTACATCTTCTCCAAAACTGTGACTCAAGAAACGCACCTCCAAGTATGTCCACCAGATGAAACCATCATTTAAGGCTTCATTTTGTGGGACTTCCCTGGCGGTCCAGTCATTAAGACTCCACCCTTCCAATGCAGGGGGCGCAAGTTAGATCCCTCACTGGGGAACTAAGATCTCGCATGCCATGTGGTACAGCCAAAAGTTGTGTGTGTGTGTTTTTTTTTAAATTAAGATTTCATTTTGTAAAAAAGCAAAGGACTTCTCAGCTGAAAGAGTGATGGAGTTATTAGGTCCTGGGATAAAGAGGGCAGGAACTGGTAGTGACTCGGCTACTGCTGGACCATACTGTAGAAACAGTGACTGCTGCCATGGCAAATATGTTAGTGCCATGTATTGGCAAGAATGAAAAAGTGAAGTGACAGTTGCTCAGTAGTGTCTGACTCTTTGAGACCCATGGACTGTAGCCCTCCAGACTCCTCTGTCCATAGAATTCTCCAAGCAAGAAGACTGGAGTGAGTAGCCATTCCCTTCTCCTGGGGGATCTTCCCAACCCAGGGATGGAAACTGGGTCTCCTGCAGTGCAAGTAGATTCCTTACCATCTGAGACACTACGGAAGCCCACTGGCAAGAATAAACAATATACAAAGGAACCATTCTTTACCAACAGCAATTCAGGGAATAAGAACACAAACACACCATCTAAAGAGCACTGTGAGGTTCACAAGGGACTCATATCCCACTAACTGCCTCTTAGGCTACTGGAAGCCCAGAAACAAGGACTTGCGCATGGAACACAGGGCAACGCCAGACCTGTTGGCTGCATTCATATCAGCTCTCAGATCCCATGACTCAGACCACAGACCCAAGTGTGACTGGGTCCCAAGGATGGACCCCAATGCCAAGGGGACTGGGGCTGTCTCAAATTCCTACCACACTACACCCTGACAGCAGTCCCTCACTCGGGAAGCAGGCGGGAGAATCTTGTGGTTGGATAGTCATTCTGGTTAGTTCCTCAGAGGAAGTATATAATGCACCATGTCTGGAGCTTGAGCATAAATGCCTGGTGGTACGTGACTGCGGAAATGGAATTTAGAAAGATCACGTCTCTAAGAAACTCAAAATCTTGAATGGGAACCAATCTATGCAGGAGAGGGAAGTGAAGTGACATCCACGGCTGAGCTCATGTTAAGAGAGTTACCTTAGGCAGGTTGATAAGGAGTCCAAGCCTAAGCCCCCTTTAAGGAAGAAGTGAACATTCTTTCTTTTTCACATTCTTTTGCCTTAGACATGTAGACCTCATAGGCAGCAGTATTTCTTGCTCAAGAACAAGCTTTTTGGAGCTCAGAATGTATGTTGTGGGAGAAGGTCTGGGTAAAACTTCCCCAGCCTTGAGCTCTGGGTTAACCCATTCCTTCTGGCTAATCTCGTGCTGATGTCATCCCAGGATGTATGTTAGGCTCTGGGCAAAATTTTCACAACCTTGAAGTATTTTTTTCTATTCTCAGCAGCTAGCAGAAAAGTATATAAAGACCTGCTTAAACTAACAAGGTAGGTAATCTTTCTACCCTCTTCTGATGTCTATGTCAGAAGCTTTATCTGTCACTATCACTTTAATAAAATTTCTACTACACAAAGCTCTGAGTGAGTGAGACTGTCTTTGGTCTCTGAGTTAAATCTTCTCCTTCAGAGAACACAAATCCGGTGGAACAACATAAGCTTTCATCTATCATCTCGGCAACTCACTGGGATCCCAAGACAAGTATAGCTATCATCTTGGGGGCTAAGCTAAAGCTATCAATGTGCTTTCTTCACACAGGGAATGGCTTTGCTGCCAGGAGTATCAGGTAGACATGAACTTCAGATGGAAAAAACAAAACAAAACAAAACAAAACTCAGCCCATAATTACAGAGCGAACGCATGGAGGAATTTGCATTTGATTCGAGCTGTGTTAAAAGTCTTGGTGACCTTGAGTGTCCAATAGGATATGGTGGTCAGTGTGAGACCCTGGAGATCTGAGTTGTAGCAGAGGATTTTGGACTAAGTTATTCGATGCATCAGTGACTGGCCATGTAAGGTTGGCTGTTGAGTAGTTGAACTGTGGCTACTATGGCAAAGGAAGTGAACTTTTAATTCTACTTAATTTGAATTAAAGTTGAAAAGCTGATACTTGATGCATCAATTGGAAAACTTTTATATATGTTTGGAACAACTTGAGCGCCTGAATGTCCTTTTTCAACTCTAAATTTTATGGAACTGAAGGGCAGATCAAGCATGCCTTTTTGTCAAAAAATTATTTATTTTCAGCTGTGCCAGGTCTTCATTCTTGCATGGGCTTTTCTTTAGCTGTGGCAAGTGGGGGCTACTCTTCAGTGCTCTGAAGCTCACTGTCCCTTATTTTCCTCAATTATAAAATAGGGATGATACTGCCTGGGTTGTAAAATCCTGAGGATTCAAAGTAAAATTACCAACAAGGCCTGGCTCATAGTGAGCACTCTACGTTAGTTCTCTTCCCCTTACATCTGCATAGTAAGATCCCACAGCCACAAATAAAGAAAGAACGTGAGGGAAGTTAAGTGAACCCCCTCAAAGTCACACCCTGGTAAGTGACAGCGTGGGAATGCTAAGCCCAGCTCTTCTGGCTCTGGACCCAGGGCTTCCTCCACTGGCAGTGTGCCAGCCCCAGTCTCGAGCTCCCTATATCCCACAGTCCAAGAGGCAGGTGAGGAGCCCTGAAGCATAGGCCTCAGGGCTCCTCCCAGTCCTCAAAGGCAAGACTCTGACTCTCCTTACTGCTCTGCTGTTTGCTTCCTTCTGCTTCTCTAGCCTCTTCCTAGTTTGTGAAATGGGCTAAAGAACCTACAGGGTTAGCCATCTCCCTCTCTCAGGGTGACTACACAGTCAACACCCTATGATGTCCTTCTTCAGAACGACAGGCAATTGCTACAGATTAAGGAGAAAGCAACCAGCCACCCCTCAAATGAGCAAGAGAAGTCGGGGGTCCTAGAGAATGCATTAGGGCTTGTCTTCTACCAAAAAAAAGGACAAAGATCTCTCTTACTGAAAAGGAAGCCTCCATCAACCATCACCCTGAAAGTCAGATGGAATTCTACAGTGTGTCACAGCAATGAGGATGGTCCGTGGACAACCACACACAGCAACATGGGTGAGTCACAAAGGTAAAGCTGAGTGAAAGAAGACCAGCACCAAGGGGCACACCGGGTGCCTGCATTGATGTGACGTTCTAGGACAGTCAAACTAACTTAAGCTCAAAAATTTTCAGGGCAAGGGTTATCCCTGGGTTGGGGACAAGGGCAGGACCACAGGGCTTATGGTGAGCTGGAGCTCTTCTGTTTCCTGCCCTGGACAGGCAGCTTGTGTTTGTGAAAATTCATCAAGTGCGATTTTCTGTAGAGTTATGTTACAGTGAAAACTTTATACAACTTTCTGGGCTGATGGAAATCTTCTTGATCTGGTAGTGAGTATATGCATGTGTCAAAACGCATTGAGCTGGACACTTAGGTTGTGAGTATTTTATTGTTTATCTCTAAAAATGAAACATGAGGGAGGTATAGTAAAAGAAAAAAAAAATTCTCAGAAACAAGTAATATAACATTTTTCTCCTAAATTTAAATAGCTCTAACCTCACTAGCTTAACCTCAAGGTCTTGTAAGAGGAGGGGAGTCAGGCAGGGATGGACTGCGAGATTGGGGTTGGTATATGCAAACTATTACATATAGAATGGATGGACAACAAGGGTAAACCATAATGGACAGGAATATATTAGATTGGCCAAAAAGCTCGTTCCATAACATCTTATGGAAAAACCTAAATGAACTTTTCGGCCAACCCAATAAAAAGGAATGTGTGTATATATGCGTAATTGAGTCACTTTGCGTTACAGCAGAAATTAACATTCTAAGTCAATTATTCTTCTATTTTAAAAAGGTCTTATAAGAAATTTAGTTTATGAATGTACATGAACCTCAAGAAGATGTCATGAAATCAACATGACATCTTAGTGCATAATTATAGTGCTTAAAATGTCTCTTAGACCTATCACCAAGAAAGTGATGCTACATAGCTGACTGCAAAGATATCCTGCTCAAGCTAATATGTTACTTCCAAGCCTTTTCCCCTGCAATTGGAAGTACAAAAGGCTTTGGCTCAGGTAAAAATGCTCAGAAATTTCAAACTGGTAAGGTCAAAATCAAAGAACCTTTAAATCAAAGCACCTGTCTTTTTTAAAACATTTGTATTAAATGCAGACAATAAAAAAATCATAATATTGGCTTTGGGGGTTTCCAAAACAATGCAAGAAAACACCCCCAGGTCACTTATAGAATCAGTGGTCCCCATCTTGTCTATAGATCTTAACATGCCAAACAAACAGTATATTTTAGCATCTGAGTATGTATTAATACTATAAAATTTTAGCAAGGTAGTCCCTAAAAGTTTCACTATCAGGACTTCCCTGGTGGTCCAGTGGTTAAGAATCTGCCTTGCAATGCAGGGAACTCAGGTTTGACCCCTGGTCAGGGAACTAAGATTCCACATACAGAGGAGTAACTAAGCCTGTGCCCTGTAACTACCGAGCCTGCACAAGACAAAGAGAGTCCCTGCACCACAGCGATCTCCAGTGCCACAGTCAAGACCCAACACAGTCAAATAAATGAATAAACATTTTTTAAAATTTTCATTTTCAACTCCTGAACACCATTTTTAGGCTGTTGAGAGAGTCTGAGAATGTGTACTCAGTCCTTTCCGACTCTTTGGGACCCTGTGGACTATAGTCCACCAGGCTCCTCTGTCCATGGGATTTCCCAGGCAAGAATACTACAGTGGGTTGCCATTTCCTTCTCCAGGGAATCTCCCCAACCCAGGGATCAAACCCATGTTCTCCTGCCTTGCAGGTGGATTCTTTACCACTGCACCACCTGGGAAGCCCCTTTTAGGCTGTTGAATGTCCTTAAACCTTTAAATAACAATTCAGTTTCAGCACTTCAAAATTTGCAGGCTGAATGGGTTGTATTCTGAGAACCAACATACAAGCCAACCACTGAGACTGTCTGCAAAACAAGAACACCTATTTCATGTTGCTAAATTTCCACTGGCCCCTAGAGGTATTTAATGCACTTTAACTAACAGGGACTTCCCTGGTGGTCCAGTGGCTAAGACTCCCTGCTCCCAATGCAGGGAGCCCAGGTTCAATCCCTGGTCAGGACACTAAGATCCCACATGCTTAGGGACATAGCTAAAAAGTTTAAAAGCAAAGAAGTTCAAGTGTAAATGTCAGATATATTCATGGAATGAGTCACACATTCAGCAACACAGAAATGGGAAAATACAGGTTTTATAGGAAAGAAAATTTAGAATGCATTGTCTTTACAGAGGCTTCATTTCAGTAGCCTTTTATGCAACATGCTTTCCTGGGTTTTGGGGTTTCAATTTATGATCAGTCTCATTATTTATCATAGTTATGTTCTATAAAGTCAGTGTGAAGACTAAGTTACCAAATACTCCTAGGGAAAATACAGGGTTAAGTTCTCATGTGCCTCTGGTCACGTTATTTTTTTTGGGGGGGGGGGGGCCCTCGCTGTGTGGCATGTAGGATCTTAGTTCCACAACCAGGTATCGAACCTGTGCCCCCTGCACTGGGAGCTCGGAGTCTTAACTGCTGGACCACTAGGGAAGTCACTATGGTCATATTTTCATCAACAGGTCAATACATAAACCTTCTCAAGTGTGCTTCTGTTGAAAAGCACCTTATTTAATATATTTTGTTGATTCACAAACACTGAACTCACAGCCAACAACACTATAACTCATGCTTGACTGAAGCTCCTCTAACTCATGTATTTTCTCCCTAAGACACATCACTGCTTTCTTGTGTTTAAAAACACTAGACAGCACTTCAGCTCTAAGCCTGAATTTATTTTAAAAAGTCAAATGACCTCTAAAAAGCATAAAAATGGAAAAAAAAAATGTGGCACTCCAGTTCAATTCAGTCGCTCAGTCGTGTCCAACTCTTTGCGACCCCATGAATCACAGCACGCCAGGCCTCCCTGTCCATCACCATCTCCCGGAGTTCACTCAGACTCATGTCCATCAAGTCAGTGATGCCATCCAGCCATCTCATCTTCTGTTGTCCCCTTTTCCTCCTGCCCCCAATCCCTCCCAGCATCAGAGCCTTTTCCAATGAGTCAACTCTTCACATGAGGTGGCCAGAGTACTGTAGTTTCAGCTTTAGCATCATTCCTTCCAAAGAAATCCCAGGGCTGATCTCCTTCAGAATGGACTGGTTGGATCTCCTTGCAGTCCAAGGGACTCCCAAGAGTCTTCTCCAACACCACACTTCAAAAGCATCAATTCTTCGGCGCTCAGGTTTCTTCACAGTCCAGCTCTCACATCCATACATGACCACTGGAAAACCATAGCCTTGACTAGACAGACCTTTGTTGGCAAAGTAATGTCTCTGCTTTTGAATATACCATCTAGGTTGGTCATAACTTTCCTTCCAAGGAGTAAGTGCCTTTTAATTTCATGGCTGCAGTCACCATCTGCAGTGATTTTGGAGCCCCCCAAAATAAAGTTTGACACTGTTTCCACTGTTTCCCCATCTATTTCCCAGGAAGTGATGGGACCAGATGCCATGATCTTCGTTTTCTGAATGTTGGGCTTTAGGCCAACCTTTTCGCTCTCCTCTTTCACTTTCATCAAGAGGCTTTTTAGCTCTTCTTCACTTTCTGCCATAAGGATGGTGTCATCTGCATATCTGAGGTTATTGATATTTCTCCCAGCAACCTTGATTCCAGCTTGTGTTTCTTCCAGTCCAGCATTTCTCATGATATACTCTGCATATAAGTTAAATAAGCAGGGTGACAATATACAGCCTTGACGTACTCCTTTTCCTATTTGGAACCAGTCTGTTGTTCCATGTCCAGTTCTAACTGTTGCTTTCTGACCTGCATACAGATTTCTCAAGAGGCAGGTCAGGTGGTCTGGTATTCCCATCTCTTTCAGAATTGTCCACAGTTTATTGTGGTCCACACAGTCACAGGCTTTGGCATAGTCAATACAGCAGAAATAGATGTTTTTCTGGAACTCTCTTGCTTTTCCATGATCCAGCGGATGTTGGCAATTTGGTCTCTGGTTCCTCTGCCTTTTCTAAAACCAGTTTGAACATCAGGGAGTTCACGGTTCACGTATTGCTGAAGCCTGACTTGGAGAATTTTGAGCATTTCTTTACTAGCATGTAAGATGAGTGCATTTGTGCGGTAGTTTGAGCATTCTTTGGCATTGCCTTTCTTTGGGATTGGAATGAAAATGGACCTTTTCCAGTCCCGTGGCCACTGCTGAGGTTTCCAAATTTGCTGGCATATTGAGTGCAGCACTTTCACAGCATCATCTTTCAGGATTTGAAACAGCTCCACTGGAATTCCATCACCTCCACTAGCTTTGTTCATAGTAATGCTTTCTAAGGCCCACTTGACTTCACATTCCAAGATGTCTGGCTCTAGATTAGTGATCACATCATCATGATTATCTGGGTCATGAAGGTCTTTTTTGTACAGTTCTTCCGTGTATTCTTGCCACCTCTTCTTAATATCTTCTGCTTCTGTTAGGTCCATACCATTTCTATCCTTTATCGAGCCCATCCTTGCATGAAATGTTCCCTTGGTATCTCTAATTTTCTTGAAGAGATCTCTAGTCTTCCCCATTCTGTTGTTTTCCTCTATTTCTTTGCACTGATCGCTGAAGAAGGCTTTCTTATCTCTTCTTGCTATTCTTTGGAACTCTGCATTCAGACGCTTATATCTTTCCTTTTCTCCTTTGCTTTTTGCCTCTCTTCTTTTCACAGCTATTTGTAAGGCCTCCCCAGACAGCCATTTTGCTTTTTTGCATTTCTTTCCCATGGGGATGGTCTTGATCCCTGTCTCCTGTACAATGTCATGAACCTCATTCCATAGTTCATCAGGCACTCTGTCTATCAGATCTAGGCCCTTAAATCTGTTTCTCACTTTCACTGTATAATCATAAGGGATTTGATTTAGGTCATTCCTGAATGATCTAGCAGCTTTCCCTACTCTCTTCAATTTAAGTCTGAATTTGGCAATAAAGAGTTCATGATCTGAGCCACAGTCAGCTCCTGGTCTTGTTTTTGTTGACTGTATAGAGCTTCTCCATCTTTGGCTGCAAAGAATGTAATCAATCTGATTTCAGTGTTGACCATCTGGTGATGTCCATGTGTAGAGTCTTCTCTTGTGTTGTTGGAAGAGGGTGTTTGCTATGACCAATGCATTTTCTTGGCAAAACTCTATCAGTCTTTGCCCTGCTTCATTCCGCATTCCAAGGCCAAATTTGCCTGTTACTCCAGGTGTTTCTTGACTTTCTACTTTTACATTCCAGTCCCCTATAATGAAAAGGACATCTTTTTTGGGTGTTAGTTCTAAAAGGTCTTGTAGGTCTTCATAAAACCATTCAACTTCTGCTTCTTCAGCATTACTGGTTGGGGCATAGACTTGGATAACTGTGATATTGAATGGTTTGCCTTGGAGACGAACAGAGATCATTCTGTCGTTTTGAGATTGTATCCAAGTACTGCATTTCGGACTCTTTTGTTGACCATGATTGCTACTCCATTTCTTCTGAGGGATTCCTGCCCGCAGTAGTACATATAATGGTCATCTGAGTTAAATTCACCCATTCCAGTCCATTTTAGTTCGCTGATTCCTAGAATGTCAACGTTCACCCTTGCCATCTCGTTTGACCACTTCCAATTTGCCTTGATTCATGGACCTGACATTCCAGGTTCCTATGCAATATTGCTCTTTACAGCATTGGATCTTGCTTCTATCACCAGTCACATCCACAACTGGGTATTGTTTTGCTTTGGCTCCATTCCCTTCATTCTTTCTGGAGTTATTTCTCCACTGATCTCCAGTAGCATATTGGGCACCTAATGACCTGGGGCGTTCCTCTTTCGGTATCCTATCGTTTTGCCTTTTCATACTGTTCATGGGGTTCTCAAGGCAGGAATACTGAAGTGGCTTGCCATTCCCTTCTCCAGAGGACCACATTGTGTCAGACCTCTCCACCATAACCCGCCTGTCTTGGGTTGCCCCACCGGCATAGCTTGGTTTCATTGAGTTAGACAAGGCTGTGGTCCTAGTGTGATTAGATTGACTAGTTTTCTGTGAGGATGGTTTCAGTGTGTCTGCCCTCTGATGCCCTCTTGCAACACCTACCATCTTACTTGGGTTTCTCTTACCTTGGGCGTGGGGTATCTCTTCATGGCTGCTCCAGCAAAGCACAGCTGCTGCTCCTTACCTTGGACAAGGGGTATCTCCTTACCACGGCCGTTCCTGACCTTCAACGTGGGATTACTTGTTTCTACTTTGAAATGACAAGACACAGCATTGACTTACTGGACTTCAGCTGGGAGCATGTGCATCAGACCACTCAAACTTTTCACAGTTCTGGGCAGGTCTCCATGTGACTATACATGCATGGAGAGTATACTATACTATAGTGCAGTGTATATTGTATATAGTATACTCTATACTCTACTCTCTCTATATATAGATATACTATACTATACTTCATGGACTGTAGCCCACCAGGCTCCTCTGTCCATGGGATTCTCCAGGCAAGAATACTGGAGGATCTCCCTGACCGAGGGATCAAATCCAGGTCTCTAGCATTGCAGATTCTTTACCATCTGAGCCACCAGGGAAGCCCACAAATGATGGGGATCAACTATATTTGCATTTCTGTGTGGCTGTTTCAGCGGCAGCAGTCTAGTCTCAAGTAAAAAACTTACACAGAACCTCAAAATGTAAGAGTGATGAGGGTGGAGCTGGCTGGGACAGGGGCCCTACTCTCACAGCATGCAGCCTGCTCTTTACCATCTGTGCCTCTGCCATCTTTACAAAAACACCATCTGACCACTCAGACGAGGGCAGAGGCAGATAGGAAAACATATGGGGTGGGGGTGGCGTAACAAGGGGGGGCCAGTCAGTGGCCCACAACTCTCCACAAAGGACATTGTCTAGGCAGCCCAAGCAGGGCTGGCCACAGGGGAACAGGCCTGGTGCCCCAGAAGGGACTTCCCCACGGAGACTGGAAATCCTGATGTTAAATAAAATCTTCCAGTTGGAAAACAAGGTCTCAATTTTCTCAAACTCTAAGCACACCAGACAGAACTCATCTCACAGGCCTCCAGGCTATAAACTCTTTTTCTTTTTTAATTTGGCTGCACCAAGTCTTAGTTGCAGCACGCAGGGTCTTCATTGCAAGTGTGGGATCTTTAGTTGCAGAATATGGGATCTAGTTCCCTGACCTGGGATCGAACCTGTGTCCCCTGCATCAGAAGGTGAATTCTTAACCACTGGACCACCAAGGAAGTCCTGTTCAACTTTATTTTCTCATCTTTTCCAATGGTGATAATAATAATTGCCCTATCATTCTTTTGTCAGAAGCAAATAGAACAGCACTTCATAAATACTATGCAGATTTAAGGGGAAGAAAACTAATATACAGTGCCCACTATGAGCCAGGCCTGCTGATAATCTTGCACTGAATCCTCAGGACTTTACAACATGGGCAGTATCATCCCTATTTTATAGGTGAGGAAACTGAGCATTCTAGCTCAGTTGGGAGCATGGAGTCTTAGCTACTAGACCACCAGGGAAGTCCCAACCTTGTTTTTTAAAGTATTCAAGTTATAATTCTGTTCACACAGCTATTTTTTTCAAGAATGTACTAATTGAACAAAAGAAGTCTAAATTTTAATTCTGACTCAGCCACCCCCACTGAGATTTTTTCTTTTTTTTGGCCACGCTGTGTGGCTTATAGGATCTTAGTTCCCTGACTAGGGATCGAACCTGAGATTTCACAGAAGTGAAATCTCAGAGTCCTAACCACTGGACCACCAAGAAATTCCCCCCAATGAAATTTTTTTAAGCCACTTCATTTCTCTATAACTTAGTTTCTCATCAGTGAATGTCAGTTAGTAACCTTTATCATGCTGTGCTGTCCTTAGTTGCTCAGTCATGTCTGACTCTTTGTGACCCCATGGACTATAGTCCACCAGGCTCCTCTGTCCAGGGGATTCTCCAGGCAGGAATACTGGAGTGGGTTGCCATGCCCTCCTCCAGAACCTTTATCATAGGTAATAGTAATAAGTTAAACAATTAACAGTTAAATGATTGAACAAATGAGAGACAGACTACATTTTTCAAATAATTTTTAAAACCTGTTAATGGTTGAATTAGTATTAAGAGATGAACTGTGTACAGGGTCTCCAGTCAGTACTCAAGAATCTTAGGGAGTATTGAGAGCCCCCAGGGTTTAAGTACTACTTCAAAAAGCCAAATGGAAATTCTAAGTCTACCGGAAAATGGTTGCCAAGGCTAATTAAGCAGTGAAATATCTCATTGTTGCTTAGAATTAGATCAAGCTGGTAGAAAAACACTGCTTAGATGGTAATCAAAAGCTGAGGTTGACAATTCTGGCTCTGGTTAATCTTAAATGGGTAACAAAGGGACTTCCCTTGCGGTCCAGTGGTTAAGAATCTGCCCTCAAATGCAGGGGACAAGAATTCGATCCCTGGTCGGGGAACTAAGATTCCACATGCCTCAGGGCAACTAAGCCCCCGTGCACAATGAGAGAGTCCGTGGGCCACAAGGGAAGATCCTGCATGATGCAACAAAGATCCAAAAACTGCAACTGATTTGCTAGACATGGCCTTCCAAGCATAGATTTAGTTTGGTTTATCTGTTCATTTTGGTTTATCTGATCATCTGTCAGTGATAACAGAGGAGTCTTGGATAACAATATGATTGGAGACCACTGACCTCTGCATCTGGTCACATAGTTCCACATAATCTACCAAAGGACTTCTACATAGGAAGACATGGTAAAAAGCTGAAATACTAAATCCATGCACACCTGATTCATTGTCCTCCATCCAGGTATAATAAGCCAATATATTTCCAGAAAAAACAAACCTTTACTGCAGGATCATAGTGTGGGAGTGGGGTGGGGGAGTGTGGGGGTGTTTCATGTTGATTTGGTTTTGGTTTGTTTTCACCCAACACACTTAAGCTTCCTAACATCCCATCCTACTCATAACACCTGCACTTCTCTTCAGAAACAAATTCTGTTCAATTATATGTGTCCATTTTTAGTTTATTCCTTATTTATTTTATTGTTGCCTTTTCAACTAGTATTAGTCTAGAAACAAGGCCCCTGTATGATATTTTCAATGAATACTGTGCAGAATTTTTTTAGGTTTCTTTTTTTTTCGGTGAGGGGGGCACCCCTTAGCAGGTAGGATCCCAGTTCCCCAACCAGAGATTGAACCACATCCCCTGCACTGGAAGTGCAGAGCCCTAACCACTGGACTGTCAGGAAGGCCCCAAAACTGCTCAGATTTTTTTTAAAGACGCTCATGTTCTGGCATCTAGCCACGTGCTGATAGTAACGATACTGAAAGCAGCTGGCTGATATTGACTGTGTGTCAGACACCATCCAGGCATGGCACATGGATGGTTCCCTGCATTTGTTCAACGCTCCTTTGTTTCCCAACTACTGATGCTGTGCCCACCAAGCAGCAGCCACAGCTCTAGGCATGTGGCACCAGGAATACAGCAGTAAATGGAGCACAGGTCCCTTCCTCGGGTATTTTAGTGGTAACTGCTAGGGGGAACACTGAAGCAGAAAACGAGCAGGAAGTACTGGGGGAGAGGGGAGGGGTTGTTGTCTTAAATAAGGTGAGCAGCAAAGTCCCTAAATGTCCAGTAGAACGCTTAAGCCTTGCCGACAAGGAGATAAGAGGTCAAAGCACAGGGCTTTCTCAGAGAAGAGTGTTCCCTCCATGAGGAGGCAACAGCAGTGCAAAGACCCTGGGGCAGAAAGGCCCTCAATTTTCTGCAGGAACAAAGAGACCAGTATGACTGCAGCTGTGCATTTCAAGAGGCAGGCAGGAGGCAAAGGTCATAGAGGGCAACAAGGCCTGACCGCACAGGGCCCCTGAACTCCTGGAACAGTGGGGGCTTTTATGCTAACAACAGGGAAGTTCATGCAGGTTTTTATGAGAAAAGTGAAATGAGCTAACGTGTTGATAGGACCATGCTGGTGGCTGTGATGAACAGATTACAGAAGGCAGACAAAAGAAGGTAGTTAGGAAGTTACCAAAATGATCCAAGAGAGAAAACCGAGTGGGAGTCACAGAACTGATGGGAAGTGATCAGGGTGAGATGCTGGCTGTACTCTGAAAGCGAGAGCCAATAGGATTTGATGATGAATCAGTTAATTAACAACTTACTGATCAGAGACGTATTAATACATCTATTGTTACCCAAACATTATTGACCAGAATCTTTCAATATTCACTTTACATAACAAATCTTTGGCCACAGGCATTAGTTTCTGCATAAATCCCTCCATCAATAATGTGTTAAAAGGATGAAGTTATCATCAACCCAGATGGAGAATATGGGGTAGAACAAGACTCAGAGGGAAGGTTAAAAGTTTGGTTTTGGCCCTGTGAGATGAAGTGTCAAGCAGATCATCCATTCAAGTGCGGAAGCCAAGCAGGTAGGCAGAAGCATGTGTCTGGAGTCCAGGAGAGGTCTGGGCTACAGATAAGAATGAGGATATTGGCACCATCTTGATGTTATTTAAATGGCTTTCCCAATAGCTTAGCTGGTAAAGAATCTGCCTGCAATGCTGGAGACCCCAGTTCGATCCCTGGGATGGGAAGATTCCCTGAAGAAGGGAAAGGCTACCCATGCCAGTATTCTGGCCTAGAGAATTCCACGAACTAGTTCATGGGGTCGCAAAGAGTCGGACAGGACTGAGAGACTTTCACTTTCACTTTGATGTTATTTAAAGCACAGGTTAGAGAAGGCAATGGCAACCCACTCCAGTACTCTTGCCTGGAAAATCCCACGGATGGAGGAGCCTGGTAGGCTGCAGTCCATGGGGTCGCTAAGAGTTGGACACGACTGAGCGACTTCCCTTTCACTTTTCACTTTCATGCATTGGAGAAGGAAATGGCAACCCACTCCAGTGTTCTTGCCTGGAGAATCCCAGGGACGGGGGAGCCTGGTGGGCTGCTTTCTATGGGGTCGCACAGAGTCGGACATGACTGAAGCAACTTAGCAGCAGCAGCAGCAAAGCACGGGTTGGGAGGAGATCTCCAAGGGACTCATTGCAAACAGAATGGGTCTAGAAATGGTTCAACTTTGTGAAGTCAAGGGAAAGAAGAACAGCCAGAAAAAGAGAAACAGCCCGCCAGGTGGTTGGGAAAATCAGAACAGGAAGCCCACAGAAGAAAGTTTCGGAGAGGAGAAAGTATGCCAGTGGGTTGGGTGCGGCTGGTGAACCAAACAAGTTGAGGATTTTGACAACTGACCTCTGGCTGCAGCAACACTGAGGTCAATGGGGGCCCAGATAAGAATGGTTTTGGGGGGATGATGGGGGTGAACACCTGCCTGGTGTCCATGCAGGAGAGATGGGAAAGAGAGGAGGAAGGAGGATACACACCTAAGTAAGACACTGGCCATTTTCAGATGGAGAAATTGAGGCTTTAGGAGGTTTATTATGTTACCCCAGGTCTTATCTCTGCTGAGTAATGGATCTAGGATTTGAAGCCAGGCAGGCTTGTTCCTGAGCCCCAGGTATTAAACACCACATTATTCTCCCCTAACATGCAACAGACATGCCTTGACAATCAGACTTACATCTTTTTCAATTAGTACTCTGCCATCACTCGGGAGGACCACCTGACTCTGCATCTACCCTTCTTTGGCTGTGCCACGTAGCATGAATGAATCCACATTGACATCTTTAAATCCTCAGGGGGTCAAGTCTTCCTGTCTCTCATTTCAGGATAACACAACTTGGGGAGAATTCACTTTTTTTTTAAAGCCAGGATTTTGAGTGTTTTTAAAGAAATGACCCTTATCTTGTTCTGTTCTGACCCAGAAGGGCACCCTGTCTCTCCTGCTGGCCACAGACACCTCCATACTAGCCCATCTAGAGACAAGTAGGGCATCTGATCGAAAAGTCCTTACCTCACCTTTGCAAACAGGTGATCCCCTAGGCTGCTGCAGTAACTTTACAGCAGCAGCTGTCCCTGACTCCCTCACATGGACACCCTCAGGGGAAGGGCTATTTGTCTCCAAAAAAGATAAAAACCAAAATGGCTCTTCCACCCTACTTGCAATGTAATTGTGGTCCCCAGATACTACTAGATGGAGCCATGTATCTTAAGGTTTTGATGATTTCAAAGAAAAAAAAAAAAACATATACCATAAACAGGTTTCTTTTAAAAGAAAAAGACATGTCCATGGATGATAGAGACACAAGAAGTTCTGTTGACTGAATCACCAAAGATTTTAAACACACACAAGTGTAATCCATGCACTGAAACAAAGGCGCAAAATGACAGGTTGTGTATTACGAGCTAAGACCCTAAGCCACAGCACGCCTCAGCTCCTCCCATCCCAGCTCCTGGACCTGTGATACCTCTTCTTCTCCAAGAGGACCCTTCAGGAGACCAGTTGCAATTACATTGAAGTAAATCAACTTTCTGTTGTTGTCATTTAGTCACTAAGTTGTGTCTGATTCTTTATGACCTCATGGGCTGCAGCACGCCAGGCTTCCCTGTCCTTCACTGTCTTCCAGAGTTTGCTCAAATTCATGTCCATTGAGTCAGTGATGCTATCTACCATCTCATCCTCTGTCATCCCCTACTCCTCCTGCTTTCATTCTTTCCCAGCATCAGGGTCTTTTCTAATGAGTTGGCTCTTGGCATCAGGAGACCAAAGTATCAGAGCTTCAGTTTCAGCATCAGTCTTTGCAATGAATATTCAGGGATGTTTTCCTTTATAATTGACTGGTTTGATCTCCTTGCTGTCCAAGGGATTCCCAAGGGTCTTCTCCAGCATCAGAATTCAAAAGCATCAATTCTTCGGTGCTCAGCCTTCTTTATGGTCCAACTCTCACATCCGTACATGACTACTGAAAAAAAACACATAGCTCTGACTATGCAGACGTTTGCCTGCAAAGTGATGTCTCTTCTTTTTAATATACTGTCTAGGCTTGTCATAGCTTTCCTTCCAAGGAGCAAGTGTCTTTTAATTTCAGGACTACAATCACCATCCAAAGTGATTTTGGAGCCCAAGAAAAGAAAATCTGACACTGCTTCCACATTTTCCCATTCTATTTACCATAAAGTGTTGGGATCGGATGCCATAATCTTAGTTTTTCCAATGTTGCAGTACAAGCCGTGTTTTTCACTCCTTCTTTCACCCTCAAGAGGCTGTTTAGTTCCTCTTCACTTTCTGCCATTAGAGTGGTATCATCTGCATATTTAAGGTTGATATGCAGATAATATGCAAAAATCCCTCATGACACTACTATGACCAGAGGAAGACAAATTAATTAATTAATTTAAAAATTAAATTAAAAAATAAGTTGGCTTTAGTTTGCCCTTTTCACTCAACAAATATTTATTGACCATGCATCCACATGGCCAAGCACTCTTGTATGCACTGGGGATGCAAAACAATGGACAAGAACTCCTACCTTGGTGAAGACTGGGGGTGGCAGAGTGGGTACAAGAAGCAAAATTTTTCATCAGATGGTGGTTACAGAGAAAAATTAAGTTGGAAAAGATAACAGAAACAGATGGAGGGGTATTCTATTCTATTCTCCTGGGTTGGAAGAATCAATATTGTGAAAATGATTATGTTACCAAATGCAATATACAGATTCAATGCAATCCCTATCAAATCACCAATGGCATTTTTCACAGAACTAGAACAAAAAATTTCACAGTTCGTTGGAAATACAAATGGGCTTGAACAACCAAAGCAATCTTGAGAAAGAAGAATGGAGCTGGAAGAATCAACTTACCTGGTTTCAGACTAAACTACAAAGATACAGTCATCAAGACAGTATGGAACTGGCAAAAAACAGAAATATAGACCAATGGAACAGAATAGAAAGCCTGGAGATAAACCCACGCACATTAAGGTCACCTTATCTTTGACAAAGGAGACAAGAATATACAATGGGAAAAAGACAGTCTCTTCAATAAGTGGTGCTAGAAGAACTGGACAATTGCGTGCAAAAGAATGAAATTAGAACACTTCCTAGCACCATACACAAAGATAAACTCAAAAAGGATTAAAGACCTAAATACAAGACCAGAAACTATAAAACTCTTAGATGAAAACATAGGCAAAGCACTATATGACATAAATCATAGCCAGATCTTTTATGACCCACCTCCTAGAACAATGGAAATAAAAACAAAAATAAATAAATAGGAACAAATTAAATTTAAAAGCTTCTGCAGAGCAAAGAAAACTATAAACAAGGTGAAAAGACAACCTTCAGAATGAGAGAAAATAATAGCAAATGGAAACACTGACAATTAATAACCAAAATATACAAGCAGCTCATACAACTCAATATCAGGAAAACAAACAATCCAGTCAAAATGTGGGCAAAAAACCTAAACAGACATTTCTCCAAAGAAGACATACAGATGGCTAACAAACATATGAAGAGATGCACAACATCACTCATCATTAAAGAAATGTAAATCAAAACTACATTGAAATATCACTTCACCTCAGACAGAATCAGTTCAGTTCAGTTGTGCAGTCATGTCCAACTCTTTGACACCCCATGGACTGCAGCATGCCAGGCTTCACCAACTCCCAGAGCTTGCTCAAACTCATGTCCATAGAGTCGTGATGACATCGAACCATCTCACCCTCTGTTGTTCCCTTCTCCTCCTGCCTTCAGTAATTCCCAGCATCGTGGTCTTTTCCAGTGGGTCAGTTCTTCCCATCAGGTGGCCAAAGTATTAGAGGTTCAGCATCAGCATCAGTCCTTCCAAAGAACGTTCAGGACTGATTTCCTTTACAATTGACTGGTTGGGTCTCCTTCCAGTCCAAGGAAGTCTCAAGAATCTTCTCTAACACCACAGTTCAAAAGCATCAGTTGTTTGGCATGGTCCAACTCTCACATCCATACAAGACTACTGGAAAAACCATAGCTTTGACTATACAGATGTTTGTCGGCAAAGTAATGTCTCTGCTTTTTAATATGCTGTGTAGGTTTGTCATAGCGTTTCTTCCAAGAAGCAAGCATCTTTCAATTTGATAGCTGTAACCACCATCTGCCCAAGAAGTCTTTTCTGGTGGCTCAGAGGTTAAAGTGTCTGCCTGCAATGCGGGAGACCTGGGTTTGATCCCTGGGTTGGGAAGATCCCCTGGAGAAGGAAATGGCAAGCCACTCCAGTATTCTTGCCTGGAGAATCCCATAGACAGAGGAGTCTGGTGGGCTACAGTCCACGGGGTCGAAAAGAGTCGGACACAACTGAGCGACTTCACTTTCACTTTCACTTTCAATCACCATCTGCAGTGATTCTGGAGCCCAAGAACGGCCATAATCAAAAAAATCCAAAAAGAAGTGCTGAAGAGGGTGTAGAGGGAAGGGAACCCTCCTATACTGCTGGTGGGAATATAAATTGATACAGTCACTATGGAGGACAGTAAGGAGATTCCTTTAAACTAGAAATAAAACCGCCATATGACCCAGCAATATCACTTCCAGGCATATACCCTGAAGAAACCAAAACTGAAAAAGACACATGTATCCCAACGCTCATTGCAGCACTATTCACAATAGCCAAGACATAGAAGCAACCTAGATGTCCATCAGTAGATGAATGGATAAAGAAGCTGTGGTACATATATACAATGGAACACTACTAAGCCATAAAAAGGAGCCCATCTGAGTCAGTTTTAATGAGGTGGATGAACCTAGAGCCTATTATACAGAGTGAAGTAAGTCAGAAAGAGAAAAGCAAATGTCATATATTAACACATGTATGGAATCTAGAAGGATGGTAATGACAAATCTGTTTGCAGAGCAACAATGGAGACACAGACATAGAGAACAGATTTATAGGTAAGGCTGGTGGAGAAGAGGGAGAGGGCGAGATAAATGGAGAGAATAGCATGAATGCATATACACTAACATATGTAAGTTGATATCAATGGGAATTTGCTGTGTGACTCAGGGAACTCAAACGGGGGCTCTGTAATAACCTAGAGAGGTGGGAATGGGTGGGAGGTGGGAGGGAGATTCAAGAGGGAGGGGACAAATGTACACTTATGGTTAATTCATGTTGATGTATGACAGAAATCAAACCAATACTGTAAACCAATCATCAATCAATTAAAAATAAATAAGTAATTTTTTAAGTCAAAAAAAATTAAGTTGGAAAAGCAGATAAGAGGGCAGGTGGGTGGAGGGATGGAGATGACATAATTTTTAATAGGTAATCCTGAAGCATCTTCTTGAGAGAATTTGAGCAAAGCCCAGCTAGAAGTATGGGAACATGTGGATATCTGTGGGGAGAAACAGTAAGTGGCACAGACTCCAGAAGGGGTAATAAAGAACTCCAGAGTTGTGTTTGAGTGTTGATACGGAAAGAAGAAAGCTCATAAAGATGGCTGAGTGCCAAAGAATTGATGTTTCGAATTGGGATGCTGGAGAAGACTCTTAAGAGTCCCTTGGACTGCAAGGAGATCCAACCAGTCCATCCTAAAGGAAATCAATCCTGAATATTCATTGGAAGGACTGATGCTGAAGCTGAAGCTCTAATACTTTGCCACATGATGACAAGAACCAACTCATTGGAAAAGACACTGATGCTGGGCAAGACTGAAGGTAGGAGAAGAAGGGGGCAACAGAGGGTGAGATGGTTGGATGGCTTCACTGACTCAATGGACATGAGTTTTAGAGAACTCTGGGAGACAGTGAAGGACAGGGAAGTCTGGTGTGCTGCGGTCCATGGGGTCACAAAGAGTCAGACACGACTGAGCAACTGAACAATAACAACCACCTGTGACGTGCTCTGGGTCAAGCCTGCCTTGTTTGTGGCTGATGTTGGCTCAGAAGATCTCCCTAATGATTAACAAAAGTTGAAAACCAAGCCAGCTCTCAAGCCACGGTCCTTCCAGAATGTACCAGGAAGCAGCCACACGGGGTGGGAAGCTAGATTCCAGAGCCTGACTACAATCTCAGCATCCCCTGAGGAACCCATCCACAGCGCTCTCTACAGCCTGCAGGTGATCAAACAGCCTTGCTACTGACTGACTGGTCTCCACTAGATGGACAGCCTTCCTACGTCCCTAGCCCAGGGTGTTATAGGAACACAGTGTGGCTTCCTGGGCAACCCGTTCGCCAGGAATGGCTCAGTGAGGTCACCCTCTTCCTCGCTGTGGTTAGGACAATGAATAAAGTCACGCGACCTCTGATGCTGCGCAGGAATCAAAGAAGGTGGGCTTCCGAGGGCGCAAGGTCTACGACCACCCACCACACCAGGGCTCCACAGAGACTGAAACCACAAACTCGCAAAATTCAACTTCCACACCGCTCATAAGAGAGGGACTTTAGAAAGGCAGAAAATTTCGAGAGTAAGAAAATTGATCATGAAAAGGGAGCGCTCTCCTCGAAAGAGGTCCAGAGCCGGAGACGCCAGACCTACGGGGTTTCCGCTCGGCTTCTGCTCCAATAGGGCTGGGGAGGCCCGAGCAGGTGACTGGGCCTCTCTCACCTAGGTTCCCCTCACCGCAAAACGCGTTCTAACGAGGCGCACAGTGCGTGTCAGACCCGGTCTATCCAGGAAAGCGCTCCGTGACGTGGAGCACAAATGTCCCTCTGTGAGCCTCAGTTTCCCATATCAGTAAATTAGGGGGATGACTCCAGTTCTCCCAAATCCCTCCTAAGTTAAAGTGTGCTCAGTCGTGTTTGACTCTTTGCAACCCCACGGACTGTCCATGGAATTCTCCAGGCCAGAATACCCTTTCTCTTCTCCAGGGGATCTTCCTGACCCAGGAATCGAACCGGAGTCTCCAGCATTGCGGGCGGATTCTTTACCAGCTGAGCTATCAGGGAAGCTCCAAATCTCTCCTAATTCAGGCACTGAATAGACAAAGGTTAAATCAAGCTGTTGCTGCGGGCTTGTTACCATTCCTTAAGAGCAGAAATGAAACTCTAGGGAAGAGCGGGCAGCTCAAACCTCAAAGAAAATGAGCCCAAGTTCCGGGCCCACCGGGTCTTCGCGGGTTCGAGCCCGAATCTCCAGCGAAGCAGGCTGGCGAGACTCAGGAGTTCTGGCCCGAGACCTTTCGGTTGACAAACGGCTGGGCCGTGGGACAGAGTCTCATGTGGCCGGAAGGCTGCGCCCCCGCCGGAAAGGGGAACCGGGGGTCGCGGCGAGAAGTGCGAGCTAGGAGGCACCGCCAAGGCAGGTGGGAGTCTGGCCTGCTGAGTCGGATCGGGGTCCGAGAGCGCGGAGTTTGGCGAGGATGGGAGGTAACCACCCCACCCCCCGGGAGGTGCCAGGAGGCTGCAGCGTCCGCGCCTACTGCGCGCCTTGTTTGGGGGTTGGAGCTCGCGGTTGGCAGAGGCGGGCTCGCGGCGCGGAGGGGCTGAGCTCACGGGCCGGAGGCAGAGGGTCCGCAGCAGGAACCAGCTCCAGGGACTCCTCTCGGCGACTCCGAGGCCCGGGACGCAGAGGCAAGGAAGGACTCAGCAGCGGCTGCCCATCCCAACTAGTCGGCGACCTAGAGGCTGCGGACTCTCTGAGCGCCGTCCGTGGCGCACTGGAGATCCGGGGAGCCTCTCGCCGGCTCCCTTCAGGGTTGGCGCGGCCGCCTCTGGGCGGGGCTGGAGCGAGCCGGGTGGCTGCCACGAGGGGCTAAATCCCGACCCCACTCAACCGCTCTGCGGCCCACCAGCCCCGCGCGGAGTCGGTCTCGGGAGCTCTGGCCGGGCTTCTCCCGCCCAAACCCAGCCCTGGCCGCCCGACACTTTGTGAGCCGGATAGAAGGGAGAAGTGAGACTCCAGGACTGTCTTCTAAATTCGAACGAAAATCGTACTGCCTCCTGTCCTGTCTGCGTTCCTACTGCCAATCCTGAGGGTGACTCTTGTTGGAAAGAAATAGACCAAAGAAATAAATGAAAGGCTGTTTTTAAAGGCAAGTTCATTTAAACGAAGGGAATCGCGCGGAAGTCTTGTGTGTGTGTAAAAGAGGGGAATAATCAGTGTGTGCATTCACTTAAAACCCGGAACCACGAAAGCCAGCAAGCACTCCATTAAGTGCTTTCTTAAGGGATTTGGAGGGGTAATAAAAAGGATTACTGCAAAGATTAAATGATTAATTTAGGAAAAGCACCTCCGCAGAGCTTCCCAGATGACGTTAGTGGTAAAGGAGAAGATGCCAGAGACACAGATTCAATCCCTGGTTCGGAAAGAACGCCTGGAGGAGGGCATAGCATTCTCCTGGAGAATCCTGTGGACAGAGGCCGTTCAGGCCACAGTCCATGAGGTCGCAAAGAGTCGGACGCGACTGAGCGACTTAGCAAGAACGCAGACGCACACAGTAGGTCTGCAAATTTTCCACTCCAAACTCCCCACGGGGCTTTTAACAGCAGGGGCCCTGGAGGGAAAAAAAAATTATAAAAGCAACTGGCCTTTCCCACCTCCCACCCAAGGCCTGAGGGTACTCCACCTCCCTTGACAGCCCAGACTCCTGCTTGATTAACTTCCTAGTGTTGTTTAATGGCGCATTCATAGGCAGGGGATCTTAATTGTTTTAATTCCCTGTCCTCTACGTGCGTTTGGGAAATCTGATGGAAATTTAGAATGGGGGTCGAGGAGAGGGTAGCCCTGATTTGCACACAATGAGAGGAGTTTTCTTAGCCTCAGGTTCCCACCTACAGTACTTCCAATTAAGCGGGGGAGGGGGCTTGTTTTGGCGTTCTCTGTTTTGTTTTGTTTGGGGGATAGCCTCACCCGTGTGGCAAGCTTTGTCTTAGTTCCTCAGCCAGGAATATAACCCTAACACCCTACATTAGAAGCCCGGAGTCCTTACCACCAGGGGAGTCCCCCAGAAACCCAGCTTTTAAAGGACAGGTGTTTCAAACTTTGATTCCACGGGGATTTCGGCTTAGGAATTGTGCGTGTGTGTGTTTGTGCGTGTATAATCTCTAACTTCCCTGATCTAAAAGTGAGGATTTACTTTCTAGAATTGACTTCTCCTGTCTTGAAATGATGCCTTCCTTTCAGCCCCAGGCTATTTTTTGGTCCCCAAGCCGACCCAGAAGGCAGCCTGTCCCAATTTTCAAGGTGACAGCGCCGCCACCTACTGGCAAAAAAAGTTCTCTCTGGTTGTGAGGTACAAGCATCAGGAACCCCTAAGGAAGGAATTAGCTATTATTTCATACTCTTTCCCCCACTCCAAATGAATTCTCATCCAATGTGCAGAGACTAGAAGGAAGAGGGAGGGGAATAATGTGTCAGAAAACATAATTGAGCTTGTTAATTTCCTCTTGTCTCTTTTCTGAGTGAAAGTGAAAGTTTTAGTCATTCTGTCCAGTGCGACTCTTTGTGACCCCATGGACTGTAGCCAGACAGGCTCCTCTGTCCTCGGGATTTCCCAAGCAAACATACAGGAGTGGGTAGCCATCCCCTGCCCCAGAATATCTTCCCCATCCAGGGATCGAGCCTGGGTCTCCTGCATTGTAGGCAGATTCTTTACATCTGAGCCACCAGGGAAGCCCAGTCTCTTTGGAAAAGAAAAGTCTCTTCTCTATTCCTTTGATTTCTACTCTTACCTTTATTATGTCCTTCCTATACTTACTTTGGATTTACTTTTCTTTTTCTGTTAATAACTTCTTAAGGTGGAACCTTAGATCATTGACTTTTTAAAAATATTTATTTGGCTGCTCAGAGTCTTGGTTGCAACATGTGGGATCTAGGTCCCTGACCAGGGATGAAACTGGGTCCCCTGCATTGGGAGTGTAGAGAGTCCTGGCCACTGGACCACCAGGAAGTCCAGATCATTGGCTTTTAAACTTTCTCCTTTTCTAATACAATTATTTACAGCTATCAATTTCCCTTGAAGCACTACTCTAGCTGCATCGCACAGATTTTGAAAAGGTTTATTGTCGTTACCATGATGTTGGGAATACTTTCTAATTTCCTTGTTGATTTTTTTTTTTGATCGTGCATAGTTTAGCAGAATGTTATTTAATTTCCAAGTTATGGGTTTTTCCTAGATATTTTGTTGTTGTTGATTTCCAATCTAACTCCTTTATAATCAGAGAACAAACTAAGTATAATTTAAAATATTTTAAATTTACTGGGATTTGTTTCATGGCCCAGGATATGGTCAGGCACTGAATTTGAAACATCTGGTATATAGATAAATTCGTTTCAACACTTTTTTAGTAGGACTTCCTGCCTTTGTTAGACCCATCATTGAATGCATGCTAAGTTGCTTCAGTCATGTCTGACTCTTTGGACTGTAGGCCACCAGGCTCCTCTGTCCGTGGGATTCTCCAGGCAAGAGTATTGGAGTGGGCTGCCATGCCCTCCTCCAGGGATCTTCCCAACCCAAGGATCGAACCCACATCTTTTTTTTTTTCCATGTCTCCTGCATTGTCAGGTGGGTTCTTTACCACTAGTGCCACCTGGGAAGCCCAAGACCCATCCTTACAGAGATTTTATTCCACAAGTCATTCTGTGTTCAAAAGTTCAGAGAATCACATCTACCCTACATACATTGTCCCCCATCACTCTAGGGTACTACCTTTGACCTGGTGACCAGCAGGTGGGGACGGCCTGGTCCTCACTTACCTTCTAAAGGCATCTGGGCTGAAGGTCTTCCTTGCTTCCCTTTCATGGTCAGGAAGGAGATGCTAAAGATCCCTGTAGCCTGCTCTCTGCCTCTCCAGAAAGTTTTTTTTTTTTTTTTTCCGGAAAGTTTTTGTATCTGATTCAACTCCCTCACTTGAACATTTTTCTTGATCCATACCACTTACATCCCACTGTCACAGACCCGATTTTGTCTTTCCCTGATCCTTTCTGTCTCTCCTTCAAGTACAGTTGATATCCCAGCAACCCTCCTTCTGTCCACCTACTCTTAAATTCTTTTGTGCTCCTACCAATGGCTTCCTGAATTTACACCAACCTGTGAGTCTTGGTCCCTTCATAAATGTCACCTGAGGAAATAATACCCTGGATATCTTTTTGTTCTTTCCCCAAAATCAGATCTTTCTTCAAAAGCAAAGCTTTCAGGATACACAGAAGATTTGCCATGGCTTCCTCTGCACCTCTGTGCCTTTGCCCAGCCTGGCTATACCAACTGTCTAAGTCCTGAGTCACTTACTACATGACAGGTTTCCAGAAATGGTCCAAACAGCTGCTTCCTGGTATTCATACTTTTGTTCAATCCCCTGTCCTAACTTGCTTCTAACCTATGACTTGTTGTCCTAACGAGTGGAATGTGGCAGAAGAGGGTATCCTGTGACTTCCTTCTAACGAGTGTAATGTGGCAAGAGGGATGTGATATCCATGGAGTAACAAGCTTTCTAGAGTCTCTCTCCCTTGGCGTCTTTGAAAAATAAGTTGCCATGCGTCCTACAGCCACGGGGGAATGATTTCTGCCAACAACCTGCAAGAGCTCAGAAACAGAGCCTCTGTTGAGAAGCCAGTCCTGGGTAAACCTTGACTGTTCCCTTGTGAGAGAATCCAGTTAAGCTATGCTTGAACTGCTGACCCAGAGAAACTGCAAGATAAGTGTGTGCTGTGTTAAGCCACTGAGTTAGAGATGCTCTGTTACACAGTAACAGAAAACAAATATACCAGGTGAAGTGGAGTGCCAAGGAATTCCCAGAAGTTCCAGCATGGCACTCCACCATCAGGGTGTGTTTTAGAAGTGGGCAGCTGAAGACTGATTCCCTACACTTCTCGGTCTTCAGGCTCCATGCATTCCTGGAAGGGGGCTAGAGTCTTGCCATACTCTTGGTCACCCAAGTTTGGCATCAGAATTTCTAAGTGGGAAAGGGTGGCAATCATCCCAAAGCTGCACTGGCTTAGTAACTACACAAATCTCAAAAAGGAAGAAACATCTCCTGACAGCCAGGAGCTGACCTGGTTCTATCAACAAGGACTTGGTGTTGCTATACAATATCCACAGCCAGATTGTGGTGTTCTCCTGCTGAGCATAAATAATTCACAGAATATCAACATCTGCCAAGGCCACACTGTGACCATGATGGATAAAGACAAAAACAAGACCACTCCACAATTACTGTACAACACAGACAAAATGTGAGTATTATCCAAACCACAAAAAGAATTAAACATCACCTATCCTGATGAATGAGTGACTAATGCTTCTTTACCAATCCCAGCTCTGGTCTCCATCATTTTCCCCACCTTATAAACAAGATGTATTAAGATGCTATTATAGGGTGAACTTTGGTCCCCCTAAAATTCATATGCTGAGGTACATACCTCAGTACTTCGGGAGATGACTGTATTTGAAGGTAGGGTCTTTAGGAGGTGATTGTGTTAAAGGAGGTTGTTATGGTATGTCCTGGGCTTCCCACGTGGCACTAGTGGTAAAGATCCACCTGCCAATGCAAGGAGATGCAAGAGACACAGATTCAATCCCTGAATTGGGAAGATCCTCTGGAATATGGAATGGCAACTCACTCCAATATTCTTACCTGCAAATTTCCATGGACAGAGGAGCCCAGTGGGCTATAGTCCATGGAGTTGGAAAGAGTCAGAGACTACTGAGCACAGACACACACGGTGTGTCCTTATCTAATCTGACTGCTGTCCTTATAAGAAAAGGAAATTTGCACACAGGATAGATTTGGACATACAGGGACACTTGGGTTTGGAGGGACAACCATGTAAGTCCACAGCAGGAAGGTGACCATCTTTGAGCCAAGGAAAGAGGCCTCAGGAGGAACTAAATCCACCAACATCTTGATTTTGGACTTCTGGCCTTCAGAACATGAGACATTTTTAACTTCTGATGTTTAAGCCACCCAGTCTACGGGGCCCTAGCAAACTCTTATAGATGCTCAATCAGAATTTCAGAATTACACTGACTTCCTGAAAACACTCAAAGCAGAGCAAAGCCCTGCTTCCTTAAACCTCTCCCAAGATCACCTAACAACAAAGTCAAGTCCTTTAATAAGCCCTCGCAACACCCTCTTTCTGAGATGGCACACACATTCCTCAAAGTATGCATTCTTCCTAGTTGCAAAGAGCAAGAAATCCAACTAATTCAACTTCAGCTGTGTCTCTGGTGGTCTTTGCCTGAAGGGTGTTGATAACTATAGTTCTGCTTGAAGCCACTTTGGCCCGCACCGCAAGCCATCCCTTGTGTTTTCACTGGGCTTACGTCAGACCTGGTGTGGGGAGAAGCTCTCCCAATGTTGACATATTTCCATTCTCTGCTCCTCTTCTTCTTCCTCAACTCCTTCCATCCCTGTGTCCACATGGGTGACTCAATGATGAGGTGAATGGTACCTTGTCTCCAGAAACCCTGGCACAGCAATGGTGCCTGTGTGACTGATTTTTGACAGAAGGGTATTAATGATACATCTGGATGAAATGAGGCCTCCTGGGAGAGTGCTGGAGAAACTGAGTGGTTACCACTCATCCAACTTCTGACTCTGGTTTTCTCAGTGGAATATGCAGACAGAGGCAAAACGCTGGATTGCTGGACATTGGAGAGAAATTTTTTTTCCAGAGATGGGAGGAAAGACAAAGAGACTAGAGACAAGGAAACCACAGAAGGCTATTGGGGAAGAAAGAAAGTCAGGGTGTTGGTCAGGGAGTTTTTTTTATCATGTTTTATTGTCCATGAGTAATGAAAAAGTCAGGACATTTTCAGTAAAATTTAAATTACATACAGTCTCTGGGAGGTGAACTTTGGAGTCTCTTGACAGTGCAGCATTTGACTTCAAGGAGGCCTGGGGAAGAGAGAAGGCTTCCAAAGAAGGATACTGCTGCTGCTGCTGCTGCTGCTGCTGCTAAGTCACTTCAGTTGTGTCCAACTCTGCTCAACCCCATAGACGGCAGCCCACCAGGCTCCTCCATCCCTGAGATTCTCCAGGCAAGAACACTGGAGTGGGTTGCCATTTCCTTCTCCAATGCATGAAAGTGAAAAGTAAAAGTGAAGTCGCTCAGTCGTTTCCGCCTCTTAGCGACTGCATGGTCTGCAGCCTACCAGGCTCCTCCATCCGTGGGATTTTCCAGGCAAGAGTACTAGAGTGGGGTGCCATTGCCTTCTCCAGAAGACGGATGAGTCACACACAACTGACAACAGTCTAAATGTCATTTTTATTATGAATCTAAACAAAACTACCATTTTTTAAAGTGACCTGAATACTTGGTGCATTTTTACATGACAGGTGAGTGATTGTTCTCTTGTTGTTGTTGTTCAGTCACTAAGTTCATGTCTGATTCTTTGCAACCCCATGGACTGTAGCCCAAGAGACTCCTCTTTCCATGCAATTTCCCAGGCAAGAATACTGAAGTGAATTGTCATTTCCTTCTCCAGGAGATCTTCTTGACTCAGGGATTGCACCTGAGCCTCCTACATTGGCACATGGATTCTTTGTTGCTGAGCCACCAGGGAAGCCCCAGTCGTCCTCTAAAACCTCTCAAAAACCTTTAACTTCCCACCCAGCGTCTGTATCGGGTGCATTGTATTTTGTCTCCAGTGGTTCATGCACCCCTTCTAGAAACCACTTCATTCATTTCTTCAACACACTTACTAAATATTAATACAGGAGCATTTCAATGCCAAGTGAAGAGTTTAGAATGATGACTACCAGGACTCTTGGCCCCACGATGGAACAATGTTCTCATCCACAGATGCACATCAGACTCACCTGGGGGACTTCCAAATCTACTGAAGCCCAGGCCTCACCACTGGTTAGTTAGCTCAGAACCTTCTGGGGCCCCAGCATCAGTATTTTTTTTTTTAATGGCCCTGCCATGTAACTTGCAAGATCTTAGTTTCCTGACCAAGGATTGAACCCATGCCCTCAGCAGTGAAAGTGCAGAGTCTTAATCTCCAGACCGCCAGGGAATTCCCCAAGCATCAGTATTTTAAAAGCAGCCCTGGCAATGCTACGTGCAGCCAGGATCAAGAGACAGACTGACAAAAAGAAAATTACAAGGTGGTGGAGCGTATGTGACAAAGATCTAAGGCAGCCCGTAACCAGGCCCTCCCTCCAGGGAGGGCCTCCCAGCAGAATGTTATCGCAACAGAGCCCTATATTTTGAGTAGGAGTTAGTAGGATAACAGAATTCCAGGGAGAGGCCTTGAGGCACGAGTGAGAGTTACCTAGTCCATGGAATTCAGCTTGGTGGACCCATCAATGGAAGCAAGTGATAGAGAGGCAGAGAGATAAGAGTCACCAGTAGGTGAAGGGCCTGTGCGCTGGGCAGAGTTGGCCCCCATCCACAAGGCACTGCTGAGCACCCATGGGTCCTAAGCAAAGGAGTTGCACAATCAAATGCGCGCTTTAGCACCAAAAACATTTTGTATCGGGGTATAGCCGGTGAACAATGTTGATAGTTTCAGGTGATCAGTTTCAGGTGATCTCAGCCATACAGACACATGTATCCGTTCTCCCCCAAAGCCCCCTCCCATCCAGGCTGAAAAATGTGAGCTTTAGAAGGATCCCTCAGGCCACGGCTGGAGGGGAGATTGGAGGGACCCAGAATGGAAGTGTTAAGACCAGTTAGGGGAGACGATGGGGCCCCTGGCCAGACCCTGGCAGAGGATGAAGAAAAGTGAAGTGATAACAAGGAAGTGAAACCCCACCGCACTAGATGGGGAGTTGAATGGGGGAGAAGGACAAGAAACTTTCTGGAATTAGCACCAGAAAGGGCCTCCTGACCACACCCTCTGGCTTCTACTCAGCAGCCACAAGACTCTCAGTTCTAAGGTCCTGCAGTGACCCTTCATGCTGTAAGAGCAGGAGAGGAACAGAGGAGCCTGTCTCTTTATTTCCTCCATGCTTAGAAACACCCACTTCTAGATCCTCCCAACTCCTTCAGCACAGCCTCCCCCTGAAGTCTTTTGAACTCCCCCTGCTGCCCCACCCTTAGCAGTCTTACTGCCTCAAGCAGCTTCCCTTTGGCCCCAAACTGAAAAGGCCAGAGACCTAGAGTCCCATCTCATTTCTGCCACCTTATGGACTTTTGCAAGTCATCTCATGGAAACTCAGTAAACTTTAGCTGCTTCATCTGCAAAATGGGAATAATAACACTTGTAAAGATGTGAAGATTAAGAACTAATGTAACATAGGAGGAACCAAGCAAATTGTAGAAAACTAAAAATAGATGATACCGGTAATGTAGAAATCTCATCTCTTTTAAGGGCTTCCCTAGTGGCTCTGTAATAAAGAATCTGCCTGCCAATGCAGGAGACTCAGGTTTTATTCCTTGATCAGAAAATCCCCTGGAGAAGGAAATGGCAACCCACTCCAGTATTCTTGCCTTGGAAATCCCATGGGCAAAGGAGCCTGGTGGGCTACAGTCCATGGGATTGAAAAGAGTCAAACACAACTTGGTCACTGAGCAAGCCCAAGCACACTTCTCTTTAAAAAAGAGAAGAAAGAAAAAAGGACAAGCCAGGTTAGAAAATCTGCAAAGATCATAAAGAGGCTGAAGAAAGAAACAGAAGGAGGAAGGGAGAGATGGAGGGAGGAAAGAGAGAAAAAGAAAAATACAATAGCCAATGGATAAATGAGAAGCCCCTCATTAATCAAATAAAAGCAAATTACTTCTGCTGAAGGATGGTGGTGATGGTCACACAACAATAAACATAAATTTAATTTCACAAAAATGTACACTCAAAAATGATCAATATGGTAAATTTTGTTAAGTGTATTCTACCACAGTTTAAAAGATAAAATATAATATTCCTTTAATCAAGCAAAATAAAACAGCTAAGGATTACATTTTTTCACCGCTTAAATTGGCAGAAGTAAAAGCATGGCAGCATTCAGTCGAAACGTACAGGTTTTGTGTAATGGTGTCCAGCACCATTTAAAATGTGGATGTCCCTTGACCTAGAAATTCCAGTGCAGGAATCTGTCCAAGGGAAATATTGACACATATGTGCAAACACACATGCACATACACACACTAACACACACACTCTGAAGCATTAGAAGTGAAGCTGGGCTCACTGGAGCATAGAACGATAAAAAAACAATCTCAAACAGTCCTTAAAATGAAGAGTTACATGGCTGTTTGAACAAATGAGGAAGATCTTTACGTTCACACCAAACTCGTGACTTCTGCAGAGGGACTTCCGTTTTGATTCTCTGTGTTTCTATATTACTTCCCTGGCAGTCCAGTGGTTAAGACTCTGAGCTTCCACTACAGGGAGCTTCTATGTTGCTGATTTTTTTATACCAAGCACACCTTTTATAATGCATTTAGTTTTAATAATTTTTTTAATTATTGTTTTGTTTTGTTTGCTGTGCTGGGTCATTTTTGCTCCTTGGGCTTTCTTTAATTGCATCGAGCTAGGGCTACTCTTCATTGCAATGTACAGTCTTCTTGTTGCAGTGGCTTCTCTTGTAGAGTCTAGGCTCTAGGGCGCTCAGGCTCCAGTAGTTGCAGCTTCCCGGCTGTAGAGCACAAGGTCAGGAGTAGTGGTGCACAGGCTTAGTTGCTCCATGGCACGTGGGATCTTCCTGGACCAGGGACCGAACCCACATCTCTTGCATTGGCAAGTGGATTCTTCACCACTGAGCCACCAGGGAAGCCCTTAATGATTTTTTTTTTTTTTTTTGACTGAATGCTTCTTGAGCGCTCACTCTATGGCTTGTCCAGTTGGGAAGGTTCCTCCACTTCAAAATCTAATAGCCTTGTTCTTCCCAGCAGCTACAGTGCTCTCCACAACAGGGCCTCCCTGTCGTTTCTCATGACCATAAATAATTCTGCAGAGGAGAGTGCTGGGGAGAGAAGCAGGGCAGAGGAAACCATGGGTATTTTTGTGACTCTGACTTATCTGTTAGGAGCAGTGGCCCCGAGTGGCTGGCCTCTTTCAAGAGATGCATCGTGCTACCAGCATTCTCAGCCACTTCTCTCAGCTGGCCGCTGCCATGACCCCAAGCCGGCCCTTGAGACCCCACCAGCCTTTAAATGCCACTGCCCTGCCATCTGATATTTTCATGATGGAGAGAGGAGGCTTCTCATTTTTGCTTCTTCATTCCTTGCCAGAGTTTGGCTGCCCCCCAGCATCCCAAGGTCTTTTAACATGCAGCCTGGCTTCACAGACTGTTGGGAGCCTTAGTGAGGAAGCGTCTCTGCTCACATCCCCTCTCATCTGTAGGCCATAAGTCATCCTTCCCAGGGGCTCAGAGATTTATTTTCCTTATTCTTAAGAAGGAAACTCACTTCTTTGTGAGTTTGAATCTAACAAAGATTAGATTCTAATCTAATCTCCCTTGTGGCCCAGAATTCCAGTCCAAGGGTCAGCTTCTCTCCATGTGTGTATGGACACAGTTAGTCCAAAACCAAAGGTACATCTACAGAGAGAAATATGTTTTACAGTCTCCCAGAAATGAGGCATCCGTAAAATTATATTCTTCAGTTGGCCCTTGTATACACACATATACAACTTTGAAAAAAAATACATCCTGGGCTTCATATTTGATATTTTTTCTACAAAACAACCACGTGGACATGGACAGTGTCCCCATCTGTCAAGACCCACCATCCTTGTTCAGGGAAGCAGAGTACAGCATATGGAGGTTAAGTCACTTGTCCAAGTCACTGCCTCTGGTAGGTGCTAGAGTCACACTCACATACTCTGACTTCAGAATCCAGACTTTCACCTGCTTCCCTGTACCTCCTCCTCTCATTACAAGCTCATATTTTCTTTAAGGAGATATATTTGTTTATATCCTCCATTACGAAGATTTTTTTTTCAAGAATAAAAATAGTTTTATTCGGGTAATTACATTACATCATTATTTTTCCTACTAGATTTTTTTTTCTTTAAAATACAAGGAACACAAAAGCATGTTAAACAACACCACCAGGGATGCAAATAGCAAAATTCAGTTAGTGTGGTCACTAACTCTACAGGACAAATGGTCAGTTTTCTTCAACAAATAAATTACAAGGAAAAAAAAAAAAAGAGGAAGCAGAAACTAGAGGTTTAAAGAGACTTAAGAGACTTGTCGGGCTTTCCCAATACCTCAGCCGTAAGGAATCTGCCTGCAATGCAGAAGACACGAGTTCATGTTGGGTTGGGAAGATCCCCTGGAGGAGAGCACAGGCAACCCACTCCAGTATTCTTGTCTAGAGAATCCCACGGACAGAGGAGCCTGGCAGGCTATAGTCCATAGCATCGCAAATAGTCTGACATGGCTGAAGTGACTGAGCACGGAGGCCCGCGAGAGACTTGTCAACCCATTAGAGTAACTGGGCATTATTTGATTGCCGATCCAAACAAATGAGTTATCATGACAACATTTAAGAGACTTTGGGGAAATTTGAACTCTGGGTTTTTGTTCATCATAAGGAATGATTGTTTATGCTATTAAAGATGATAATGGTATTGTGGATAATTTTTTTCATTTTTATTTTGTACTGGAGTATAGCCAATTAACAATGCTGTGATAGAATCGGGTGGACAGTAAAGGGACTCAGCCATACATATACAAGTATTTATCTATTCTCCCCCAAACTCCCCTTCCATTCAGGCTACCGCATGACATTGAGCAGAGTCCCCAGCACCATAGAACAGGATCTAGTTGGTTATCCATTTTACATACCCACTGTGTATTTGTCAATCCCAAATTCCCTATCTCTTCCCCCCACCCTGCTCTTCCGCCATGGCAACCATAAGTTCATTCTCTAAGTCTGTGAGTCTATTTCTGTTTCGCAAATAAGTTCACTTGCATCATTTATTTTTAGATTACACATATAAAAGCTGTCATACAGTATTTCTCCTTCTCTATCTGACTTACTTCATTCAGCATGACAATCTCTAGGTCCGTTCACATTGCTGCAAAGGGCATTATTTCATTCTTTTTAATGGCTGAGTAATATTCCATTGTGTGTATGTACTATATCTTGTTTTTTCATTTATCTGTCGGTGGACATCTAGGTTGCTTCTATGTCTTAGCTGTTGTAAACAGTGCTGCAATGAACATTGGGGTACATACATCCTTTCAGACCATGTTTTCCTCTGAGTATATGCCCAGGAGTGGGATTGTAAGCACACACAAAAGAAGGGGGAAGAGTATGAACCTGTGTGTACATATCACCCAGCTTGTGAAGATCATGCTAGCATCTCTAGTATCAGTATCCCATAGAAAGGTTTGGGAATCCCAGACCTAGGTCATTGTGAGTAGCTCCTCCAGGACTTAGTCAGAAGAACACAGTGAGGATGATCCAGGTAGTGCCCAGGAAAGAGCAAGCCAGACCCACAGAGGAAGCACAAGCATCATGAAAGCTGTGGGGTGTAGTAGCGGTGGGTGCTCAAAATTCCCAGGGGGCTGCTGGCAGCTGTCAGGTTCCAGCCCTAAGCCATTCTTACTCTAAATCTCCTGGGATGGACACTTTGAAGCATAGCCGAGATCCCAGTTCAAGGGAGGGTTAGCTGCCCTAACTGGCTGGGGGCATTGTCTATAGATTTGGGTCAGGCCCTTCAGTATTGCCTGAGCAGCAGAAGGCACCTGCTCAGCCCCTCTTGGGACAACTCTAGTTCCAGAGCTCCGAAGGGGGACTGAAGCCATCTTAGCTCTCTTCCCTTTGCCCAGTCTCACTTCCTCCCCTTCCATAGGAGGTAATCCCGGGGCACTCCTTGACAAATATCCTGCGCCTTAAACCATCTCAGAGTCTGCTTCCCCAGAAACCCAATGTGTAATGCTACTTGTCTCTAAAAAAGCATTACAGCCCTGAGCCCTAGTGGCTCAGTGGTAAAGAATCCACCTGCCAGTGCAGGAGACACAGGTTTGATCCCTGATCCAGGAAGATCCCATGTGCCTCAGAGCAGCGAAGCCCATGCACCACATAACTATTGAGCCTGTGCTCTAGAGCCCAGGAGCCGCAACTACTGAAGCTCACCTGCTATAGAGACCGTGCTCGACAACAAGAGAAGCCACTGCAATGAAAATCCCACACAACACCGCTAGAAATAGCCCCTTCTCACTGCAACTAGAGAAAAGCCTTCACAGCAACGAAGACCCATTACAGTGAAAAATAAATAAATAAATTTTCAAATAAAACAAATAAAAAGCATTATTAATACAGTCGCCCAGAGAGTCATTTTATTGGGCCAGTAAGGACTGCTACACCTTATTCACAGAAAACACAGATATCGGGACAGGAGAGTGAAAGTGAAAGTCACTCAGTCATGTCTGACTCTTTGAGACCCCATGGACTATACAGTCCATGAAATTCTCCAGCCCGGAGTACTGGAGCAGGTAGCCACTCCCTTCTCCAGGGGATCTTCCCAACCCAGGGATCGAAACTCGGCCCCCTGCATCGCAGGCAGATTCTTACCAGCTGAGCCACAAGAAAGACAAAGCAAACAGGAGAGACATTTACATGGTATGTGTCTGGGGAAGACGCAAAGCGCATTTCAGGGGAGGGGGATGCAGCTTGCTTTATTTCTCTGGGGGAGGGGGCGCTGAGGAGCCCACTCCAGCAGATGGTGAGTGGGTGAGCCAGTTAAAGGTAATTCAGTCTCTTCCTGAACCAAGCAGTCTTCTAGGACTTCATTCAACCCCCCGAACCCCCACCTGCCAGGGAGAAATGCTCAGTGTTGGGTCATTCTTTCTTTTTTCCCTCTTCCCCAAGCAGGTCCAAGAGCCAGAGGTTGACCTGAGGCATCTGCCGCTGGTGCAGCCCAGAGCCTGTTTCCCTGGCTGATCTCCTGACTTGCACATCACCTGAAATCTGAAGGCCGCTTTACTTTCATCTCCGGCTTGGGCAACCTTCCCTGGGGCCCTCTTTATGGGGTCAGTTCACCCCTGCCGTAGTGATACCCTCATCTCTGCAAACGTCAATCCCTCAGGGAACTTCTACGTTTCTCCTTGAGGCCCTGGGGCATTCTTGGACCTCTATACTCGCTGAGCTGATCATGCAGGTAAAGGGAACTAGGTGCTCTCCAAGGCCAGATTGCCTAATTTCTATGATGCCATTTTTTTTTTTTTTTTTTTTTTGGAAACTGCTGCATGGCTTATGAGATCTCAGTTCCCCTACCATAGACTGAACCTAGGCCACAGCTGTGAAAGCACCAAGTCCGAACTACTGGACCATCAGGGTCCCTGTGATGGGTTTTTTTAATGCGTCACCTTGATTCTTGATTAGGCTATAGTCTTGGCTATTTATTAACTATGTATCTACACACACACACCCATTCATAAGTCACATGGTATGATAAATTTTATGAAAAAATAATCAAGCTGGGTGAGGCTTGGACACACAGGGAGGGACATTTAGCACAGGGCCTAACATACAGTCTTAGTTATTTCTGTTAATGTCGCTGTGTCACCTGAACCAGCTAGAAACCTCTCTTTGCCTGGAGAATTCCATAGACAGAGGAGCCTGGTGGGTTACAGTCCATGGGGTCTGCAAAGAGTTGGACACAGCTGAAGCGACCAACACTAACATATCACACCCACCACTGCTTCTTTTCTGTGGTGATCAACTCTCAGATTCTTCAGTTTTTTGATCCCCATCCCCACTCTGTGAGTCAGCGCCTCTTGATCTCTTACCTGGACAGCCTCCATCCCTCACTGCCTCTTTCCTTGCTCCTCTCTGCCTAAATTCTGTTGAGATTTATATCAACATAGATTCAGACTGCTGCTCTGTCACTTAGGACTGAGAGACCCTGGGCTTGTTCCTTTGGTTCTATCTTAGCTTGGGCTGTCATAACAAAACACGGTAGACTGGGTGGCTTAAATAAAAGTCATTTCTCTCTCACAGCTCTGGAGGCTGAGAAATTTAGAATCAAGGGACCAGCCATTTCAGCTCTTGGTGAGGGCCCCTTCCTGGCTTACCGACAGCCACGTTCTTACTGGTGCATGGCCTTTCCTCCCTGCACAGGCAGGGGAAAGTTTTCATGTTTCCTTCTTTTCTTAGATGGAGGCTTTCCAGGTGTCTCAGTGATTTAAAAAAAAAAAAAATCCACCTGCCAATGGAGGAGATGCAGAAGAAACAGGTTCAATCCCTGGGTCAGGAAGATCCCCTGGAGGAGGGTATGGCAACCTTCTCCAGTATTCTTACCTGGAGAATTCCATAGACAGAGGAGCCAGGAGGGCTACAGTCTTTGGGGTCTCCAATCCAAGAGATGACACAGTTGAGCACATGCTCGCCCTTTTCTTAAATTAGAGCACTAATTCCATCATGAGGTCTCCACCCTCATGGCCTCGTCGAAACCTAATTCCCTCCCAACAGCCCCACCTCCTAATATCAGTGCTCTATAGGCTTCAACGTATGTACTTGGCGGGGTGGCGGGGTGGCGGGGGGGGGGGGGGGGGGGGGGGGGATAAACATTCAGTCCCTAACAAACTCCCTAGATCTTTGTTTCCTCATTAGTAAAATGAAGGTAATAATACTTCCCCCAGGGTAGTCATAAGGACTCAACAACCCAGTAGTAACCGTGGTTATTGAGATAACATAATTAAAACTTAAAGCACCAAATTGGCCACATAGAAAAGATTGCATAAATATCAGTTATTATTGGTGGCATTACATATTCCTTAAGACTCAGCTCAGACGTCCACAGCCATGTGGATCAGCCCATGTCACCACTGAATCTTGTAGAGTTGTTCTGTTATATCCATCACATGTCATCACATCCATTTATTTATGTGTCTATTTCCCATTACAGATCATGAACATGTCAAGGTTAGAGGTCAAGATGCCTGCACCCCGTCTGTTACCCAGCACCTGATGGGCACTAGGAAATGCTTGTTGAATAAATACACGAGCAAATGAAAGCATGAGCCAGGGCAAGTGACACTCAGATTCTCAGGTGAGGGCTCCCTGATTTCCTCAGCCGCTTACAGCATGTATTGGGCTATGCTTTGCAGACAAAAATTGGTATGTTTGCTTCAGTTGACAGAGAGCTAGGAGTCAGAGTTCCTGTCCTGGACCAAACCTGGCACCTGTACTAGCATGTGATTTAAATGTTGATGGGCATTATTGACTGAATGTGTCGCCTCCCCAAATTCATTATACTGGACGTCCTAATCCCCAGCACCTCAGAATATAACCCTGCTTGAATACAAGGCCTTAAAAGAGATGATTAAATTAAAATGAGGTTATTAGGTAGGGCTCAAATCTAGTCTGACTGGTGCCCTTATAAGGAGGAATATGGATACCGGAGAGACATCAGGGATGGACATGCTCAGAGGATGACCGTTGTTAGGGTACAGTGAGAAGGCAGCCATCTACAAGCCCGGGAGAGAGGGCTTGGAGGAAGCCAAACCTAGTCATACCCTGACTTTGGACTTCCAGCATGCACACTGTGAGAAAATGGATTTTTCTTGTTTAAGACACAGTCTCAGGTGTTCTGTTATGGCAGCCCTAGCAAACTAACACAATGGGTGAGTTCCCATTCCTGTTTCCCCTACCGCTTCTATATTGGAACTCTCCCATAACTTCCTTAAACATTTTCCCATCAATTCCAGATATCATCTGATCTTAATTTCAGGACTCTGACAGTTTATTCCACCCATCATCACTATGCCCAAAATGACCCTGTCCCTTTAACATGTCCAGAAACCTCTTGTGAAGAATTCATATTCAGCTTGGGAGCATTTATTGGGCCACATGGAATGATGCAAATAGAACAATACTGAAAGTAGCTCAGAAAATGCTGCAGAGAAGTAATTAGCCTAGTGTAGGGAAAATGATAAAAATGAACTAAAGTAGTTGAACCACTCCCTTTCATATAGTACATCTCACCTACAATATTCTTTCGCATACTTGATCTCCCTGATCCTCATGACAGCTCAATTACTATCTTCATTTCTTAGATGAGAAAACTGAAGCTCAGAGAATGAAGTGACTGGCCCAGAGCCCAGGGTTAGTAGGTAATGGTACCACCCCTGACCCAGGTCTCCTGACCTCACGTGCTGTCTGAGGTGCTTTATTAGAAAAGAGGAGTTTTACCTGAAATTCATGTACAGATGTAAGAGCTCGACCCTAAAGAAGGCCGAGTGCATAAGAACTGATGCTTTTGAATCATGCTGCTGGAGAAGACTTTTGACAGTCCCTTGGAGTTCAAGGAGATCAAACCAGTCAATCCTAAAGGAAATCAGTCCTGAATATTCGATGGAAGGGCTGATGCTGAAGCTGAAGTTCTAATACTTTGGTCACCTGATGCGAAGAGCCAGTTCATTGGAAAATATGTTGATGGAAAGATTGAGGGCAGGAGGAGAAGGGGGCGTCAGAAGGTGAGATGGTTGGATGGCAACACTGACTCAATGGACATGAGTTTGAGCCAACTCCTGGAGATAGTGAAGGACAGGGAAGCCTGGTGTGTTGTAGTTCATGGGGTCACAAAGAGTCGAACACAGCTTAGCAACTGAACGACAACAACCTGAAAGCACACAGTTGCCACATTCCTTTCTGGAGGTACAAAGATAATAAATAAAACCTTTTTCTCTACTTGCCTGTTATAAATTGTTACTCCCTTCCCAGTAAGCTGGCAATTGGCTTTTGGTAAGGCTTAACTGGGAGGAAGCTGTTAAATTTGGCTCCAAGCCAAAGAGGAACACACTGCATAAAAGAGACAGGAAAAGAATATGAATTTTCAAATGAGAAAATCAGCTAAAAAGAAAATAGAAATTTTGCATGTTCCGTAAGTAGGAGGGTAAAAAAAAAAAAAAGAGTATGCAGAAGGGGCCAGTTTTCTAGTAATTATGCAAATTAAAAAGAAATTAGAGATGAATGAAAATCGGTGACAACTACAACAATGATTCAAAAAAGCCGAGAGAATTTATCCTTCACAAAAGCTTTCGAGGGTTTTGTTTGCTTTAAATCATTCGCAGCATCCTTTCTGGTTGTCCCTTCCATAGACCCAGGCAAGGGGCTGGCACGTAGCAGACGTCCCTCCACACACAGGGCTTCCCTGGGGGCTCAGAAGGTAAAGAATTTCGCCTGAAATGTAGGAGACCCGGGTTCGATCCCTGGTGGGGAAGAATCCCTGGGGGAGGGCCTGGCAACCCACTCCAGTATTCTTGCCTAGAGAATCCCACGGATAGAGGAGCCTTGTGGGCTACCGTCCGTGACGTCTCAAAGAGTCCGACGCGACTGAAGCCACTTAGCACACACACACACTCCACACACAAGCACCAACAGACTCAGCACAGGCTTCCTCGACTCTAAGTCCCGGAAGCAAAGGGCGACCGCATCTCAGGGCCAGGGAGCTTTGTGGGCTGTGCTGCTGACAGCACTGAAGATGATGTGCTATTGTGTTTAGGGATGACTGGAATGATAGAGGCACTTACCCAAGCACTTCTGTCACTCAAACTTTTTCTCTCATAGATTCTTGCTTAACGATGATTCCCAGGAGTATCCCGCGCCCATTATCTCGCTTCTTTTCCTGTTCCAGCCTGCGCCTCCAAAAATTAGCACAGGAATTCCTGCAGCTGCAGGCATTGCTCACAGATTAGCACAGTATTCCCTACAGTTGCATGTGACAGCTAAGCAATATTTTGCAGTAATGAACAGCTCATATTATTCTTTAATTTGAGCATGTGTAGGTCCGGACATAATACTTATGAAGCAAAATACAGATTCTTTCTAATGGCTGGGAGATTGACTTTGAATGCCATAAATGCAAATAGTTTCATTTTTATAAAATTCTTCATTGAATTCAATTATGTCTACAAAAATGGTATTTTATTTTTTAAAATGCTAACATGACTTTGAAATTTATTAATAATTATTTGTATTTTGCTTTAGAATACTAATGTTAATATTCTAAAAGAAAATATTTAAAACATGAATGAATTTTTTGTTGTTGTTTACCTATTGAATTCACATTTTTTATGAACATAAAGTTGGTCTCATTATTCATGGATACCATAGTTGAAAATTATGCACTTGCTAAAGTTCATTTTTAACTCCCATATCAAGCTCACTGTGATTTTGTAGTCACTTGAAGACACACACAAAATGCTGGAATATTTGGGCTCCCAAGGTACATGTTCCCCAGAGGAGGCCACACAAGGCAACATTCTGCCTTCTTATTTCAGCTCTTATACTATAAATAAGTATTCTTTTTGCAGTCTGTTTAGTACCTCATTTTTCTCATTTTTCTTGGTGATTTCACTATTTAAAATGGCCCAACCAGAGGGCTGAAGTGCTGTCTAGTGTTCTTGAGAATAAGATTGTGACATGCTTTACAGAGAAAAATGCACTGGTTACATAAGTTTTGTACAGGCATTTTATGCTGTTGGCTGTGTGCATTCAACATTAGTGAATCAACAATATATCCTAAATAAGCTGTCTTTCAACAGAAACACACATAAAACAAGCTTACTTATGGCTCAGGTGATGAAAATGTTCTGACCAGATGTTTACAGGAACCTATCTGTTGGAACAATAGTTTGGTATTCACCAATTTAGCATTGGCAGTGACTTTGGTACAAAACTTCCCTGAATAAGGAAAATCACCTGTATGTTTAAATTTGTATACTTTGAATATGATTATATTACTTATAATATATTATATTACTTATACATATGTATATAATATATAATTATAAGACATATAGTTATAATATATAAATATATTAATTACTATCTTTGGAACACAAGTTATGTAAAACTCTTGATACCAACACAATTACTAGTTATGCTTAAGTGAGAACAGAAGAAAAATTTGTGGAATAAATTTCCAGTAATTTATTAGAAATGTTTTTATTAGTATATCTTAATTGTGGTCTTCTTTTAAATGTCCCCAGTTTATGAATAGAATGCCCAGATCTGCATAATATTTTTCAAATTCAATTATCTGTGATAGTTTGCCCACTTTCACTCACAAAAACCATCACTTATCACATTTTCTAAATTATATTATGAAATTGAATTTCTTATGCAGGAGGATAAAATATATTTTCTTTATCAGCATGCTAGTTTGCTTTATAAATTAAACACATGGCATGTGAGTCTCCATTTATATTCTGGCCTAGGATCTGCAAACATTAGGGGTAGTAGTTTGTAGCAGCAAACTACTGAAAACAATGTAAATGTAAATCAATGTGTATTAATTAAATATTATATGATTCACCCATATAATATTGTAGAATCTTCAGTTCAGTTCAGTTCAGTCACTCAGTCGTGTCTGATTCTTTGTGACCCCATGGACCGCAGCATGCCAGGCCTCCCTATCCATCACCAACTACCGGAGTTTACCCAAACTCATGTCCATCGAGTCGATTATGCCATCCAACCATCTCATCCTCTGTCATCCCCTTCTCCTCCTGTCCTCAATCTTTCCCAGCATCACGGTCTTTTCCAATGAGTCAGCTCTTTGCATCATTGGACTCTCAGCTTCAACATCAGTCTTTTCAATGAACACTTAGGACTGATCTCCTTTAGGAGAGACTGGTTGGATCTCCTTGCAGTCCAAGGGACTCTCAGGAGTCTTCTCCAACACCACACTTCAAAAGCATCAATTCTCCAGCACTCAGCTTTCTTTATAGTCCAACTCTCACATCCATACTTGACTACTGGAAAAACCATAGCCTTGACTAGATGGGCCTTTGTTGGCAGACTAATGTCTCTGCTTTTTAATATGCTGTCTAGTTTGGTCATAACTTTCCTTCCAAGGAGTGTCTTGTAATTTCATGACTGAAGTCACCATCTGCAGTGATTTTGGAGCCCCCAAAAATAAAGTCAGTCACTGTTTCCACTGTTTCCCCATCTATTTGCCATGAAGTGATGGGGCTGGATGCCATGATCTTAGTTTTCTGAATGTTGAGCTTTAAGCTAACTGTTTCACTCTCCTCTTTCACCTTCATCAAGAGGCTCTTCAGTTCTTCTTCACTTTCTGCCATAAGGGTGTTGTCATCTGCATATCTGAGGTTATTGATATTTCTCCCAGCAATCTTGATTCCAGCTTGTGCTTCCTCCAGCCCAGCATTTCTCATGATGTACTCTGCATATAAGTTTTTTTTTTTTTGGCATATAAGTTAAATAAGCATGGTGACAATATTATACAGTGTTTAATTAGAGAAATTTAAAATAGTGGACTTGGAACCAAATGGCTAGGATTCAGATCCTGACTCTAGCACTCAGTAGTTGCATGACCTTGATTTATTTAACCTGCCTGTGCCTCAGTTTCTTCTTCTGTAATAAGGAAGTACTAGTACTTTGCTTAGAGGACTCAGAGTCCATATGTGTAAAGTGCTTAGAACAGTGACGTGTGCATGCTAAGTTACTTCAGTTGTGTCCAACTCTTTGTGACCCTATGGACTGTAGCCCCCCAGGCTTCTCTGTCCAAGGAATTCTCCAGGCAAGAACACTGGAGTGTGTTACCATGCCCTCCTCCAGGGGATCTTCCTCACTCAGGGACTGAACCCATGTCTCTTATGTTTCCTGCATTGGCAGGCAGGTTCCTTACCACTAGTGCCAACTGGGAACTCCTAGAAAAGTGCTGCTGCTGATGCTGCTGCTGAGTCGCTTCAGTCGGGTTCAACTCTGTGCGACCCCATAGATGGCAGCCCACCAGGCTTCCCAGTCCCTGGGATTCTCCAGGCAAGAACACTGGAGTTGGTGGCCATTTCCTTCTCCAATGCATGAAAGTGAAAAGTGAAAGTGAAGTCACTCAGTCGTGTCCAACTCTTAGCGACCCCATGGACTGCAGCCTACCAGGCCCTTATGTCCATGGGATTTTCCAGGCAAGAGTACTGGAGTGGCGTGCCATTGCCTTCTCTGAGAAAAGTGCTAGATGCATAGAAATGGTATGTAAATTTTTACTCTCAGTTCAGTTGTTCAGTTCAGCCGCTCAGTCGTGTCTGACTCTTTGTGACCCCATGAATCGCAGCACACCAGGCCTCCTTGTCCATCACCAACTCCCAGAGTTCACCCAGACTCACGTCCATCAAGTCAGTGATGCCATCCAACCATCTCATCCTCTGTTGTCCCCTTCTCCTCCTGCCCCCAATCCCTCCCAGCATCAGGGTCTTTTCCAATGAGTCAAGTCTTCGCATGAGGTGGCCAAAGTACTGGAGTTTCAGCTTTAGCATCATTCCTTCCCAAGAAATCCCAGGACTGATCTCCTTCAGAATGGACTGTTTGGATCTCCTTGCAGTCCAAGGGACCCTCAAGAGTCTTCTCCAACACCACAGTTCAAAACCATCAATTCTTCGGCACTCAGCTTTCTTCACAGTCCAACTCTCACAACCATACATGACCACTGGAAAACCATAGCCTTGACTAGGTGGACCTTTGTTGGCAAAGTAATGTCTCTGCTTTTCAATATGCTAGCTAAGTATTATTATATTCATTATTTGCCCTAATGTGCTACAATCTCTAAGATATAGTAAGGGTGGGACTTCCCTGGTGGTCCAGTGGCTAAGAATCTGCACTACCAATGCAAGGGGCCTGGGTTTGATCCCTAATCAGGGAACTAGATCCTGCATGCTGCAACAAAGATGGAATAGCCCACATGCCACAATTAAGACCTGAGATAGCCAAATAAATAAGTATTTTTGAAAGATATGGTAAAGGAATAAAGTAAAACACAGAAAGCATAATAATACACTATCATTTATGAAAATAAATAAAAGAATCTGTGTGTGTACATATAGGCTTGTATTTGTACAGGAAACTAACATAGGGTTGCTTCCAGGGAAAGAAATGGAAGATTTGGGGCTTGGAGGTAGAAGAGAGATTTTTCACTATGTGTCTGATATAAAAAATCCAGCCCAAAGCTTAGTGGCTTAAAACAGCAGTCATCTATTTTTCATGGTTTCTCTAGGCTAAGAAATCTGGCAGAATCCAACTGGGAGGCTCATTCCTATTCCATGATGTCAGTGGTCTTCCCTCTCTTGTTGCCCTTATTTCATTTAGCCGATATTTTAGGTTGATGTTCCAGATCTGTGTCCTTCATCAGATTGTATGATCCTTGAGGACAAGAATCACAACTTATTCATCTCTGTGTCACTCACAGGATGTAGCATTGGTACTCAGAAAATCTTGGTGGAGTGAATGAAGAAACAAAAATCCATGCCCCGGTGAACACAGCATTGTAAATCAACTATACTTCAATTAAAAAAAAAAAGAATCCATGTTCTTATCTGTTCTACAGTCCTTTTATTCATCTTTTCCTAATCCCAGATGTGCCCCCTACCTCTTCATTGGCTTATACCATGTCACAGAGATTGAAAGTCACAACCTTAGAAACAAAACTTCATTTGTTTTCAGGTAGATGCAGCTTGTATCAGAGTGACTTCTCAAAGAAGTTTATCAACTAAGAGCACTGGTGCTACAGACTGAATATTTGTGTCCCCAAGACTCCTGTGCTGAAATTCTAACCCCCAAGGTGATGGTATTAGGAGGTGAGGCCTTTGGGAGGTGATGAGGTCATGAGGGTGGAACCCTCATGAATGGGATTAGTGACGTTATAAAGAGACCCCCAGAAAGCTCCCTTGCCCCTTCTGCTACATGAGGACAGTGAGATTATTGCTCTCAGTGAACCAGGAAGCAAATGCTGACCAGACATTGAACCTGCCAGCACCTTGACCTTGGACTTCCCAGCCTCCAGAACAGTGAGAGAGAATTTTATGTTGTTTATAAGTCACTCGGTCTATAATATGCTGTTACAGCAGCCCCAACAGACTAAGTCAACTGAAACAGAAAATAAAGGACAGAAGCAAACTGGCAAGTACTGGTGCCAAGAGCAGATTTCACATACAAGTCAAGGGCAGGCAAAATCCAAGACCTTAGGGATCCTACCGAGATATACACAAGCAGGGAAGGGGGATGATATGATGATATTCATTCAGTGGAGGGGGGCAGGAATACTTATTTAACATTTAAATGAAAGAAAAACACAGGAAACAGACTATCCTGTCAAAAGACACAAGTAATATCTCCCCCCCCCCTTTTTTTTTGTCCATGGGGGACACACGGCATGGGGGATCTTAGGTCACTGACTAGGTATTGAACCTGTGCCCCTTGCAGTAGAAGCAGAGCAGCTTAACCACTGGACAAGGGAAGTCCCACAAGCAGTATTATCTTAACAGCTAACACCACAAGTTCACTGGGGAAAGGAATCAGTTTCAGAGGTATATCTCTATCAGTTACTTATGGCACAAAGGGATGCCCAGAAATCTCCTTTCAACAACAAAAAAAAAAAATAGCAGAGAATATGTACACTGTTCTGCTGGAGAGAAAGAGGGGAGTTGTTATTTATCAAGGGGAAGAGTTATCAAAGGGAAGAGTAGAAACAAGGAAGTAATCAGAGAATGGAAAAGAGGAGATGGTAAGAAAGTGGGAGTTTGGGGCTACCTAGGAAATGCACAGTGGAGAGGGAGGGATCTCCCACAGCACCCAGAGGGCTGTGTCACAAAAAAATACAGATCTTCCCCCCTCCCCTTAAGCCACAAAACCAGTCTTATAGTCATAGTTTCTTCAAAGAAGGAAATCAAGGACTGTCAATATTTGGATATGCATCCATATGGACACAAAAATTTAGAGAGACATAAAAGCAGAATATTCCTGAAAAATTTGGGAAAACCATCAAATAGGATGTCTTTATCAGGCCCCAGAGGATATCTGGGTTACACATCAAATTCCAGAAACATCTGTCTTCGGAGGTGAATAGAGAATTTAGAAGTTAAAGGGACAATTTCTGAATCACAGATGCTAAGTCACTGACTGAATGATCTTGCTTCAGCAGTATTTGAACTTCTGGCCACAGTGAATCATAATATAATTCAGGTGATATAATCAAATTGGCAGGTCATAACTAGAAGTTTTATTGAAATGATAGAATGGAAAGGAATGGTTCAACCCCACCAGCCAGTAGAGAAATGCAAAGTGTAACCTTGATGAGCTCTAACTCCATGTCTATTAAACTAGGTGGCTCAAACAGTAAAGAATCGGCCTGCAGTGCAAGAAGGCCCTGAGTTTAATCCCTGGTTTGAGAAAATCCCCTGGAGGAGGGCATGGCAACCCACTCCAGTGTTCTTGCTTGAGAAATCCCATGGACAGAGGAGCCTAGAGGGTTACAGTCCATGGCATCACAAAAAGTTGGACATAACTAAGCAACCAAGCATAAAATTAAAAATAGTGACAATACCAAATATGGTGAGAATGCTAAGAAACTGGATCTCTTACACAGTGGTAGTAGAAATGGATAATGACCCATTCGCAGCCAGCACTCCGAAAAAATTATTTGGAAGTTTCCTGCAAAACTAAGCATACACTTATCAGCAATCACTCCTCTGGACATTTGTCTTAGAGAAATGGAAACTTACGTCCACACAAATAAAAAAATCTACACAAATGTTCACATCATCATTATTTTTAACAGGAAAAAGTCAAAATGACCTTCAATAGGTGGTACATTCATACCACAGAATATCACTCAGAAACAAAAATGAATGAACCACTGGTACGCTCAACAACTGCAATGAATTTCAGGGCATCACAATCAGTGAGAAAAGTCAATCTCAAAATACAAAATTTTGCAAGTGGAGAGCAGATAAGTGATTGCCAGGTGTTATGGGTGGAGGTGAGGTGCTGGTACATGAGACTATAAGAGTAACTTGTTGTTCAGCCACTAATTCATGTCCGACTCCTTGCGACCCCATGGACTGCAGCACTCCAAGCTCCCCTGTCCTTCACTGTCACCCGGAGTTTGCCCAAATTCATGTCTATTGAGTCGGTGATGCTATCTAACCGTTTCGTCTTCTACCACCTTCTTCTTTTGCCTTCAATCTTTCTCATCATCAGGGTCTTTATCAAAGAGTCAGCTCTTTGCTTTAGGTGGCCAAAGTATTGGAACTTTGGCTGCAGCATCAGTTCCTTTCAATTCAGTAGCTCAGGCGTGTCCAACTCTTTGCAACCCCATGAACTGCAGCATGCCAGGCCTCCCTATCCATCACCAACTGCCAGAGTCTACCCGAAACCATGTCCTTTGAGTCGGTGATGCCATCCAACCATCTCATCCTCTGTCATCCCCTTCTCCTCCTGCCCTCAATCTTTCCCAGCATCAGAGTCTTTTCAAATGAGTCAGCTCTTCCCATGAGGTGGCCAAAGTATTGGACTTTCAGCTTCATCATCAGTCCTTCCAATGAATACCCAGGACTGATCCTCTTAGGATGGACTGATTAGATCTCCTTGCAGTCCAAGGGACTCTCAAGAGTCTTCTCCAACACCACACTTCAAAAGCATCAATTCTTCAGCACTCAGCTTTCTTAACAGTCCAACTCTCACATCCATACATGACTACTGGAAAACCATAGCCTTGACTAGATGGACCTTTGTTGGCAGACTAATGTCTCTGCTTTTTAATATGCTGTCTAGGTTGGTCATAACTTTCCTTCCAAGGAGTAAGTGTCTTGTAATTTCATGACTGAAGTCACCATCTGCAGTGATTTTGGAGCCCCCGAAAATAGTCAGTCACTGTTTCCACTGTTTCCCCATCTATTTGCCATGAAGTGATGGGACCAGATGCCATGATCTTAGTTTTCTGAATGTTGAGCTTTAAGCTGTTTCACTTTCCTCTTTCACCTTCATCAAGAAGCTCTTCAGTTTTTCTTCCCTTTCTGCCATAAGGATGGTGTCATCTGCATATCTGAGGTTATTGATATTTCTCCCAGCAATCTTGATTCCAGCTTGTGCTTCCTCCAGCCCAGCATTTCTCATGATGTACTCTGCATATAAGTTAAATAAGCAGGGCGACAATATACAGTCTTTCTAATTAATATTCAGGTTGATTTCCTTTAGGATTTGATCTCCTTGCAGTCTACGGGACTCTCAAGAGTTTTCTCCAGCAGGACAATTCAAAAGCATCAATTCTTCGACGTTCAGCCTATTTTACCATCTAGCTCTCAAATCGGTACATATGTGACTATCAGAAAAACCATAGACTTTATTATACAGACCTTTGTCAGCAAAGTAAAATCTGCTTTTTAACATGCTGTCTAGGTTTGTCATAACTTTCCTTCCAAGGAGCAAGTAAAAGTAGCACCAGGAATTCCCTTTGTGGTGATGGAATATCTCTGTATCTGGATTGGGGTGGTTGTACAAATCTATGCATGTGACAAAATTGCGTAGAACTACACACAGCAGAGTGCATATAATTATTGGTAAAATCTTGAAAGTGAAAGTGAAGTCGCTCAGTCGTTTCCAAGTCTTTGTGACCCCACGGAATGTAGCCTACCAGGTTCCTCTGTCCATGGGATTTTCCAGGCAAGAGTACTGGAGTGGGCTGCCATTTCCTTCTCCAGGGGATCTTCCCAACCCAGGGATAGAACTCTGGTCTCCCTCATTACAAGCTTCACCATCTGAGCCACCAGGGTAAAATCTGGAAAAGGTCTGTAAATCACAAGCATATCAGTGTCCTGGGTTTGATACAGCATTGCAGTTGTATAAGATGTTACCATCAAGTACACAGAGGACTTCAGTGTACTGTTTTTGCAACTTTCTATGAGTCTATAATTATTCCAAAGTAAAAGTTTTTTAAAATGAAAAAGAGTCAGAGAAAGAGGGCATTCATAGTAGAAGTGAGTATTGTTCTGGTGAAACTTTTATTTCATTTGTGTGCTCTTGTGAGTCCTGGGTCACCATGTGAAATGTACTTAATGTACTTCTTGGGAGGTGGGAGGGTGGTTATCAAGGTCAAAACCAGTTTGAAACAACTGCTCTACAGCAAGCTTGGAGACTCAAAGATTTAGAAGGAGCCAGGCAGCCAGTATGAAGAAGACAGGCCTGGTTAAGACTGTCATCACTCCTCTTCCCCATATATCATAGTTCTTACTATAGCAGGTTTCATAACAATATAAATATCCTTTACTTCTACAGATACATGTGCTCTTTCTTAATTTTAATTTTTTTAACCACATGACACTCTTGGTCTATGTGCTCTCACCACTTTTGAGAGTGAGTTAGTTTTTCTGTTGCCCAGTAACAAATTACTCCAAATCATAGCAACATACAACATTTATCATCTAATGGTTTTTAGGAATGGTTTAGTTGGGTGGTTCTCGCTCAGGATCTCCCAGGACATTGCAGTTGGATTATCAGTCAAAGCTGCAGCCTTCTGAAGGCTCAAAAGCTGCCAGGGAATCAACTCCCAAGCTCACTAGTTGACAAGCCTCAGCGAATCACTGACTGTTGACAAGCCTTGAGCTCCTCACCACATGGGCATCTCCATAGGACTGTTCCCAACATGGCAGCTGGCTTTCCCAAGAAGGAGAGATAGAAAAGAAAGAGCAAGAAAGCCAGGCATCAAATTAGAAGTTCATCTTTTGTAACATAATCTCAGAAATGGCATACTGGGACTTTCCTGGAATTTCAGTGGTTAAGACTCTGTGCTGTAAAGGGAAGCAGACATACCCCATTTCAAGGGGCAGCTGCTAATCATGGTGCTACATGAGAGAAAAATATAGATCCAGAGTTGCTGGATCTTCAACTTGGAAATCTTCCAACAGTTGAGTACTGGCTGAAGTTTTTTGTTAACTTAATGTGACCAAAGAAAATATATAAACCATATGGATCCAGTTTACAAACCCTGCTGCCAAGTCCAGGCAAGGGTGGTGTTATGGTTAAAAGCTCAGGGTTTACAGTCAGGTAGAAGTGGATTCAAGCTCTAGCCATGCCAGTTACTGGTTGTAGGACCTTGACCAAGCCTCAGAGCCTACCCTGTAAAGCAGAGTGGATCAAAATCATGCCATTTCACACTGCTTTGCTGAGGTTTTAGTGACACAATACATGAAATCCTTTTCGCGGGGCCTGGAATATGACAACAGCTCAAAAAGACTGGTTTTATTATTGCTATTCTAACACCAGAGGTGAAAACTGAAACTATAACATCCTCACCCACACTGGGACTGTTAGCCACTTGGGGGATCTCAGCAACTGCCAAGCCTGATTTAGGGGTTCATTCACACATCTCCAGAGCAGGACAATCATTACTGAGGCTGAACTTCAAAGGCCCATGTTGCTTTCTTCACAGTTTTATCTTGGGGAGTCCCTAAACTCCATGAGCTACAAAGATAAACAGTGTTTTGATGGTATGGAAAACACAAACACAACTTGTTGATTTCTTTGCTTCCTCAACCTCCATGGTGTGAGTCACACAGCTATTTTCAGGCTGCCAGAACTGATAGCCAAAAGGAAGTTTGTTTCACAACTGGAACAACAGCTTGAAAAGGACCAGGGAGGTCACCTAGGGAGAAGCAGTTGTACTCATTGTACTCGAGTGAACCTACTTGAGCCCAGGGTCTGAATCGTCCCTATCACAGTCCACACCCCTGCCTATCCACTTCTCATTGAAGGCCTCCAGTGACAGGGAACTCATCACTATCCCCAAAGTAGCTTATTCCATTTTGGTCAAGAATTTTATGCATGTATTCCAGGAATATTGATTGAGCACTTACTATATATCAGGCATTGCATTTGGTGCTGGTGGTAAATGAGACACATGAGGTCTCCCATTTCCTAGTGTGAGAGACAGACAAAAACAAAGAGTTGAGTATATGTTTGGTAGAGATCAATTAGTTGATGAAATAATCAATAAACAACCTGTAATAGGAATAGAAAAGAGTTTTATTGAGCCAAACTGTGGACTATAACCCAGAAGACAGCCTCTTAGATAACTCCAAGGAACTACTCCAGAGAAGCATGGTTTTCAGCACAGTTTTATTTCTTATCACAACAAAGACCACTAAACAAGTCAGGTATACATTCCTTCAAGATTTAAACAAATAAAAAATCATCACATGCACAGTAAGTCAGTATGGCCTTGACACCTGGGACAGGAATCTTTTCATTGAAGAAGTTGGTGTCCCGGGAAGGAAAATATTTCATCTGTATTTTTAATACGGGCATTCTTTATTTCCCATCAATGCACCCTTTTCTTCAATAATTAAAGCAGATGTAGGGACTTCCCTGGTGGTCCAGTAGCTAAGACTCCACACTTCAACGCAGGGGGCCTGGGTTTGATCCCTGATCAGGGCACTAGATCCCGAAGGTGGCAACCAAAGATCCTGTGTGCAGCAACTAAGACCCAGTGCAGTCAAATGAATAAATAAATTAAAATATTTTTTTAAAGATGTATAATGTATGTTTCATGGAAAAGAGAATGGCAACCCACTCCAGTATTATTGCCTGGAGAATTCCAGGGGCAGAGGAGCCTAGTGGAATATAGTCCCTGGGGTCTCATAGACTCAGACACGACTGAGCGACTAACACACACACAATGTATGTTTGATAGGCCACAAATAGGCTACTGGAATTAGCATAAAATTCAACTTAATGCATGTGTAAGCCAGAATGACTTCCCCATACCTGAATATAAACTTTTATCAGATTTTAAGAAGAAAAATGAAACAAGGTTAAATTTAGGGAATGACAGGAATGGTCAAGGAGAATTCTCTGAGGCAAGGACACTCAAGCAGCTTTCTTCATGAAAACAGAAAGGATACAATGTGAACACCTAGGCTAAGAAGAACATCTCACATGAACATTTCAGCCAGGAGTGAACAGAGTAGGTGTAAATGTCTTCCTTATATTCAAGGAAATCTGGACTGAATTCTTCCTTCCTGTTCACACTGTCACGAATCTCCTTGCCACTTGAGAGTTAATCCTGTTACTCATATCTCCCTATACTTTTAGGGTTAATGGTCAGGCTGAGAAGGCTCTGTGTCTGTCCTGTTGGGCCAATGTCATCATATTTTGTCCATTTCTCCTGCTTGCTTTGGTGTTTACAGTGTTTCATCCTCCCTATTAATAATATAGTCAGCATTCTATCTACATTTCCATTCAAGTCTCTAAAAATGAAGTCACAGTGGCCAGGTCTGAGCACTGGAGTTCCCCGGTAAATCTCCAAAGGCTTCTCCCAGCCCCTCAACAAACTGACAGTCATCAAGACTCTCTTTGGGGGACTTCTCTGGTGGTCCAGTGTTAAGCCTTTGCACTTCCATTGCAGCAGGGCCCGGGTTCGATCCCTGGTCAGAGAGTAAGATCTTGTATAAAGAAGAAAATACTCCCTTCTGTCCTTCTTATCAGTGCTTCAATTTCCAGCACTTCCTTCTCAATGGAAATACAATTGGAGCTGAGTGGTTCTGCTTTCTCTATACCATCTGTGAACAGAATAAAATCTGCTCCAAGCAGCAGGCTGATATGTTGTCAGACAAATGAAGCCCCAAGACATAAGGAAACACAGGGCACATGCAACAGCTTGTTGACTGATTCAGAGTTATTCAGTTTCTACACTAGATGTCAGTAAGAGTCTCATCATCTTTCTATCTTCCACACCCAGAACATTGCCAGATACCCCATGGACATTGATAAACCCTTTTTGAAAAGTTATGTGTGTGAGTATATGGAAGATATTTAGGGGAAAATCCCCCAACAAGACCAAAGACCCTGGCATCACTAAGTTACGATTTTTCTGTTGCTGTTGTTGTTCAGTCACTCAGCTGTGACACTCTTTGCAACCCTATGGACTGTAGCACCCCAGGCTTCTCTGTCCTTCCCCACCTCCTGGAGCTTGCTCAAACTCCTGTCCATCAAGTTGGTGATGACATCCAACTATCTCATCCTCTGTCGTCCCCTTCTCCTGCCTTCAATCTTTCCCAGCATCAGGGTCTTTTCTAATGAGTCAGCTCTTTGCCTCAGGTGGCCAAAGTTGGAGCTTTAGCTTCAGCATCAGTCCATATTCATGACTGAATTCCTTTAGGAGTAACTGGTTTGATCTCCTTGCAGTCCAAGGAACTCTTTTTACTATCTCATGGGGAAATGAATTGTGTTGCCACAGAACAAAAATTCCCAAGACTTTAGTGACTTATAAAAACTGCAACATGTATTTTACTCATGAACCTGCAACGGGACCTGAGACAGCTTGTGTGCTCCTCTCTGCATTACCTCATGGACTTGTGTGCTTGGTGGTGGATGCTGGCTCAGACCTCAGCTGTGGCTTGTGGCTAGAATGCCTGCAAGTGACCTACCCTTATAGGTGCTCAGTTTTCTCAGAGTGTAGAGGCACTCTGAGAGTCAAGCAGAGCTGTGTGGCTCCTAAGTGGAAAAGCATAATTTCTGGAATTTTATTCTCTAGAATAAAGTCACCAAGGATAGTCTACACTCAGGAATTGGAGGGACAAGTGTCAAAAAAATATGCAGATGTTTTAAAACCACCACCAATAGGACTGAATTGGACAAACAAAGGTTTGACCTTTGTTCTTAAGAAACAAATGCCTAAGAGGTTCACTCCTTTCTTAGAGATGAGTCACAGAACTGAATAAGTGAAAATAAAGAATGTGGGGCCTTCCCTGGAGGTCCAGTGGTTAAGATTCTGTGCTTCTGCTGCAGGGGGTGCAGGTTCAACCCCTGGTTAAGGAACTAAGATTCCGCATGCTATCCAGCATGGCCAAAAAACAAAACAAAACAAAAAAGAATGTCTGCAAGTTTACTCAGAGCTCCTTAGTTTGGAAACCCTACAAGCTTGATATGTTTGAAACATGCATCTCCACAACTGTATCTAGAAGAAATAGATTCCTTTGTTTCCCAAATAAAAGGAAGTTGGAATTGTACTTCACCATGGAACCAAATTAGGACAACTTCACAGGCCAAAGGTGGGGCCCAGGAAGGTAATACCTAAATAACACTTGGCATTGCATCTGAAAAGGAATCCAGTGCCACCAAGACCCTCCGAAGAGACGACATCTCTGGATGTCTGGATATTTTCATGCTGAAGTTTGGCAAATCCTTCCATCATATATGGCAGAGTCTGCTCCCAAGTCTTACTCCTGGGCACATAGCTTGACTACATTTCCCAGCCTCCCTTGCATTTAGGTGACATCATGTGACTGAGTCCTAACCAAAGAGATGAGGGCAGAACTGATGGAGACTACTTCCAAGCCTGGAATATACTTCACTAGTGGCTCAGTGGTAAAGAAACCATCTGCTAATGCAGGAATCACAGGAGATGCGGGTTTGATCCCTGGCTCGGGAAGATCCCCTGGCAAAGGAAATGCAACCCATCCCAGTATTCTTGCCTGGAAAATCCCATGGTCAGAGGAGCCTGGAGGGCTACACTCCACAGTGGTCGCAAAGAGTTGGACATGACTGAGCAGCACTTCCAAGCCTGATCCCTAAAAACTCTAGTGCAGTCCTCTCTTTTCTCTTTTCCCATCCACTGCCTGGATGGAATAAACATCCAGGACCTAGGGGAGGATGAGAAAGAAGAAGCCTGAGTACATGAGTCACTACAAGAAGGAACACGATCGGAACAGAAAGAGCATAAAATGTTGCTGAGTGAATGGGGAATAAACTTTTACCGCATTAGGGCCCTTTGGGAATTGTTTGTTATGGTTGTTTGCCTACCCTGTGAAGTTGAATGTTTATTTAAGAAATGTTCATTCCCCTCCCTCTCCCACCATGAGTGGACTACACATCTCCATTCCACTGATGGTTGGTTTGGCCTACGGGATGTTAACAGACATGGTATGCTTTAATACACACTTCAACAATTCTGCACTCTCTTACGCAACAGCCCTCTTGCTGTTTTCTCATCACCTTGAGAACAAGCTCCAGCTAGATCCTGGGCCAGAGCACGAGACACCTGAGAAGCAGACCTAGATCCCGCGAACAGGGTGAAACCAGGCCCAGCTGAGCCCAACACAGCAGCTCCTACCTCCAGAGAAGAGGAGAGAACAAGTGATTATTGTTTTAGCCGCTGACTTTTGTGACAGTCTGTTACAAGACATACTGTGGCAACAGTTGACTGATACACAAATAAAGTGTGTGTGCCACGCTCATGGGGCTGCCATGTTAAGCTTCCACTTGATGCCTGTTCTTTCTCTCACTTAAGTTTTATGCCAAAACTCTTATAAATGAAGAGGTATAAGAAAACACTTGCCCAAGGGCATACAGGAAGTTTGGTATATCAAATTCATAAGCCCAAATTTATTTCCTTCTGTGCCAAATGCACTGAGGGAATGTGAAAAAAAAAAAAAAGCAGACAAAATCAGGAAGGGCTGGGACAGAACTTAGGATGTTTCCACAAAATGCCAATTTAAAAGTGCTTGGTTGGTCTTCCCTGGTGGCACAGTGGATAAGAATGTGCCTGCCGCTGCAGGGGACACAGGTTCGACCCCTGGTCCAGCAAGATTTCACATGCCACGGAGCAACTAAGCTCATGTGCCACAACTACGGAAGCCCATGTGCCCTAGAGATTGGGCTGCACAACAAGAGAAGCCCCCACAATGAGAAGCGCTCGCACCTCAAGAGAAGCCCCTGCTCGCTGCCACTACAGAAAGACCTAGCAGCAACAAAGACCCAGTGCAACCCCCTCAAAAAAGAAAATAAAAATAAAAGGGCTTAATAATGCTCCTGGACATTTGGCAAGTTCAGAGCGAATAAAATGACCAGCTTCACCCCCTGGGTTGTTCATTTATGGAACTAAAGATGTTGAACGGAATGAAGATACAACTTTTCTAAGAAAGACTTGAATAATTGCAGTATACGCCTATAACGGATTGAAAAAGAAAGCAAGAATCTTTGTAGGGACATATTCAAGGTTAACTCAAGGAGAAAAACTGAACCTTGGGACACTACGTCCCTAGGAGCCCTGTGAGAAAATGAACACAGCAAGCCCCTGGGGGCTGCCTGCTCCCACCATCGCCTTTCAGACAATGCTTGTTACAAGCGTCCTAAGGGAGCACCAGCGATGGGTCCTGCAGGAACTGCCCAGTTCGAAAACGGAGACAACGGGCCCCAGTAGTAGCAAAGAGCAGTGGAAATCTACCTGTACTTCCCTGTCTTTCATCTCTAGGACCCCTGGCTCGGATTCTTTACGTGTGAGCCCCGGAGGCGTTCACCTCCAGGAGGACAGGGACAAGGGGTGGAGGATTTCCGGGAAGCTAAAGGCAAAACACGTGGGGACTGCACAGGGGTGGGTACCTCCTGTAAGCTGGGACTGCTGTAATGCGCCTGAGCACGTCTACACATCCATACTCAACAACGATACACTGCACACTTAGTACACCCACACCCACACCCAACCGTACACCCTTCCCCCCGCCGACCTCCCACGCCCCTGCTGCGGGTGAGCAGCGGATTTCCGGAAAGGGGGGAGTGCAGTCCCCTAGAAAACTGAGGGCGTGGCACCCACCCTGGTGGCGCCTGCTGCCTCCTCTCTGGGGGTCCAGGGAGCTGGGGGAACTGGACGAAGGGACCGCGCGCGGGAGAAGAGCCGGGTCCAGCCCAGCGGGCTGCCGAGCTGAGGGCGCGGTAGGGAAGTGAGCGACCCGCGCTGGCCCCGCCCCCCGGCCGCCGGCCCCGCCCCCGCTGCGGCGGGCGAGAGGAGGGGCGTGGCGGGCGCGGCCTATATAAGGCGAGGGGCGGGCGCCGCTCTTTTGTCTTTTGCTGCAGCAACGCGAGCGGGTGCCCCGGGACCGCGGTCTGGAAGCGGAACTTCTCGGTGAGCGGCGTCCTGGGGCGGAGGCCCAGTCGGGTGGGGTCAGAGCGGGTTTTCTTGGCGGGTGCGCGACGGCCTCGTCGGGCGCCTTTTCCCGACGGGACGCCGGGGCGGGCGGGCCACACCCTGGGGCTGCGGAGCCGGGTGCGGGACGCGCCCAGATCCTCGGCCTCCGGACTGTCGGGAACGCCCCAGCCCGAGTGCCACGTCGTGGAGCGGAGGCGGGGAGGGCAGAGGGGGCCGCTGGCTTCCGGCCAACCGCCTTGATTTGCCCGCTAGGATTGTTTTAAGAAAATGGCAGACAAGCCCGACATGGGGGAAATCAACAGCTTCGATAAGGCCAAGCTGAAGAAGACTGAGACGCAGGAGAAGAACACCCTGCCGACCAAAGAGAGTGAGTCCGCCCCCGCCTCCGGGTCCGCGGGCTCCGAGCCCAGTCCCCACCCCGCCCTTCCCGTTAACCCAGCCCCACACCCCATCCGGCAGTTGCTTCCCATCGGGCGGCCCCAGCCCCTGTTTCTGTTGCACAAAGCGCCTCTCTCTTCCCAGCCCCACGCCTCTTTCTTAATCCCTAGACCTCGTGGGTGCCTTACCCAAACCAGGTTTGCAAGCGCCCCGTTTGGGTGGGTTGCCAGGGGTCCCCATCCCCCAGTGTCCAATTTCCTGCTCTCCACAGCCATTGAGCAGGAGAAGCAAGCAAAGTGAGATTTTCCGCGAACCTGGAGGATTCTCCACCGCATCATCTTGGAGACCCTAGCCGTGATGTGGAGGAAGAGCCACCTGCAAGATGTACACGAGCGACAAGCTGCACTGTGAACCCGGGCACTCCGTGCCGTCGCCACCGGCCCGCGGGTCTCTGAAGGGGACCTTCCAATCGGACTGCCAAATTTCTCCGGTTTGCCCTGGAATATTATAGAAAATTATTTGTATGATTAATGAAAATAAAACACACCTTGTGGCATGGCTGGCGTGCTCTTGTTTCTTAGTTGAGTATGCGTGGGTAGTGCCGCTGCAGCGAAGCCCGGCGGCGCGCGGGAGTCGGGAGTTCCTGCCGCAGAGCGGGGGAGGGGGTCGCAGAATGGGCTGGCTTGGAGGGGACCATCTTTTAGTTTTGGATTTACCTGTTCCTCCATAAGATTTCATAGGTTATTAGCCACTTATTCTTGCTTATAATGCAATCGATGCAAAATTTAACCCCACTTTTCAGTTCCTGGAAGCTGTCTTGGAAAATGCTTTGGCAAAAGGGCATAATTGTTTTTGATAAGCTTTTCCAGTCCCACCGCTTTTTTTTTTTTCCTCTGGACCCCTCATAATTCTGATGAACACCAGGAGAGAACAGAGAGTTCACGTCAAAGAAGAAAGGGGCGGGGGAAGACCGAATCCACAATGTTGGAAATTGGGCGAGGTCACAAAAGTCCCCCATTAGCTTTCTCTTGGGGCCTGAAAGAGGGGGCATGGGAACAGGAACAAAGGCGGGATCCAGGGAAAATGCCAGAATATCAGAACTGGAGGAACCAGCACCAGAACTAGAAGAGCTGTGGGGGACAGCCTAGCTTTTGTCTCTTAACCCGAGCTCGAAAGCGTTAGCCATTAGAGGGAGTGCTGGGCTGAGCAGCCTCGGGTGCTGTGATCAGCAGGAAGGGTGGGGATGTGGAGGGAGGGCTGGGACCGGCAGGGGCAGCAGAACCCTGCTGGGTCACACCCCTGGTCCCATTGGGAAGGGCTGGGCCAGCCCGCAGGCCTCCACGAAGGAGGAAAGCCTGATATGGTGGGCCTTTCTGAATCTTAAGGAACAGGCTTGTGATTCTGGGTTGGGGAGGAGCTTGGGGGGTGGAGTTCCTTCAAAGGAGGATGGTGGTAACACATTGTGTAGGGATTTGTCCCCTATCTGCCTGACCATTAGGCTTTCCTAGTAGCTCAGTGGTTAAGAATTCACCTGCTTATGCAGGAGATGCAGGTTCAATCCCTGAGTTGGGAAGATCCCCTGGAAGGGGGAATGGCAACCCACCCCAGTATTCTTGCTTGTAAAAATCCCCTGGACAGAGGAGCCTGGCGGGCTATATAGTCCATGAAGTGAAGTGAAGTCGCTCAATCGTGTCGGACTCCTTGTGACCTGTGGACTGTAGCCCACCAAGCTCCTGTGTCCACAGGATTCTCTAGGCAAGAATACTGGAGTGGGTTGCCATTTCCTTCTCCAGGGGATCTTCCCAACCCAGGGATCAAACCCAGGTCTCCCACATTGCAGGCAGACACTTTAACCTCTGCACCACTAGGGGAGCCTGTTATATAGTCCATAGGGGTCCCAAAGAGTCAGAAACGGCTGAGCATATGGTGCACCGCCTGACCATCAGGGGCTGGATGGTGGGTGAGGGCAGGTATTTGAAGTGTGACCCCTGTCCAAAGGGACCTTAAAATCCAGTGGGTAAGACCTCTGGGACCACAATCAGGGACACCTAGGCTGAGGGAGTCACAGCTCCTTTGACATGAAGGGGCTTGACAGTGAGACCTGTGCTATGGAGGCTAAGTGGGCCTAGGGAAGAGAAATAAGGGACACACAGGCCATCAGGCCAAGGGACACTAATCTTTACTGGATGTGTGCTATGGGCCAGGCACTGTGCTCAGAGCTTTAATTCTCAAAAACTATTAAGACAGGATCACTGCCTTGATGCATGCTGTCCCTGGGTTGAGAAGCTCCCCTGAAGGAGGAAATGGCAAGCCACTCCAGTTTTCTTGCCTGGGAAATCCCCTGAACAGAGGAGACTACAGGCAGGCTACAGTCCACGGGGTCACAGCTGGGCACTACTGAGCATGCACATGCATGCATGCACGCATTAAGGCAGAATGATTATCATCCCATGCTACTGATGGGAAACAGATTCAGAGAGACAAGGAATTTGCTAAAGACACACAGCCAGTGAGTAGTGGAGCCAGAATCTGGGGCCAAGGGTGTTTTTTGGGGGACCTTAACAACCTGACGTTCAGTATATCTCTTGCGTCCGTTTTGTGAGCATCCACTCCTTGAAGCATTAATAATTGCACCAGTTGCGGTCTATTGTTGGTAGACTGAGGAAAAAGAAAATAAGAAATCACTACCACCTTCAAAAACAGCACAGTTGTCTGCGGGGCAAGGGGGCTTTGGAGGAAGATAAAGCTGTATGGGGGAATCAGTGGGCTGCAGTGAGAGAGATTGGGAGCGCCTCTGCTGCTTTCCGTGGGATGGTCGGAGGGGGGTGTCTCTCAGAGAAGGGGGTCTGCAACAAAGACCTAGGGATTCGAGGAGGAGAAAAGTAAACACCTGGAGGGATAAGATAAGCATGTTCTCTAGGGGAGGAACAGCAAGTGCATGCTCACCCAGTGGCCGCTGAGGAAAAACAAAAAGCTGGACTGGAAAGGGCATGGCCTAAGAAGCTGAGGTGTGAGGCCAAGAGATGGGGGAGGGGGGCGGGCGGGGGGGGGGGCAGGTCTTGACATCCTTGGGCTGTTGGAAGGTTGACTGCTGAGGGGTTCCCTCCCCCGATTCCAAGGTGCTGCATAGGCACCCCTCATGGGGATGAAACATCCTGTCTGGTCACACCCCACGCCCCACTAAGGCCCCTTCTGCACCAGCCCGCTCTCCGGGGCCTCCATCTGGGACACAGGTCGCAGGCCCTCTACTCCCCAGATCCCACTGACTCCTCATCTCCAGTGGGGTCACTCAGGAGAACAACTTCAGATTCCCATTCCTGGCACCCTCTTCTCAGAAGATTCCCATGACTTTCTCACCTCCTCCCCAGGAAATCCTTTCTATTCTGAGGTGGTGGGGAGCCCACGAGAGCCTTGCTCTTCCTAAGAATTTAAGAAGACAAAAATGAGGAGATTTAAGACACTTTTGCTTTTCCACTTAGAGACAATGAATTGATTGAATGGGGCCTGGCCCCAGTAGGGAAAGGAGATGCAGATGGGCAAGGCGGTTGTGTTATCATTTCAGAAAGCTGATCACACTGCTTTGGTTTAGAAGGTAAGGCTGCCTTCCTCAACCTATCCAGACTCCTGAGCTGTTTCAAGGGGTGCATATCTAGGTACCTCTCAGCCTGAAAGGTAGAACCCCCAGAGGACAGACCCAGAAGGCCAAGTACTGGCCAGGAGGCCCATCTTCCTAGGCCCCATCTCTTTCCCCTTGGTTGATCCCAGGAAATCCTTTGGGTGTCAGAACCAAGGATTGGGGTGTCAGAGAACATTGAAGCACCTCAGGCCCCCTCACTCCCCCTCCTCCCTCCCTTACCCCTCCTTTTTTATTTCTCCCCACCTGGGAATAGTGACACCCTTGGGAAAGTTACACTAAATTACTGGTTTCTGCCCTTTTCCTCCTATCTAAGCATTCAGAAACCAGTTATTGGTCCAATGACAAAATGAAGCTTGCTTTGAAACTAGAATACAGTTGTAATGTTCCTTTTTAAACACACCTCAATTGAATTTCTGGTTTCATTTCCTTTTTAAAAAAAAATTTATTTTTGGTTGCACTGGGTCTTCATTGCTGCACACAGGCTTTCTCTAGTTGTGGTGCATGGGCTTCTCATTGTGGTGGCTTCTCTCGATGCAGAGCATGGGCTCCAGGGCACACAGGCTTCAGTAGTTGCAACTCGTGGGCTTTAGTTGCTCCCCAGCATGTGGAATAATCCCAGACCAGAGATCAAACCCATGTCTCCTGCACTGGCAAGCAGATTTTGATCCACTGTACCACGAGGGAAGTCCTGGTTTCATTTTCTTTTTATTTATTTACTTATTTATTTGACTGTGCTGGGTCTTAGTTGAGGCATGTGACATCTAGTTCCCTGACCAGGGATCGAACCTTGGCCTCCTGCATTGGGAACACAGAGTCTTAACCACTGGACCACCAGAGAAGCTTCTCATTTTCTTATTTCATTTCTAAGACAAGCTTTGATAATTAGGCTTCCGTGTTGTGATAGAGCTCAGGGCTTGGGACATTCCACTGTCGTAGGGTGCACTGGAGTGCTCAGGAAGACAGAAGGTCCCTGCACACACATTCCACCTCCTATTCAGCGTGCGTTCAGTGCCTTGTATGTACCCCAGGCTGCTGGAGCTGGGAAACCAGATGGAGGCCGCCTCAGGGAGCACCTAGGCTAGATCAGAAGGAAGTCCCAACACTTCCCAGTCCCCCAGATTGCTCTCCTACACTCTTCTCTCACCCTTAGACAAGCACTTTCTCTTCCCAGGCAATATTAGATGCCTTAAAATAATAGTCTCTCTACATCCCTCACTCAGCTTCTCCTAATGTTAGCATCTTACTTCATCATAGTCCAGTTATCACAATCAAGAAATTCATGTTACGCTATTATTAATCCCACTCCTGGGCATATACTCAGACAAACTACAATTTGAAAAGATGCGCCCCTATGTTCATAGCAGCGCTATTCACAGTAGTGAAGACAGGGAAGCAACCTAAATGTCCACTGACAGATGAATGGATAAAGAAGACGTGGTACATATACACAATGAAATATTCCTCAGTCATTAAAAGGAATGAAATAATGCCATGTGCAGCAAAATGGGTGGACCTAGAGATTATCGTACTAAGTGAAGTAGGTCAGAAAAAGACAAATGCCATACGATATCACTTATATGTGGATTCCAAAATACAACACAAATGAACTTACCTATGAAGCAGAAACAGACTCATGGGTATAGCCAATAGACTCTGGTTGCCGAGGAGGATGTCGGGGGAGGGGAGGGAAGGACTGGGAGTTTGGGATTAGCAGATGCAAACTATTATATGTAGGATGGATAAACAACAAGCGCCTACTGTATAGCACAAGGAACTGTATTCACTATTTTGTGATAAACTGTAATGGAAAAGAAGGAAACCCACTCCAGTGTTCTTGCCTGGAGAATCCCATGGACAGAGGAGCCTGGCAGGCTGCAGTCCATGGGGTCGCACAGAGTCAGACATGACTGAGAAGCTAAGCACACATGGTGTATATGTGTGTGTGTGTGCGCGAGCTAGGTTGCTTCAGCTGTGTCCCACTCTTTGCCACTCCATATATATATATACACACATATATATATATATAACTGAATTACTTTGCAGGACACCAGAAACGGACACATCATAAATCAACTATACTTCATACTCCAACTATACTATATTTTCTTAAAAATAAAAATTTTAATTATCCTACTATTAACTAAATAAAGATCTTATTCAAATTTGGCCAGTTTTTCCATGAATGTCCTTTCTCTGTTCCAGGATCTTATCCAGGATCCCACATAACATTCAGTTATTCCTCTTTAGTCTCCTGCAATCTGTGATCGATCCTCAGTCTCTCCTTCTTTTTTAATGACCTTGACACTTCTTATAAGTGTACCGTCAAGTCTCTGCCGAATGTATCTCAATTCAGGTTTGTCTTGTTTTCCCATGATTCGACTGATGCCCTAGATGTGTTTTTGTAAGCTGCTCCACATTCTTTTTGGAGTGGAAAGAAAATGCTACGTGCCTTTGTTCCCATGCTTTTCCCCACCTTCTGTCATTTCCCTTGAATGGGAAAAACCCTCCTGTGTTTCTCCTCTCTACTCTTCCTGCCCTGCTCAATCAGATGTGCAGGAAAACCTCTCCTGTTTCTCCTTTACTGCAACACTCTACTCAGAGAATACACTACCTCGGGTCACCAAATGGATGGGTTTTCCACACCAGGCAATTCTCTGATTCTCCGGACACCAGCTGGGTGTCCCACAGTTCAGTTCAGTTCTGACATTGCCTACCCAGAGTTAGCAGCAGAGCACGCAGGTTAAGGGCTCAGTGCCACAAAACTGCCCTCTCCCCCAACTTCAGACTCCAACTGCAAGTCTGGCTTGACAGTAGGCATTTAATAGACTGAGGCTGAGCAGAGCATGCCATGACCCAGTGACCCCAGGCCTAGTGATGCATTCCAGAGAAATGTGTTCACCAAAGGACATGTCCGAGAATGTTCCACTCATATTAGTAACAGCAAAAACAACCCAAACATCCAACAACAGAATGAATAGACAGATCTGATGTATTCACACAGTCAGTCATTGAGTTACTCATCAGTAAAAAGGAGCCAAGTGCTGGTACCTAATATTGTGTGACTAAATTTGGATGACATTCTAGAAAAGGCAAGAATACCTTTTGATAATACAAGTAACAATATCTTCTGGGGTGATGAAAGCACTGTATTCCTTGACCAAAGTGGTCACTATGTGAGTGCGTATGTGTGTAAAAAGTTACCAAGACGGACACTATTCATGCTCATATGTACTTCTCCATGTGTATGTTTTACTTCAGTAAAAAGATTTTCTAATCCTATGAAGAGCTAAGGATTCCCAGCTTGTAAGAGTGCATACTATTAGCTCAGAGGAAAAAGCAGAAAATTATATAAACAGAGCCCATAGCTGGTTCCAAGGGGCAAAAGGAAACCAGATTCCTCTGGCCGTTTCCTTCCTTCTTCCCTGCCTTTGAGTGTTTCCCCACTTTGAATGACCCTCCGTCTCTTTTCTAGTTTGTCAAATATTAGCCATCCTACAAAACCTTACAAATCACCACCTTCTCCAGTTAACCCACCTCGATTTCCCAACCAATGGCATTTCTCTCTGTCCTACCTGCCTCTCTCTATTGGTTCCGGCACACATCTACCACCTTATTCCTTACACTGAATAGAAGATATGTATTCACTGATACTGGCGACTCCCACAGTAGCCAATAGATAGCTGACACTCAGTAACGCTTACTGAACTGTCACTGAAACACCCCATCCCGGCCACCTCACCTGCTGCATCTTGGCCACACTCAAGTCAGACTGCTACCAGGCCTCCACTGTCTTACCCTGGATTCTCCTGTGCATTGGCAGGCCCTAAGCATGACGGCTGTGTGGTTCAGGGAAGCCGAACAGCTTCATTTCCCTCCCAGAACCAGAACAGGATGCAGTCCTACGACAATGAGGGGAAGTACAGTGAATTCACAATTGAGGCTGTTGGTGGAAAGCTATTTATTAATTACCCAGATGGTAACTGAGTCTCAGCCAGTTCAAAGATTTTCGATACTGGGTTGCTGATTTCTGTGAAATGCAGAGGCTGTGTTCTTGTTCAGTTCAATTCAGCAGGCATTTTTTGAGCACCCAGTGAGTGCTTATCACTGTACTAAGCCTGTGGAAGCTGTAAAAGACAAAAGCCAACAAACTATGAAAGATATAATGAAGTAAACGGTAAAGAGAGAGAAATAAGCCCAGCACCATGGGAAGTTATGTGAAGTAGTTGTTAACTCTGGATAGGAGGCTCCTTCATGGGGAAGAAGCATGTGAATGAAGACCCAGAGGAGCAAGAATGAGAGCAGGGCCTTCTCAACAGAAGGAGTAATGCATAATGATACCATAGCACTTCCATGGGGGGAAAGAGCAATGGTTCAGTGAAAACGAAAGAACCTTCAAAATTACCTTAGAAAGGTAAGTTGAGCTCTTTATCCTGTAGACAGTTGAGAGTTACTGCAGATTTCAGGTTGGGGCAAAGTGATCTAGAATGTATTTGATAGAATCTGAAGGATGTTGCGGGATGTTGCGGCATACACAGAGGGTTATCTACCTGACCACTATCACCACCCCCACCATCATCACTACCCCCACCATCACCACCACCACCAGCTCCCCCTCACCACCATCACCACCACCACCACCATCACCCCCGCGTCTAACGTCACCACACACTTCTCATTCTTTCCCATCCTGCCTTTTCCACGGTCAATGGAAGCTCAGTTGTATTTAGATATGAAGCAGCTGATGAGCTTCAAGGGACACAGCCCCAGGAGTGAGTCTTGCTTATGTAAACCTAGGGATCCAGGAGTTCAGCATCATAGAAATTTGTGAGGTTGTTTCGTTTCTGTGTGATTGTCACAATGATTAGGGGACATTGTTATCAGTTCATGGACAAGGATCAGGAATGCTTGACATCCTGCAATGCACAGGACAATCCCACACACCAAAGATTTGTCCTGTGCCCTGCATGACTTTTTAAAAGACTCTTCATTGTAGTATAATTATGTATAGAAAAAAATACACAGGTCGTAAGTGTACAGCTTAATGAATCTTCACAAACTGAATATATCCCAGTGCCTACTTCCAGTCATACATCGACCCTAACTTCTGATAGAATGTACACCAGTATGGTCACTTTTGAACTTTACATAAATGAACCCATGACTTGTGAATAAACCACTAGACATTTCTGTAGATGAATATCTCTTTGTAATCATTAACTTCAACAACAACAAATTTTGCACAATTTTATTCTACAATGCATTTTCTGAGAATGCAACCATCATGTAAATGTAAACTAAGGGATGCCTTTTTTTAAAGCTCAGGGTTTTACAAAGAGTTGATCACTACTGCAGAAAATCACCACATTGAGAGCAATATCTCTCTTGGTTTTTAATTGCTGATACAGCACAGTTGTATCAGTTTTCATCTGAAGCTACTGGGTTCATGGTAATGCTACGTACCAAACACACATAAAGTACAGATTTTTTTATGTTTATTTTTGTGCTATATTTTTTCATTTTTTTAAATCAGAAAATAATTATTTACCATGTTGTGTTGATTTCTGCCATACAACAATGTGAATCAGTCATAAGTATACATATGCCCCCTCCCTCTTGAACCCCCCTCCTCACTCCCTCACAACCCCTCTGGGTTGCCACTGAGTCCTGGGTTGAGCTCCCTGTCTTACACAGCAACTTCCCACTAGCTATCTATTTTGCATATGGTAATGTATATTCTTCAATTCTACTTTCTCAATTCATCCCACCCTCTCCTTCCTGCACTGTGTCCGCAAGTCTGTTCTCTATGTCTGTGTCTCTATTCCTGCCCTGCAAATAGGCTCAACAGTACCACTTTTCCAGATTCCATATACACCCATTAATATATGATATTTGTTTTTCACTTTCTGACTTGCTTCACTTTGTATAACAAGTTCTAGGTTCATCCACCTCACTAGCACTGACTCAAATTCATTCCTTTTTATGTGTGCCATATTAGTCAGCTTTTGACAGCTTGTGCTCCTGCAACAAACATCTCCAAACATGTCAATGGCTTACAATGACAAAAACTTATCTTTTTGTTCACATATACACCAGCGGAAGCTCTGCTCCTGTTCCATATGGCTCTTTCACTACGAAAGCCAGGCCAAAGGAGCAACCTTATCTGAGACATGCTGCTGTCATGCAGAAGGGAAGAGGAGTGGCGGAACCAACACAAGGGCTTTTCAAGCTCTTCTCAGAAGTGCCACTTCCATTCACATTACATTGACCAAAGCAAATCATAAAGCAAGCCTGACATCAGTTGAGCAAGGCAATATAAGTCCCATGCCATTAGGCTGGGATATATAATTCTGATATAGCAAAGGCAGGGAATAATTTGGAGTCCTAATATAACTTACCATATATACTGAAATGTATATCCATATAATTTTTGTAAATTATCTTAATTTCACTTTTATATTTCCAATGAGGACTTGTACGGATTTGTTTTTTGAGTATGGATGTGGATAGATTATATTATCTTCAATTTTCATTTCAGGAAAGAGGAGTACTATAAAATATTTACACAAAAGGAGATGTTGGTTCTAAGAGGCTGAGAACCAGTGGTCTGAATCAATCATGGAATTCCATTCCCTTGCAGAAATTGACTAAAGAATACGTATGGGTTGCAATTCTGGCCAGGGAGACTCAAAAGGAAACTCTCAGGAGGACTTCTGAGATGATGATAATTGTGCTTTGAGGAAATAAGAAAAAGTTGCACATGTCACTGTGTAAGTGTGTTAACCTTGAACTACAACAGTCGTCTTAAAGCCACAAAGGGCCATGCCAAAATGCTGAGAGTGGAAAAACGAAAAGAATCTGGGTAACTGAGGAGCTGCTAAGTTTTCCTGAAAATGCATCATCTTTGAACTTTTTGTTATATGAAACAATACATTTTTCTGATATTCAAGGAAATCTGTAGTTGAGTTTTCTGTTCCTGGTAGTCAAAAGTATGCTACAATTACCTGGAATGGGAAGACTCTGGGGGCAGAGATGTTAGTATGTAGAATATTGTAATAGTCCAGGCAAGAGTTAATGAGAGCACTTCTTCAGTAGACCAATGGTTAAGAATCCATCTTCCAATGCAGGGAACGCGGGTTCAATCCGGGTCTAGGAGCTAAGATCCCACCTGCCACGAGGCAACTAAGCCCCAGTGCAGCCAAAACAAAAAACAAACAGAAACAAAACAAACAAAAAGAGGTAATGAGGCCTTGAATGAGAGGAAGACCTGCACATAGTGGTGTGTTGGTAAGCGCTTCACAACCAGCTCTCAGCTCGGGGTGGAGGTGGATAGGAGCCAGGTTGGTAGCATTTGCCAACATCTATTAGCTTCCATGGCGGCTCAAACAGTAAAGAAGCTGCTGCAACGCAGGAGACCTCGGTTTGATCCCTGGGTTGGGAAGATCCTTTGGAGGAGGGAATGGCAACCCACTCAAGTATCCTTGCCTGGAGAATCCCCACGGACAGAGGAGCCTGGCAGGTTACAATCCGTGGGGTCGCAAAGAGTCGGTCATGACTGAGGGACTAAGCACAGCACAGCACAGCAATTATGGCCAATAATTGCCAATTATTGCCAATAAGCTACCAACAGTTTAACCACCAGCTTCTCTGCTTTCTGAAAATTCAACAGTTGGTTGCAAGATGGCACCAGCTGGCTTCAGCACACCCCTGGCTGTGTGGATAGGAAACCCTGATGGATAGGCAGGACTAGTAAAACTCCAGATTATGTGGGCAGTCACAGAAGCTGTAATCTGACAAACAGGCAAACAGAAACAAACTTTTGCTCATCTCTGTGACTTCATTTCTGTGCTTCAAGAGTGGAAGCTCAAAGCATCCAATAACTGGGACATTTCCCAGGAAGTACACTGGGAGACACAGGGTCACTTTGGAGGGTAATTTTACAGTCAACAAATCAGTGAAAGTCCCCCAGTCGCGTCTGACTCTTTGTGACCCCATGGACTGTAGCCTGCCAGGTTCTTCTGTCCATGGAATTCTCCAGGCCAGAATATTGGAGTGAGTAGCCATTCCCTTCTCCAGCGGATCTTCCCAACCCAGGGATCGAACCCAGGTCACCCACATTGCAGGTGCATTCTTTACCATCTGTAGCACTAGGGAAGCCCCAAATAAGGATCATAAATTAATTTCATGACCAGCACATTGTACAGAGATACAATAAAACGAGGCCATGATAAAGTGGGTATCTCTGGCACTGAGCCCTGGGATGGGCAGGGTGAACTTGTAAGACATCACAGTGTCCTAAAACCTGCATCAGGCAAAACACCAATGGGAGTCTGGGTGGAAGCACATGGTGGGAGGAGAGCAGGCTAGGTTGGCCTGAATCAGCAAGCCGGTCAGAGTGGAGATGCTATAGTTCAATCCATGGATGCTATTATCAATCCGTAGTGCGTGGGAATGCTCAGTCTCTAAGTCATGTCCCACTCTTTGCGACCCCATGGACTTTAACCTGCCAGGCTCCTCTGTCCATGGGATTTTCCAAGCAAGAACACTAGAGTGGGTTGCCTTGCCCTCCTCCAAGGGATCTTCCCCACCCAGGGATCGAACCCATGTCTACTGTGTCTTCTGTATTGGTAGGCGGATTCTTTACCACTGAGCCGCCTGGCAAGCCCAACTGATCCATTGCCTTCTCCATTTAGTCAACCACAATTTATTAAGCATCTGTTAAGTACTGGGTCCTAGGCTAAGTATGCTTGGGATAAACAAAAGGGATTTCTTGGGCCTCATACTCTCAAAGGTAAGCTAGATTAATGACAAAATACAGGAACTCTATATTCCAGTTTAAAACTAAAAGGGCACTAGTCTCATTTTATTTAACTTCACAGTGAAATTCAAAAGACTGAACACTTAACACTGAGAGATGGCCCTGCTGGCTCTTCCCTGAGGTTTCTCAGCGTTTACTCTGAATTTCTGTAGCATTTCTTCTCTGTGTATTGTTCAATTGATGCAGTTCGTACAAATCAAAAAGATCAGAAGGACTTTGTTATGGATGAGAAGATAAAAACCACTGGCCCCATGGATGTTATGCAAGATTACGGAGCACCTAAACCGCGTTTGAGAAAACTTCCTACATTATGGAGAAATCCTCTTCTCTAGGAAACAGAAAAATTCTCACTCTCATACCAGTATAGCCCCAAAATCTTCATCGGAGGCATCTGTGGCTAAAAAGAACCTATTCTTTGAGTTACTTTTTTCATCCAAATATTATCTCCTGCCAGGCTGTCTCTTACTTTGTTTCCTGATGCCAGGTTATTTGATATGGCTTCTTCTTAGGAAAAAACCAGTGGAGTGCCTGATCATATCATGAGGATTCTTTGGGTTTTTATTTGTAAAAATCTTATCCAACTTGGCTTACGCAAAGAGAATTTTTCATTGAGTCATATCAATGAAAAATCCAGGGAGTAGATTTAGGTTCTGCTTCATGTGTGCTGACATGACAATAGTCAAGTGATGTCACAGGGACCTGGCTTCTCTCTCTCACTATCTCTCACTTCAAACTTCTTTTCAGACTGACCCTTGCCCTCGTGATGATAATATAGCTGCTGGAGCCCAGCAACTACATCCTCTCAGGGGTAAGAACATCAGAGGAGAGAGAGCTTCAACCAGTTCGAACAAAAACCCGGGACCTAATCTTCAACTACCCAAGTTAGGTCAAGTGGCCATCCCTGACACAATTACACTGGCCAGGAGAAGGCAAGACAGAGCCTGGTATAAAGCTAGGTCCCATAATGACCTCTGTGGGAGAAGAATCTAAAAACAGTGAGTATATGTATCACTGAGTCACATTGCTATACAGCAGAAACTAACACAACATTGTAAATCAGATATACTCTAATAAAAATTAATTTTAAAAAAGGAAAATAAGGTCAAAAAGCTAGATCTCATGCTAGCCCTGGAGAGAAAGTTTTTAAGGAATTGGCTCACAGGATTATGGAGACTGGCAAATGCAATCTCTATACTGCAGGTTGGAAATTTGAACAGTTCTTCTGTGTTACAGTCTTACAGCAGAATTCCTTCTTCTCCAGAAAACCTCAACGTTTGCTCTTCATGCCTTCACCTGATTTGAATGAGGCCCACTCATATTATAGCCATAATCTCTTTTACTTTAAGTTTGTTGTTGTTCAGTTATTAAGTCATGCCTGACTCTTTACAACCCCATGGACTGCAGCATGCCAGGCTTCCCTGTCCTTTACTGTCTCCCAGAGTTTGCATAAATTAATTCGGTTCAGTCAGTTCAGTTCAGTTGCTCAGTCGTGTCTGACTCTTTGCGACCCCAGAACCTCAATACACCAGGCCTCCCTGTCCACCAACAGCTCCAGGAGTTTACTCAAACTCATGTCCATCGAGTCGGTGATGCTATCCAGCCATCTCATCCTCTGTCATCCCCTTCTCCTCCTGCCCCCAATCCCTCCCAGCATCAGTCTTTTCCAATGAGTCAACTCTTCGCATGAAGTGGCCAAAGTATTGGAGTTTCAGCTTCAACATCAGTCTTTCCAATGAACACCCAGGACTGATCTCCTTTAGGATGGACTGGTTGGATCTCCTTGCAGTCCAAGGGACTCTCAAGAGTCTTCTCCAAAACCACACTTCAAAAGCATCAATTCTTTGGCGCTCAGCTTTCTTCACAGTCCAACTCTCACAACCATACATGTCCACTGGAAAAACCATAGCCTTGACTAGACGGACCTTTGTTGGCAAAGTAATGTCTCTGCTTTTGAATATGCTGTCTAGGTTTCCTTCCAAGGAGTAAGCATCTTTTAATTTCATGGCTGCAATCACCATCTGCAGCGATTTTGGAGCCCCCCAAAATAAAGTCTGACACTGTTTCCACTGTATCCCCATCTATTTCCCAGGAAGTGATGGGAACAGATGCCATGATCTTAGTTTTCTGAATGTTGAGCTTTAGGCCAACTTTTTCACTCTCCACTTTCACTTTCATCAAGAGGCTTTTTAGTTCCTCTTCACTTTCTGCCATAAGGATGGTGTCATCTGCATATCTGAGGTTATTGATACTTCTCCTGGCAATCTTGATTCCAGCTTGTGCTTCTTCCAGCCCAGCATTTCTCATGATGTACTCTGCATAGAAGTTAAATAAGCAGGGTGACAATATACAGCCTTGATGTACTCCTTTTCCTATTTGCAACCAGTCTGTTGTTCCATGTCCAGTTCTAACTGTTGCTTCCTGACCTGCATACAGATTTCTCAAGAGGCAGGTTAGGTGGTCTGGTATTCCCATCTCTTTCAGAATTTTCCACAGTTTATTGTGATCCACACAGTCAAAGGCTTTGGCTTAGTCAATAAAGCAGAAATAGATGTTTTTCTGGAACTCTCTTGCTTTTTCCATGATTCAGCAGATGTTGGCAATTTGATCTCTGGTTCCTCTGCATTTTCTAAATCCAGCTTGAACATCTGGAAGTTCATGGTTCATGTATTGCTGAAGCCTGGCTTGGAGAATTTTGAGCATTACTTTACTATCGTGTGAGATGAGTGCAATTGTGCGGTAGTTTGAGCATTCTTTGGGATTGGAATGAAAATGGACCTTTTCCAGTCCTGTGGCCACTGCTGAGTTTTCCAAACTTGCTGGCATATTGAGTGCAGCACTTTCACAGCATCAGCTTTCAGGATTTGAAAAGCAGGAAGTCAAGAAACACCTGGGATAACAGGCAAATTTGGCCTTGGAACACAGAATGAAGCAGGGCAGAGGCTAATTGAGTTTTGCCAAGAGAACGCACTGGTCATAGCAAACACCTTCTTCCAACAACACGAGAGAAGACTCTACACATGGACATCACCAGATAGTCAACACCGAAATCAGATTGATTATATTCTTTGCAGCCAAAGCTGGAGAAGCTCTATACAGTCCGCAAAAACAAGACCGGGAGCTGACTGTGGCTCAGATCATGAACTCCTTATTGCCAAATTCAGACTTAAATTGAAGAAAGTAGGGAAAACCACTAGACCATTCATTAAATTAATTAATGAAGCAGAAAGCTGGGAGGAACCTCTGTTCTGAGCCTGGTTTTTCCTAGCCTCCAGGCCTGAGTTGCCTACTTACAGGCTTCTTTTGAGGGAGAGGAAAAAGCTTCTGTGATATTTAAGTCACTGGGTTTGGGGGATTTTCTGTTACATGAAGCTGTTATACGAGCCTAATTCTACGCAATACAAAAACCAAAGAACATGCAACTCACTTAGGATGATAAACAAACTACTAAACAAGGAACCATCTTTTTTAAAATAAAGCATAATTCAAGATGACAGAAATAAGGGAGTATCCTGGTGGCCAAGTGCTTAGGATTCTGGGCTTTCACTGCCATGGTCCAGGTTCAATCCCTGGCTGGGGAACTGAGATCTTACAAGCTGTGCAGCACTCCATCCCTCCACCAAAAAAAGATGGAAATAAGACTAGAGAAAATTTTTAGCCATAAATATAAATTCATTTCTTAAATCCTTCTAACTTAGATTGGGTCAAAACCAATTTTGGTCTTTTTTTTTTTCCAGGAAAAGCACATCAGCAATAGTTTTCAAAACAGTTAGGGTGTTAACAAAGTAAAATTCAAGCCAGAAGATAGTAGACATTTAAAGAGTGTTGTCTAATATTGCCACTGTCTTAAAAACCTTAGCAAACTTTTATGCACTCAATAATATCACACACACACACACACACACACACACACACACACACACACACACACTGTTACCACTTAGAAGAGTGCCAGGTCCAGATGGTTTCACAGATGACTTCTTTCAAAGCTGCAAGAAAGCAGTAACTTCAATACCTCAAAATGTGTTTCAGTAGCTAGAAAAAAAACATATGTCTACCCAAACATTTTACACAGCCAAGATGATCCTATAAACAAAGGCTACTATGAATATCATTGAAAAATTCTAAATAAAAATACTAGCAAAATTAATCAGGAAATGCATCAAAATAATACTACAACAATGTTGCTAATTAAAGTTTACTACAGGAATGCAAGGATATTTCAATATCAGGAAGTCTATTGTCATCATTCAGCACATTCATTGGTAAAGGAAAAAATATGTTTACCTTGATATGAGCCTCAAAGTTTGTTGTTTTTAATTTCAAGAGCCATATCTGATTTTTTTTAAGTTCTTGGTAAACTAATAATAGATGAGTTCTTTCTTAAAAGGACTAAAAATATCTGGCTCATATTAACAGCCAACATCTTATCTAATGGTGAAACATCAGAATGGTTCCCTTTAAAATCAGCAAAGAGATAAGGTTGTGAATTAGCCCCACTGTGTTTCAACATCATTCTGGAGGTCTTAACTATCACTTTAAGTTAATAAAAAGAAATAAGAGGAATTTATTATGAAAAATAAAAAAGAAATGTCATAATTGCAAATAATATATTTATCCAAAGTAAGATTTGGTAAATAAATGTTAGAATTATTCAGAGAATCTGGTGAGGTTATTTAGATCACAAAGTGAACATCAATCAAGTTAGAATATATACAGACAAAAGCCATTCATAAAGTAAAAAGAAAACCTAGCAGACTATATTTTCAATAAATGCTGGTAGACTGTATTTTTTAAATTCTCAGCAACAGTAAATCCCATTCCACATGCTCTTCCTCAGGGTGTCCTGGCCACTCCCTCATAAGAGATAGAGTTCAGTTCCCTAGCCCTTAAACCCAGTCTGGCCTTGTGACTTGCTGGGAATCAATAGAATTCAGCTGACTTCTAAAGCTAAGCCAGAAAAGGGCACACCTAGTTCCCCTGGGATGCCTGTTCCCATCCATATGCCAGGTAAGAAGTCTTATCCTCTGCGGCCACCAGGTTGGAGGGGCCACTCTCAGCACTCCAGTTCCCAGCCCCCTACAGTCCCAGTTGAGCCTAGCCTTCCCACAATACCATCAAGGGAGCAGATGTGTGATGATACCACCTTGGAACTTCTAGACCACCCCATTTGCTACCTGAGTACTAAGAAGTGGCCTCAACTGATGTGACAAGGAGCAGTGTTGCCCAGTTGAACCGGCTCAAACTCTTGGCCCTCAGAATGCAAAATGGTGCAGCCACCAAGGAAAACAGCTTGGGGATTTCTCCAAAAGTTAAACACAGAACAATCATAAGACTCAGCAATTCCACTCTTCTCCTGGAGAAGGAATGGTAACCCACTCCAGGAGGTGGAAATGGCAACCCACTCCAGTATTTTTGCATGGAGAATTCCATGGACAGAGGACCCTGGTGGGCTACAGTCCATGGGGGTCACAAAAGAGTCAGACACGACTGAGTGACTAAACAACAACGATTCCACTCTTACCTACATGTCCCAAAGAACTGAAGGCAGAGTCTGATGTTTGCACACTCATGATCATGGGAGCATTAATCACAATGGCCAAAAGGGGAAAACAACCCTAAACTCCAACAACAGATGAATGGGTAAATAAAATATGATATATACAAATATTAGGATATTTATTCAGCCATGAAAGGGAATGAAATTTTGATACCTACTTCAGCATGGATGAATCTTGAAAACATTATGCTTAGTGAAATAAGCCAGATACAGAAGGACACACATTGTATGGTTCCACTTGTATGAGGGACCCAGAATAGGCAAATTCATAGAGAAAACAGGAAATAGAACAGCGGTTACCAGGGGCTGGGGGAAGTGAGGTAACTAATAGTGCATGCTTAGTCACTCAATTGTGTCTGACTCTTTTGCAACCCCGTGGACTATAGCCCTTCAGGCTCCTCTGTCCATGGGATTTTTCAGGCAAGAATACTGGAGTGGGTCACCATTTCCTACTCCAGGGGATCTTGCGGATCCAAGGATGGAAACTATGTCTCCTGTGTCTCCTGCACGGCAGGTGGATTTTTTACCCGCTGAACCATCAAGGGAAGGGAGGAGTGCGGAGTTATTGTTGATGGGTACAGAGTTTTTGTTGGGGATGATGAAAAAGTTTAGGGTATAGATAGTGGTGATTGTTACAAAATACTTTGAAAGCAGTTAATACCACTCAATTTTACACTTGAAAACGGTTAAAATGGGAAATTTTATATCATGTACACTTTACCACAATAAAAAAATTTCCCTGATCCACAGAATACATCAGACAGCAAAATAGGCAGAGCCACTTAATACGAGTTTTTTGTTCAGCAGCAAAGCAGAACAAAACTCGCTTAGGAAAAAAGTCAACCAAGAAATGTACAGAACGCGCCAAAACTCTACTGGTGGAAACTGAGTAAGATTTGAATAAGATGGGAGAGAAATTAGTCAGAGTTCTCTAGTCAGGGTTTTTAGAGAAACGGAAGGTCCTGCCACTTCCTGCCTGCGTGTGTGTGCATGCTCAGTCGTGTCCGACTCTTTGCAACTCAGTGGACTGTAGCTCACCAAACTTCTCTGTCCATGGGATTTCCCAGGCAAGAATACTGGAGTGGGTTGCCATTTCCTTCTCCAATGCATGCAGTGAAAAGTGAAAGTGAAGTCACTCAGTCGTGTCTGACTCTTAGCAACCCCATGGACGGCAGTCTACCAGGCTCCTCCATCCATGGGGTTTTCCAGGCAAGAGTATTGGAGTAGGTTGCCATTGATGGATGCTAAATCCATCACAGTTTGCTTCTCATCAGCGTTGCTTACCAATACATCTGTCACCCAGAACATGATTGGTACCAAGGGACGTTTGTCCCACTATAATCTTTATGTGTGTGTTAGTCGCTGGCTGCACTGGATCTCCTTGTTGCAGCACATGGGATCTTCAGTTGTGGCGTGTGGGATCTAGTCCCCTGGATCAGGGATCCATCCCTGGCCCCCTGCATTGGGAGCACAGAGTCTTAGCCACTAGACCACTAGGGAAGTCCCAACCCCACTATAATCTTTATCAAAAAAGAAGTGAAGTTGCTCAGTCATATCCGATTCTTTGCGACCCCATGGACTGTAGCCCACCAGACTCCTCCATCCATGGAATTTTCCAGGCAAGAGTACTAGAATGGGTTGCCATTTCCTTTTCCAAGGAATCTTCCCAACCCAGGGATTGAACCTGGGTCTCCTGCATTGCAGGCAGACACTTTACCACTTGAGTCACCAGGGAAGACCAATCTTTATCAATCTTTATTTATGGGGTTGCACAGAGTCGGACACGACTGAAGTGACTTAGCAGTAGCAGTATACAAACACAAATAAGAATATCCTTGGGGCTTCCCAGATGGCATTAGGGGTAAGGAATCCATCTGCCAGTGCAAGAGACATGAGTTCCATCCCTGGATCAGGAAGATCCCCTGGAGAAGGAAGTGGCAACCCTCTCCAGTATTCTTGCCTGGTGAATCCTATGGACAGAGGAGCTTGGTGGGCCATAGTCCATGAAGTTGCAAAGAGTTGGACACGACTGAGCATCTGAACAAGAATACCCTTATGTACATGTAATAAAAACAATGCTGCTGCTGCTGCTGCTGCTGCCAAGTCGCTTCAGTCGTGTCTGACTCTGTGTGACCGCATAGACCACAGCCCATGAGGCTCCCCCGTCCCTGGGATTCTCCAGGCAAGAAACACTGGAGTGGGTTGCCATTTCCTTCTCCAATGCATGAAAGTGAAAAGTGAAAGTGAAGTCACTCAGTCGTGTCCGACTCTTAGCCACCCCATGGACTGTGGTCCACCAGGCTCCTCCGTCCATGGGATTTTCCAGGCAAGAGTGCTGGAGTGGGGTGCCATTGCCTTCTCCAAAAACAATGCTAGAAAATCTTATTCTTTTTATTAAGCTGCAAAAGGGGATCCTTGCAAAGCAAGTCTGTAGGTGCCTCCCTCATTCCCATGCCATAGGCCACCCTCTTCCAAACAGATCGCTGCCTAGCCCCTTCTTTTTAGAAATTCTAGAGGTCTTAAAGGCCATAGAAAGGCTTCCCTGGTGACTCAGATGGTAAAGAATCCTCCTGCAGGACGAGGAGGGTTTGATCCCTGGGTGGAGAAGATCCCCTGGATAAGGTAATGGTTACCCACTCCAGTTTTCTCCCCTGGAGAATTCCGTGGACAGAGACTCCTGGCAGGCTACAGTCCATGGGGTCCCAAAGAGTCAGAGACGACTGAGCAACCAACACTTTCACTTCACAGAACATAGACACAAGGCAGATGAATGGCCCTTTAGACAAGGCTGTCCCATTGCTTATGCTCAGCTCGCCTGGAGGTTCCCGGCTGTTGGAAGCTCCCCCATGGCTGCGTCTCCCCCTTCTGCCGGCCTGCTCAGAGTGCTAACAGGGTCTTTCCAGAACCCCTCGGTCACACTCTGGGGGTGGGGAGTTGGGGTGTCTGCCTGGCCTATCTAGGTGCCAGTCCACTTAGTCCACTTCCTCAAGCCTGGCCACCCCCGGGGGATACAGGGCTGGTGTAGGCAAGTGGAACGTGCAGGGCTGGCACTGTCAATTCGAGCATCATGAGAGGGTCTGATGACTCCAAAAACAAGTTCTTGAGTCAGCACCAGCGTCCACATGGAAACGAATTGAGCCTGGGGGTGTTTAGAACCAACCACGGGGCAGAAGGGAGGGGAATGTACCCTAAGTCCGGTCTCTGGTGGGCTCAGGGCTCTAGGGCCATGAAGGGCAAAGGGCGGCTTGAGATTCAAAAGCGCCACAGACCTGCCTCCGTGGTCTTCGGCCGCCGCAGAGCCCCCGAGGGGAGGATGAGCGCCGACTGGCGGCGGGCCGTGGAGGCGGCCACAGACTGAGCGAGCCCGGTAACGTGTCACGCCGAGAGCCGGCTCCGTGCCGGCGGCGACGTTGCACAACTTGCCCCGGGGGACACCGTTCTGACAGAGTCCAGTGGAAAGTTGCCCCTTGGAGTGAAGCTAGGCAGCGGTCCTGTCTCGGCCTGTGAGGACCCCACAAGCCAGCGGAGGAGCGGGAACGCTGGAGCAGGGGCTTTCTGGACAACGGATTTGCGTCCAGGGCGAAGGCTGTGGAGGGCGTGTTGGGTCTGCCTAGAGCCTAAGTGCTTGAGATGGGGATGGAAAAGGAGGGCGGGGATAGCTGTGAAGGGTCCCCAGGGCCATACTGGGGAATTCAGGTTTTATCCTGGGCCAGACATTTTAAATATAAGTGGCTTGGAGATATGCAGTTTTAGGCCAGCACAATGTTTAAAAAAGTTCTGAAGGGCTTCCCTGGCGGTCCAGTGGTTAAGACTCCGGGCTCCCAGTGCAGGAGAGCAGACTTCTTTCATGCAAGATTGGAGGGACACGAAAGAAGTCAAACCACCAGCCTGCAGGCAGCCACAAGCAGGTTCCGGGTACAACAGGGCGCAAGTGGTGGCTACTGGGCGGATGGAACACTGAAGACCCCTAAAGAGGGAACGAGCGCCATCTTGTGGCCATTTCTGGAGTAGCCGTAGAGAAGTGGGACACGTTTCTGTATTTTGTTCCAATTCTGTTTCAGGTCTCCAGCAAAGCAGAAAAAAAAAAAAAAAAAAAAATCCAGAAAGTAGTGTAGTATCTGCGGGCTTCCCCAGGTGGCTCAGTGGTAAAGAATCAGCCTATAATGCAGAAGATGTGAATTCGATCCCTGGATCAGGAACCCTGGAGAAGGAAATGGCAACCCGCTCCAGTATCCTTGCCTGGGAAATCCTATGGACAGAGGAGCCTGGCAGGCTACAGTCCCCAGTCACAAAGAGTTGGACACAACTGACCAACTAAACAGCCTAAAGGCCAGAAACAACAAATTTAACACATTCCCTCTTCTCTGATCACAACTGACCTCCTTCATATTCCCCAAACAGTTCACACTGGTGCGAGGGTTGAGGGTGGAGGATCCTTTATGAGCGCTTGACCTCCTGCTTTGACTCAACTTTGGAGTTAAGTTTGGGTTCTCAGGAGGTCTCCTATTTTCCAGCGAGCTTCCCTATAAGATCTCTGCTCTCTACACATTCTTATTCAACAAACACTGCATAGCTTGTTTACCTTTAAGCTTGAGAGGCATTTAGAAGTAGACGGAGCTGCAACTAACTTCCCTAGAGGTGGTTTTCAAAGGACCCTGACAAGCGAGTGTTGGTACAGTCACGGGGCCTTGGCACGGTCTACTGTGGGGCTTCTCTTCCTTTCCAAAGCTGCTTTTCCACCCACACTCACACGTGTGAATTGGGCCTCTCTCAACACAAGCCTGATCTAAGTGGGTAGAGTCCCAAACCCAGACACATGGGTCCTTTTTATCACCCGTAAGGTCAGCAATGCTGACCACCCCTAGGAGACAGATGAGAAGGCAGGTCTGAAGGCGTTTTAAGAAAAGCAGATCTAATCACCTTAAATCTTTTAATTTAATTACGATTTAAGGTTTAATCACTTTTAATCACCTTAAATCTATGGTGGCATAAGTTGTGGTGTACATGTTTATGAATTTGTCTTATTTCAGTCATGTCCTACTCTGTGTGACTCTATGGACTGTAGCCTGCCAGGCTCCTCTGTCCATGGGATTCTCCAGGCAAAAAATACGTTAGTTGCTTGCCATTCCCTCCTCCAAGGGATTTTCTCCAAGCAGGGATCAAACCTGTGTCTCATGTCTACCTGCATTGGCGGGAGGGTTCTTTATTGCTAGCGCCACCTGGGAAGTCCATAGATATGTATACTGGCAAATGAGTCTTGAATCCATGAATGAGTGATTAGTGAGGGAAGGAAATACCCAGGTTGGAAAAGGAGTGGGTGGAAGTGAGTATGAGAGTTGTGTTCAGGTCATGTGTGTGTGTGCTAAGTCGCTTCACTCATATCTGACTGTGCAACCCTATGGACTATAGTCTGACAAGCTCCTCTCTCCATGGGATTCTCCAGGCAAGAATGCTGGATTGCCATGCCCTCCTCCAGGGGATCTTCCCAACCCAGGGGTCAAACCCGCATCTCTTATGTCTCCTGCATTGGCAGGTGGGTTCTTTACTACTAGCTCCACCTGGGAAGTCCCTCAGGTCATAGAAGTGGACCAGCAGACAGAAAATAAGGCAGGTGTTGGTGTCGAAATGCTGCTTCAGCCAGGAGCCAGTGGCAAAATGGACCTAAACTCACAAGCAGTTGCCAGGTACAGTAATAGTGTTTTCTGAGTAAACATTTTCAGAAATATTTTTTGTGTGTAGAAAACTTGGTTTAGGAACATTTCAATATTTAATATTAAAAATCACATCTTAATTTTTAAAAGAAAATGCTTCAGCCGTCAAATTTGTCTGCAAAATGAAACAAGAAAACTACGTGCTAAAATACCGAAGTTACGTGAGCAAAATCACCAACAACCCGAAAAACCTGTTTTTGTTTTTTTTTTAGAGCTTCAAACTGATTGCATACTGATTGATGTCTGGGATTTGCTGTAAACTATTTCCATAGAGACTAAAAGAAGCAAACTGCAAAGGAATAGATGGAAAGACAAAATAAATATGAGGAAATGTTCGTATGTTTTGAATCTGAACAATGGGTTTATGGGGATTCCTTTTCTATTCTCTGTACTTTTGAATATGTTTGTTTTCATTTAAAAAAATATGAAGACTTTCAGTTTCAGCTAGAACACAAACATCTGGGAAATTGTCACTCTATCCTCAAAACAAGAAAAAAATAAACTGAAAATTAGCAACTTTTCTTAGATACATCAAAATCCTGAGGTGGTAGAGCAAATCTGCATGATGAAAAATGAAGAGAGGGACTTCCCTAGTGGTCCAGAGGTTAAGAACTCACCTTGCAATGCAAGGGACATGGATTCAATCTCTGGTCCATCAGCAGATGAATGGATAAAGAAAATATGGTGTATACATACAGTGGAACATAACTATCCATTCTTTAAGAACAAGGAATTCCTGTCATATGCTATTAATACAATATGGACAAACCTTGATGGCATTATGCTAAGCGAAATAAGCTCATCGCAGAAAGACAAGTACTGTGTTGATTGAACTCATATGAGGTCTCTGAAGTAGTTAGACTTACAGAAATAGAAAGAAAATGGTGGTTGCCAGTGGCTGAGGGGAATAGGAGGTAGGGAGTTGGTGTTCATTGATGTAGAGGTGTTTTTTAGAATAGAGAAGTTCTAGGAATCAGTTGCATGGCAGTTGACAGTATTATAGTATACTCTTGAAAAATGTTGAGGGGGTGAATTTTACGTTTTTCGGGGTTGTGGGGGGAGGGGGTGTTGCCACAGTTTTTTACAAGGAATTCTCAGATGGGACTTTCTTGATGGTCCAGCGGTTAAGACCCCACCCTTCCAATGCAGGGGGCACAGGTTCAATCCTTGGTCAGGGAACTAAGATCCCACATGCTGCACAGCAGGGCCAAAAAAATAAATAACCATCTCAAGAAAAAGGAGTTATCAGAGAAGACGAAAGACAACAATGAAAGGGGAAAAATTAAGGATATTAGAGTAAACTGTTGCCTCTGGCACCTACAGCTTTAGTATACATTAAACAAAGCCCAGCTTCACCTAGCCAGATTGATATAAACATTTCACATAAAAGCTTCTTTGTTTCTATCACCTCACTGATACATCATGTCTAGCTTTCAACAAAAACTATAAGTCATCCTTAAAAAAAAAATTTTAATACAGTTAAAGAAACAAAGAAAAGAGATTCAGATATGACACAGATCTTGAAATTAACAGGGAATTTTAAATAGCTATGAATAATATGTTAAGGGTTCTGATGGAAAAGGTAGACAACAGACAAGAACGGGTGGATAATGAAGCAGAGAGATAGAAACTCTAAAAAAGAATCTAAAGGAAATGCTAGAAATAAAAATAACAGAAATGAAGACTGCCTTTGATAGCCATATGGATAGAAGTGTGTGTGCTCAGCCGTGTCTGACTGTTTGCAACCCTTTGGACCATAGCCCACCAGACTCCTCTGTCCATGGGATTTTTCAGGCAAGAATACTGGAATGGGTTACCATTTCTGACCTATCTGACCCAGAAATCAAATCCATGTCCCCTGCATCTCCTGCTTGGTGGGTGGATTCTTTACCACCGAGCCATCAGGGAAGCCAAATCAATGGGCTTAAAGATATGTCAATAGATACTTCATAATGTGAAACAAAGAAATAAAGAAAAACAAAAACAGAAGATCCAAGGACTGTGGGATAATTTCAAAAGATGTAACATACAAGTAATGAGAACACAAGAAGAAGAGAGAGCAGAAGAGAGAAATAGCTAAAGTAGTAATAGTTGAGAATTTTTCAAAATTGATCCAAGAAGCTTAGCAAATACCAGTCATAATTAATACCAAAATGTCTACACCTAGTCATATATTCAAGTTGTGGAAAATCAAAAATAGATCTAATTGATAACTGTTCAAGGATATAATAATAGCAACAATGTATTTGGCAATTATAGCATCTGGGCAAATAAAATGAATGACAGCAATTTATAAGGGACAAGCAGGAGGAATTGAGAGCACTCTGTTTTAAGGTACCTGCACTATTCATGATACTCGTGAAGCAGTATAATCTTATTTTAAAATAGACTTAGATTAATTGTAAATGCATAGAGTTTACTCTAGTAAACTCTAGAGTAATCAGTAAAAAAAAAAAACAGTAAAGAAATATACTTGATATGCTGTGAGAAGTAAAATTTAGCAAATACTCATCTAAAAGTAGTTGCAGTGTTCAGGCTTCTCTAGTTGAAGTGTTTGAGCTTAGTTGCCCCAAGGCATGTGGGCTCTTAGTCCCTGATCAGGAATCAGGAGTCAGACCTGCATCTCCTGCATTGGAAGGCAGATTCTTAACTACTGCACCATCAGGGAAGTCCCAGAGTGGATTTTAAAAGAGACCCAAATATATGTTGTATAGAAGAAATCCATTTTAAGTATGATGATGCAGACAGATTAAAAGTAAAAGGACAGAGAAAAACATACCATGCTAAGCCTAATCAAAAGAAAGCTAGAATAGTTATGTCAATTTTAGACCAAGCAGACTTCAGAACAAGGAAAATTATCAGAGATAAAGAAGGTATTATGTAATGATCAAGAGGTCAATTTTCCAAGAGGATGTAACAGTTCTGATCTGTACACTTAAACAGCAGAGTGTTAAAATTCATGAGACAAAAACTGATGGAAATGCAATGAGAAAAAGACAAAAATCACTCTTTTAGTTAGAGACTTCAGCATCTGTCAGTAGTTGACAGATCTATCAGGCAGAAAATTATAAGGATATATTTGACCTGAACAGCACCATCAATCAACTGGATCTAATTGACATTTGTAGAATAGTTCAGCCAACGACAGCAGAATACATATTCTTTTCAAACTCACGTGTAGCACTCACCAAGATCGACCACACTGGGGCCGTAAAGCACTCCTCAGTGGGTTCAAAAGAATGCAAATTGTGCAAAGTATGCTTTCAAACCCCAGTGGAATCAAACTGGAAATCAGTAAGAGTAAAAATAGCTGGAAAATCCCCAAATGTTTGGCATTTTAATAGCACATTTCAAAATAATGAGCCAAAGAAGTCACAAGAGAAATTTCTAAATATTTTAAACAAAAGTGAAAATATAACTTATCAAAATTTGTGGGATGCAAAAAGTGGTCCTTAAAGAGAAATTTATAGCAGTGAATGCATATAATAGAAAAGAAGAAATATCTAAAAATTTAAAAATCAAAGGTTCATATTATAAGTTTAGAGAAAGAAGAACAATATAAGCCTAAAGGAAAGAGAAGAAAAGAAATAATAAAAACTAGAGCAAAAATCCATGAAATTGAAAACAGGAAATCAATAAAGAAAACCAATGAAGCCAAAAGCTGGTTCTTTGAAAATACCCAATAAACAGATAAACCTCTAGCCAGGCTAAGCAAGAAAAAAAAAAAAAAAAAAGGAGAAACAAAGAAAAGACACAAACCACTAATAACAGAAATGAATGAGGGGTCATCACTATTGATCCCGTCACTGCCGATTATTGTAACGATAATAAAGGAATATAATGAACAACTTCACCCACAAGTTTAGTAACTTAGATGAAAACAGACCAGTTCCTTGAAAGACATAAGCTACCAAAAGCCCCACAAGGAGAAATAGATAATCCTAATAGGTTTGTAGCTATTAAAGAAATTGAATCAATAATTAATAACTTCCCAACAAAGAAAGTACCAAATTGAGATAGTTTCATTGGTGAAGTCTACCCCAATATTTTTTTCAGTTCAGTTCAGTCGCTCAGTCGTGTCTGACTCTTTGCGACCCCATGAATCGCAGCATGCCAGGCCTCCCTGTCCATCACCAACTCCCGGAGTTCACCCAGACTCACGCCCATCGAGTCAGTGTTGCCATCCAGCCATCTCATCCTCTGTCATCCCCTTCTCCTCCTGCCCCCAATCCCTCCCAGCATCAGAGTCTTTTCCAATGAGTCAACTCTTCGCATGAGGTGGCCAAAGTACTGGAGTTTCAGCTTTAGCATCATTCCTTCCAAAGAAATCCCAGGGCTGATCTCCTTCAGAATGGACTGGTTGGATCTCCTTGCAGTCCAAGGGACTCTCAAGAGTCTTCTCCAACACCACAGTTCAAAAGCATCAATTTTTTGATGTTATTTTTTTAATTACATCAATTCTAGACAATCTCTTCCAGAAAATGGAAGCAGAGAGGACACTTCTGATCTATGTTTTCTTAGATTTTTATTTATATGTCATACATTAGTCATAGGGACAAACTAATGACCAGGGTTACTTACATCTCCCCTTCAATCCAGAGCCTCTACCCTTTACCTAGTTCTCACAAATTAAGACAATATTTCTCCTTCCCTAAGTCAATCCAGGGCCAAAAACTGGACAACTAGAAACAGCCCTGATGTCCAAAGCCCATCAGAATTATTCAAACTGGCCAATCCTGAACTGTTTCCTTTACTTGGCCTTGCTTTTTCCATGGAAAACACAATAAAAGCTCTGCCCCAGGCTTTCTCACTCCCTCTGCCTTCTGACCAACTTTGGTACTTCCTCATGTGGCCCTGCCTGAGGCCACTTCAACAACCATTCATGATAAATAAACAATCAGCAAACTAGAAGCACAAGAGAACTTCCTCAAGTTGATAAAGAATATCTACAAAACACCTACAGCTAACATCATACATAACGGTGAAAGATTAGATGCTTTCCCCCTAAAATCAAACACAAGGAAAAGATAATCCGTTCTCATCACTCTTATTGAGCATTATACTAGAAGTCCTAGTTTGTGCAATAAAATAAAGAAAAGAGGGAGAAGGGTATATGAATTGCTAAGGTAAAGATAAAACTGTCTTTGCTTACAGATGACATGAGGGTCTATGTGCCCAAAGAATCAACAACAACAAAAAGTTCCTGAAACTAATAAGGCTGAAAGACAGAAGGTTAGTATACAAGTTGATTACTTTCCTATATGGTATCATGAAATGATTCAAATTTAAAATTAAAAATGCAATACCATTTACATTAGCATCTCCAAAAGATAAATACTTAGGAATAAATGTAACAGAATATGTACAGGATCTATTTGAGGAAAACTGCAAAACTTTAGGGCTTCCCAGGTGGTGCTAGTGGTAAAGAAACTTCTTGACAATGCAGGTTAGATGTAAGAGACACAGGTTCAATCCCTGGGTCACAGGTTTGATTCCTGGGTTGGGAAGATCCCCTGGAGGAGGGCATGGCAACCCACCCTAGTATTCTTGCCTGGAGAATCCCATGAACAGAAGAGGCTGGCAGACGGCTGTCCGTAGGGTCGCACAGAGTCAGACATGACTAAGGCAACTTAGCATGCATGCACAAAATTCTAATGAAAGAAATCAAAGAAGATTTTAATAAATGGAGAGATATGTTCATGGATAACATTTAATATTGTTAAGATGTCAGTTTTTCCCAACTTATCTGTAGATTCAAGGCAATCCCAGTCAAAATCCTAGCAAGTTATTTTGTGGATATCTTCAAACTGATTCAAAGGTTTATATGGAAAGGCAAAAGACCCAGAACAGTCAACACAATACTAAGGAGGAAGAACAAAATCAGAGGATTGATGCTACTTAGCTTCACAATTTATTTTAAAGCTTCAATCATCAAGGCAATGTGTGGTATTGGCAAAAGAATAGACAAATAGACCAATGGAACAGGATTGAGAACCCAGAATAAACCCTCACAAATGTAGTCATCTGACAAAGGAACAAAGCAATTCAGTGGAGGAAAGACGGTCTTTTCAACAAATGGAACTAAAATGAATGGACATGAGTTAAGCAAAAAAAATCTAGACACAGACCTTACATATTTTACAAAAATTAACTCAAAATGTATAATAGATCTAAATGCAAAATAATAAATCTTCCAGAAGATAACATAAGAGAAAATCTAGATGATCTTGAAAACGGTGATGACTTTTCAGATACAATGTCAAAAGCACAATGCATGAAAGAAAGAAAACAATTAATTGGGCTTCATTAATGTTAGAAACTTCTGCCCTGTGAAAAGCACTAAGAGAATGAAAGACAAATCACAGATAAGAAGAATATATTTGTAAAGCACATATCTGATAAAGGATTTGTATTCAAATATACCAAAAATCCTTAAAAGTCAACAATAAGAAAACAAACAACCTATTAGAAATTGGGCAAAAGATCTAAACATACCACATCAAAGAGGGTATACAATTGGCAAATAAACATAAAAAGATGTTCAACATCATATATCATTGCTACTGCTGCTGCTAAGTCGCTTCAGTAGTGTCCGACTCTATGCAACCCCATAGACGGCAGCCCACCAGGCCCCACAGTCTCTGAGATTCTCCAGGCAAGAATACTGGAGGGGGTTGCCATTTCCTTCTCCAATGCATGAAAGTGAAGTCACTCAGTCGTGTGCGACTCTTCAGGACCCCATGGACGGCAGCCTACCAGGCTCCTCTGTCCACTGGATTTTCCAGGCAAGAGTACTGGAGTGGGTTGTCATATATCATTCAGTTGAATTCAGTTCAGTCTCTCTGTCGTGTCCAACTCTTTGCGACCCCATGAATCGCAGCACGACAGGCCTCCCTATCCATCACCAACTCCCAGAGTCCATCCAAACTCATGTGTGTCGAGTCGGTGATGCCATCCAGCCATCTCATCCTCTGTCATCCCCTTCTCCTCCTGCCCCCAATCCCTCCCAGCATCAGGGTCTTTTCCAATGAGTCAACTCTTCGCATGAGGTGGCCAAAATACTGGAGTTTCAGCTTCAGCATCAGCATCAGTCCTTCCAATGAACACTCAGGACTGGTCTCCTTTAGGATGGACTGGTTGGATCTCATTGGAGTCCAAGGGACTTTCAAGAGTCTTCTCCAACACCACACTTCAAAAGCATCAATTCTTTGTTGCTCAGCTTTCTTCATAGTTCAACTCTCACATCCATACATGACCACTGGAAAAACCATAGCCTTGACTAGACAGACTTTTGTTGGCAATGTAATATCTCTGCTTTTGAATATGCTATCTAGCTTGGTCATAACTTTCCTTCCAAGGAGTAAGTGTCTTTTAATTTCATGGCTGCAATCACCGTCTGTGGTGATTTTGGAGCCCCAAAAAATAAGGTCGGACAGTGTTTCCACTGTTTCCCCATCTATTTCCCAGGAGGTGATGGGACCGGATGCCATGATCTTTTTCTGAATGTTGAGCTTTAAGCCAACTTTGTCACTTTGTCAGGTGATCTGGAATTCCCATCTCTTTCAGAATTTTCTACAGTTTATTGTGATCCATGTGCAGAAATAGATGTTGTTCTTGAACTCTCTTGCTTTTTCCATGATCCAGCAGTTGTTGGCAATTTGATCTCTGGTTCCTCTGCCTTTTCTAAAATCAGCTTGAACATCTGGAAGTTCACGGTTCATGTATTTCTGAAGCCTGGCTTGGAGAATTTGGGGCATTACTTTACCAGCGTGTGAGATGAGTGCAATTGTGCAGTAGTTTGAGCATTCTTTGGCATTGCCTTTCTTTGGAATTGGAACAAAAACTGACCTTTTCCAGTCCTGTGGCCACTGCTGAGGTTTCCAAATTTGCTGGCATATTGAGTGCAGCACTTTCACAGGATCATCTTTCAGGATTTGAAATAGCTCAACTGGAATTCCATCACCTCCACTAGCTTTGTTCGTAGTGATGCTTCCTAAGGCCCACTTGACTTCACATTCCAGGATGTCTGGCTCTAGGTGAGTGATCATCTGGGTCATGAAGATCTTTTTTGTACAGTTCTTCTGTGTATTCTTGCCACCTCTTCTTAATATCTTCTGCTTCTGTTAGGCCCATACCATTTCTGTTCTTTATTGAGCCCATCTTTGCATAAAATGTTCACTTGGTATCTCTAATTTTCTTGAAGAGATCTGTAGCCTTTCCCATTCTGTTGTTTTCCTCTATTTCTTTGCATTGATCACTGACAAAGGCTTTCTTATCTCTCCTTGCTATTCTTTGGAACTCTGCTTTCCGATGGGAATATCTTTCCTTTTCTCCTTTGCTTTTCACTTCTCTTCTTTTCACAGCTATTTGTAAGGCCTCCCCAGACAGCCATTTTGCCTTTTTGCATTTCTTTTCCATGGGGATGGTCTTGATCCCTGTCTCCTGTACAATGTCACAAACCTCCGTCCATAGTTCATCAGGTACTCTGTCTATCAGATCTAGTCCCTTAAATCTATTTCTCAGTTCCACTGCATAATAATAAGGGATTTTATTTAGGTCATACCTGAACGGTCTAGTGGTTTTCCCTACTTTCATCAATTTAGGTCTGAATTTGGCAATAAAGAGTTCATGATCTGAGCCACAGTCAGCTCCCGGTCTTGTTTTTGCTGACTGTATAGAGCTTCTCCATTTTTGGCTTCAAAGAATATAATCAATCTGATTTTGGTGTTGACCATCTGGTGATGTCCATGTGTAGAGTCTTCTCTTGTGTTGTTGGAAGAGAGTGTTTGCTATAACCAGTGGCAAAACTCAATTAGCCTTTGCCCTGCTTCATTCTGTATTCCAAGGCCAAATTTGCCTGTTACCCCAGGTGTTTCTTGACTTCCTACTATATATTCCTACATATATCATTAGGGAACTTCAAATTAAAACAACAGAGAGAGCACCATGCTTATATCAAGAGAATGGCTAAAAAATGTTTTCAATAAGAAATAAACCTGACAATATCAAATGCTGGTGAGAAGGTGGAGCAACAGGAGTGATTATTGATTGCTGGTAGGAATGCAAAATAGTACAATCACTTTGGAAGACAGTTTGGCCATTTCTTATAAAACTAAACACAGCCTTACCGGGCAATCCAGCAATCACAGTCCTATGTACTTCCTGGTTGAGTTGAAAATTCTGAACCCAAAAGGCTACACATAAATGTTTATGGCATTTTTATTTATAGTTGTTCCACCTCGTGTGAAGTTGACTCATTGGAAAAGACTCTGATGCTGGGAGAGATTGGGGGCAGGAGGAGAAGGGGATGAGAGAGGATGAGATGGCTAGATGGCATCACTGACTCAATGGACGCAAGTCTGGTGAACTCCAGGAGTTGGTGATGGACAGGGAAGCCTGGCATGCTGCAATTCACGGGGTCGCAAAGAGTTAGACACGACTGAGCGACTGAACTGAACTGATAATTGCCAAAGACTTGGAAGCAAGGAATATAATATTTATTGAAGTACAGTTGATATACAATGTTGTGCTGATTTCTGCAAAGTCACTCAGTTACATATATATATATGTGTGTATATATATATGTGTGTATATATATATATATATAAAATAGATGCACATTCTTATATTCTCTTCCATTATGGCTTATTCCAGGACACTGAATATAGTTCCCTGTGCTATAAGATAGGACCATCCAATCTGTACGTAACAGTTTGCATCTACTAACCCCAATTTCAAGTAATGCTCAAAATTCTCTAAGCCAGGCTTCAGAAATATGTGAACCGTGAACTCCCTGATGTTTAAGCTGGTTTTAGAAAAGGCAGAGGAACCAGAGATCAAATTGCCAACATCCGCTGGATCACGGAAAAAGCAAGAGAGTTCCAGAAAAACATCTATTTCTGCTTTATTGACTAAGCCAAAGCCTGTGACTGTGTGGATCACAATAAACTGTGGAAAATTCTCAAAGAGATGGGAATACCAGACCACCTGACCTGCCTCTTGAGAAATCTGTATGCAGGTCAGGAAGCAACAGATAGAACTGGACATGGAACAACAGACTGGTTCCAAATAGGAAAAGGAGTATGTCAAGGCTGCATATTGTCACCCTGCTTATTTAACTTCTATGCAGAGTATCTTATGAGAAACGCTGGACTGGAAGAAGCACAAGCTGGAATCAAGATTGCTGGGAGAAATATCAGTAACCTCAGATATGCAGATGACACCACCCTTATGGCAGAAAGTGAAGAGGAGCTAAAAACCCTCTTGATGAAAGTGAAAGAGGAAAGTGACAAAGTTGGCTTAAAGCTCAACATTCAGCAAAAGAAGATCATGGCATCTGGCCCCATCACTTCATAGGAAAGAAATGGGGAAACAGTGGAAACAGTGTCAGACTTTATTTTGGGGGGCTCCAAAATCACTGCAGATGGTGATTGCAGCCATGAAATTAAAAGACGCTTGCTCCTTGGAAGAAAAGTTATGATCAACCTAGATAGTGTATTCAAAAGCAGAGACATTACTTTGCCGACTAAGGTCTGTCCAGTCAAGGCTATGGTTTTTCCTGTGGTCATGTATGGATGTGAGAGTTGGACTGTGAAGAAGGCTGAGCGCCGAAGAATTGATGCTTTTGAACTGTGGTATTGGAGAAGACTCTTGAGAGTCCCTTGGACTGCAAGGAGATCCAACCAGTCCATTCTGAAGGAGATCAGTCCTGGGATTTCTTTGGAAGGAATGATGCTAAAGCTGAAACTCCAGTACTTTGGCCACCTCATGCGAAGGGTTGACTCATTGGAAAAGACTCTGATGCTGGGAGGGATTGGGGGCAGGAGGAGAAGGGGACCACAGAGGATGAGATGGCTGGATGGCATCACTGACTCGATGGACATGAGTCTGAGTGAACTCCGGGAGTTGGTGATGGACAGGGAGGCCTGGCGTGCTGCGATTTATGGGGTCTCAAAGAGTCGGACACAACTGAGAGACTGAACTGAACTGAACCCCAATTTCCAGTCTACCCCTCCCCTGCAACACCCCTGTTGGCATCCACAAGTCTGTCTTCTATGTCTGTGAGTCTGTTTCTGTATCACAGGTAGGTTCATTTGTTTCGTATTTTAGATTCCACATATAAGTGATATCATATGATATTCCTCTTTCAGACTTACTTCATTTAGTATGATAATCTCTAGATCCATCCACGTTGCTGCACATGGCATTATCTCATTCTTTTTCACGGCTGAGTAGCATTCCATTGCTTATATGAACCAAATTTTCCTTATCCAGTCTTCTGTTGATGGACATTTAGATTATTTCCATGTCTTGGTTATTGTGAATAGTGATGCTATGAACATAGTGCTACAAGCGTATTTTTTATTTATAGTTTTGTTTGGATATATGCCCAGAAGTGGAATTGTTGCGTCATATGGTAGCTCTTTTTAGTTTTCTGAAAAGTTGCCATATTGTCTTCCATAGTGGCTACACCAACTTACATTCCCACCAACTGTGCAAGAGTTCTATTTTCTCCACACTCCAGCATTTGTTATTTGTATACATTTTAATGATCACCAAGTTGACTGGTATGAGGCAGCACCTAACTATAGTTTTGATTTGCATTGGTGCTTCCCTGGTGGCTCAGAGGTTAAAGCGTCTGCCTGAAATGCAGGAGACCTTGGTTCGATCCCCGGGTCAGGAAGATCCCATGGAGAAGGAAATGGCAACCCACTCCAGTATTCTTGCCTGGAGAATCCCATGGACAGAGGAGCCTTGTGGGCTACAGTCCATGGGGTTGCAAAGAGTCGGACACAACTGAGCAACTTCACTTCACTTAATAATTAGCAATGTTGAGCATCTCTTCATGTGCCTGGTAGCCATCTGTATGTCTTCTTTGGAGAAATGTCTATTTAGGTCTTCTCTCCATTTTTCAATTGGGTCACTTGCTTTTGTTTGCTTATTTTTGAGTTGTATGAACTGTTTGTTTATTTTGGAGATTAAGCCCTTGTCGGTCACATCATTTACAAGTATTTTCTCCCATTTCGTGGATTGTCTTTTCATTTTGTTTATGGTTTCCTTTGCCATGAAAGAGCTTGTAAGTTTGATTAGGTCCCATTTGTTTGTTTTTGGTTTTTTTCTTCTATTGCCTTGGGAAACTGACCAAAGAAAAATTGCTATGATTTATGTCAGAGAATGTTTTGCCTATGTTCTCTTCTAGGAGTTTTATGGTTCTCTTCTAGTCTTATAAGTCTTTAAGCCAGTTTGAGTTTATTTTCATGCATGGTGTGAGGGTGTGTTCTATCTTCATTGACTTACATGCAGCTTTCCAACTTTCCCACACTACTTTGCTGAGGAGACTGGTTTTTTTTTCCCCCATTTTATATTTTTGCTTCAATGGAATATTATTAATAGATAAAAAGAATTGAGCTATCAAGTCAAGGAAGAATCTGAAAGGCATATTACCAAATGAAAGAAGCCAGTCTGAAAAGGCAGTATGGTTCCAGCCATCTGACATTCTAGAAAAGGCAAAACTATTAGAGATGGTAAAAAAAATCAGTGGTTGCTGGGGGCTTAGGGGTAGGGGATGAAAAGATGATTAATTAAGCACAGGAGATTTTAGGATGGCAAAGCTATCCTAAATGATGCTTTAAAGGTAGATACACGACATTATATCCTTAGCAAAACCCATAGAACTGTAGACACAGAGTGAGCCTTAATATAAACTAGAGACTTTAGCTACTGATAATGTATTGAAAATATTGGCTTTTTGGTTGTAGCAATTGTACCACATTAACACAAGATGTTAGTTACAGGAGAAACTGTGTGGGAGGTTGGTATTGTGGGAACTCCCTTTACTATCTGCTCATTTTTCTATAAATCTAAAACTGTTCTAAAAGTGATCTGTTAATTTTTTAAAATATGAATATTTAATTGATGGATAGCATTGTGATATGTGTGATCAGTTGCTTCAGTCACGTCTGACTCTTCGTGACCCTATGGACTCTTGCCCACCAGGCTCCTCAGTCCCTGGGACTCTCCAGGCAAAAGTACTGGAGTGGGATGCCATGCACTTCTCCAGGGGATCTTCCCAATGCAGGGACTGAACTCATGTCTCCTGCATTACAGGCAGATTCTTTACCGCTGATCTACCAGGTAGCCCCAGCATTGTGATAAAAGCAACCATAAATATTTTCCCCTGTGATTTCCTGATACTTGATGAACCTCTCTATCCAGCAGCTAAACCAGGAGTATTCCCCCTCCTTTGGTGAATGTCTGTGCTATGCTTAGTCAGTCAGTCATTTTTGACTCTTTGGGACCCCATGTTCTGTAGCTCACCAGGCTCCTCTGTTCATGGGGATTCTCCAAGTAAGAGTGCTGGAGTGGGTTGCCGTGCCCTCCTCCAGGGATCAAGCCCAGATCTCCCACTTTGCAGGCGGATTCCTCACCAACTGAACTACCAGGGAAGCCCAACATAAGGAGCGCTGAGGAAGCTGCAAGCCGATCAGAATGGGATTCGAACCCATGGGTGCAGAGCACAATGGATTAGCAGTCCATCTCCTTAACCACTCGGCCCTTTGGTTAATGGCAGAACAATTATAGAGAATGAAGAAAAGAGACTGAGTTTTGGCTTTGGGGTTTCAAAAATCCAAAGATGACTTAGAAAACTATTCAGTCCGTTTGGTAAGGTTTTTCCATGGAGGAATAAGCGGGGGGAAATTTCTTGGAGAGAGAAAAGCTGAAGGGGAAGCAGGAGAGTTAAAAAGACCTGAGAGTCTCGACATCTCAGTTCAGCCAGGTGGCCTTAACAGAACACCATAGACTGGGTGGCTTAGATGACAAATATTGATTTCTCACAGTTCTAGAAGCTAGAAAGTCCAGCATCAAAGTGCTGGCAGAGCTTCCCTGATGGCTCAGTGGTAAAGAATCCACCTGCCAGTGCAGGGGACATGGGTTTAACCCTTGATCTGGGAAGATTCTACATGTCGTGGGGAACCTGTGCTCTAGAGCTCAGGAGCCACAACTACTGAAGCCCCTGCACCCTAAAGCCCATGCTCTGCAAAAAGTGAAGCCACCGCAATGAGAAGCCAGAGCACTGCAACTAGAGAAAAGCCCGCTCGGCAATGAAGACTCAGCACAGTCCAAAGTAAATAAATTAATCAAATTACTCTTTTTTAAAAAGGTGCTGATAGATTCTGTGTCTGGTGAGGGCCCTCCTTCTGGATTACAGATAGTAGCCTTCTCCTTACATCCTAACATGGCCTTTTCTTGGTGTGTGCACAAGGAGAGGGAAACATCTCATGTCTCTTTCTCCTTTTATAAGCACACTAATCTCTTCACGAAGGCCCTACCCTCATGACCTCATCCAACCATAAATCACCTCCCAAAGACCCACCTCCAAATACCATAACATCAAGCATTAGGTCTTCAACATACAAGTTCAGGAGGGACACAGCTTTCAGTCTGCAGCAGCCCCCAAGCTTCAAGAGAGGTCAAGGAAAGGGGATGATGCAGAGAGCTGTGCGATGGTCCAAGGGCAAAGTGGCCTACCTTTCCCTTCTTAGGGAAGGAGGGCCTCTGCAGTTCCCCAGTGCCCAGCATGACAGGAACACGGAGCAAGAAGAGGCCCAAGAGGACCCTGAACTTCCAGGCTGGTGCTGAGGAAGCATGGCCAAATTTCTCCTCTGCAGGAGCCGTGATAGAACCAGACTTGTGGGGACCCTCAGTCAGCAGAAGCAATGACACAGCAGTGACCTTCATGGACCAGAGGACAATGTCCACCACAGTGGGCACCACCCTGACAGACAACAGCAAGGATGGACTCCTTATCCAAATCCCCACCTGATGCCATGATCCCCTCCATGTTCCTCGAAGTGAAAGTGAAGTTGCTCAGTCGTGTCTGACTCTTTGCGACCCCTGGACTGCAGCCTACCAGGCTCCTCTGTCCATGGGATTTTCCAGGCAATAGTACTGGAGTGGATTGCCATTTCCTTCTCCATGTTCCTCAAAAATCAGACTAACTCTAAAAATTAATCCAGGAAACCCTAACTGAAAAATAGAAGTTAGGTTGAATTCTCTAAGTACAGATAATTACATTTCAGGACTTCCTCAGCACTCCAGTGATCCAGTGGTTAAGACTGCACTTCCACTGCTGGGAAATGGGTTCAGTCCCTGGTTGGGGAACTTGGATCCCCACATGCCACATGGCAAGAGTTAAAAAGAAAATTACATTTTTGTGTGCCTGAGTTTGTGGGTTAGGATTCACTCACACAAAGACTAGATAAACCTTCTTTGTTTCAGTCTCCAGGTTAAGGATGGTCTCTCATTTCATTCTTTTCTCATCAAAAACATTCATCATAACTTTCATTAAATGCCTTAAAGAAAAAAAGTGTTTTTTCAAATATAGCATATTAATGTTTTCTCTTCTAAAACAGGATGTGTACACATCTATATACACTTCTTAGTGTGCTAGGGTATCATTTATCTCCTTTATACCACCATCTACAAAGACTATTTACCCAAACCCTCAGTATAGTTATTTGATAATTGAGTAGTAAATATTTATTTTAAAAATCTTATTCAGTTCAGTTCAGTCGCTCAGTCATGTCCAACTCTTAGAGACCCCATGGACTGCAGCATGCCAGGCCTCCTAGTCTATCACCAGCTCCCGGAGTTCATCCAAACTCATGTGCATCGAGTCAGTGATGCCATCCAGCCATCTCATCCTCTGTCATCCCCTTCTCCTCCTGCCCCCAATCCCTCCCAGCATCAGGGTCTTTTCCAATGAGTCAACTCTTTGCATGAGGTGGCCAAAGTATTGGAGTTTCAGCTTCAGCATCAGTCCTTTCAATGAACACTCAGGACTGATTTCTTTTAGAATGGACTGGTTGGAGCTCCTCGCAGTCCAAGGGACTCTCAAGAGTCTTCTCCAACATCACAGTTCAAAAGCGTCAATTCTTCAGCACTCAGCTTTCTTCACAGTCCAACTCTCAACATCCATACATGACCACTGGAAAACCATAGCCTTGATTAGACAGACTTTTGTTGGCAATGTAATATCTCTGCTTTTGAACATGCTATCTAGGTTGGTCATAACTTTCCTTCCAAGGAGTAAGCATCTTTTAATTTCATGGCTGCAATCACCATCTGCAGTGATTTTGGAGCCCAAAATTAAAGTCTGACACTGTTTCCACTGTTTCCTCTTCTATTTCCCAGGAAGTGATGGGACCAGATGCCATGATCTTCGTTTTCTTTTTTTTTTTAATCTTCGTTTTCTGAATGTTGAGCTTTAAGCCAACTTTGTCACTCTCTGCTTTCACTTTCATCAAGAGGGTTTTTAGTTCCTCTTCACTTTCTGCCATAAGGGTGGTGTCATCTGCATATCTGAGGTTATCGATATTTCTCCCAGCAATCTTGATTCCAGCTTGTGCTTCTTCTAGCCCAAGCAGGGTGACAATACAGCCTTGACATACTCCTTTTCTTATTTGGAACCAGTCTGTTGTTCCATGTCCAGTTCTATCTGTTGCTTCTTGACCTGCATATAGGTTTCTCAAGAGGCAGGTCAGGTGGTCTGGTATTCCCATCTCTTTCAGAATTTTCCACAGTTTTTGTGATCCACACAGTCAAAGGTTTTGGCATAGTCAATAAAGCAGAAATAGATGTTTTTCTGGAACTCTCTTGCTTTTTCCATGATCCAGCAGATGTTGGCAATTTGATCTCTGGTTCCTCTGCCTTTTCTAAAACCAGCTTGAACATCTGGAAGTTCTCGGTTCATGTATTTCTGAAGCCTGGCTTGGAGAATTTTGAGCATTATTTTACTAGTGTGTGAGATGAGTGCAATAGTGCAGTAGTTTCAGCATTCTTTGGCATTGCTTTTCTTTGGGATTGGAACGAAAACTGACCTTTTCTAGTCCTGTGGCCACTGCTGAGTTTTCCAAATTTGCTGGCATATTGAGTGCAGCACTTTCACAACATCATCTTTCAGGATTTGAAATAGCTCAACTGGGATTCCATCACCTCCACTAGCTTTGTTCATAGTGATGCTTCCTAAGGCCCACTTGACTTCACATTCCAGGATGTCTGGCTCTAGGTGAGTGATCACACCATCGTGATTATTTGGGTCGTGAAGATCTTTTTTGTACAGTTCTTCTGTGTATTCTTGTCACCTTTTCCTAATATCTTTTGCTTCTGTTAGGCCCATAACATTTCTGTCCTTTATTGAGCCCATCTTTGCATGAAATATTCCCTTGGTGTCTCTAATTTTCTTGAAGAGATCTCTAGTCTTTCCTATTCTGTTGTTTTCCTCTATTTCTTTGCACTGATCACTGACGAAGGCTTTCTTATCTCTCCTTGCTATTCTTTTGGAACTCTGCATTCAGATGGGAATATCTTTCCTTTTCTCCTTTTCTTTTCAATTATTACTACATAAATATGATTCACAACAAAGCAGTATAGCATATATCAGAATTACATTTCCTTTCTTGATCAAATGTTTTTCCTGTGATTAGTCATTGCTTCATATTTTCCTTACTTAGTGTTCTATCAATTCATTCTGAAGCTTTCAAGCCTCTCAATATGATCAAATTTATTATCATGTTTAATTACTTTCTGTTTTCATTTTTATTTTTTAACAACTTGTTGAGGTTTAAAGACAATAAACTGCACAATTTAAAACACTTAATTTGAGAAATTGTGGCCTATGTATATACACCTGTGAAATAATCACCACAGTCAAGGAAATGAACAACTTCATTCTGTTCTTTAGTAAACCCTCCTCCCCACTTTTGCTTAAATTTATGCTTCTTCCCCAAACAAACAGTGATCCTCTTTCTCTCACTATAGATTAGTCTGCCTTCAAAAAATTATATAAATGGAATCACATATTAAAAAAAAAAAAACACACAGGGTGGGGGCTTCCCTGGTGGTCCAGTGGCTAGGAATCAGGCAGCATAGGTTGATCCCTGGTCGAGGAACTAGGATCCCACATGTCCTGGAGAAACTAAGCCTGAGAGCTGCAATGGAATATCCTGTGTGCTGCAACTAAGACCCGATACATCCAAATTAATTAATTAAAAAACAACAGGGTGTGTAGCAACACATTCAGAGATGCATGTTAAATCAGCATTTGAAACGTCTTCCTAGATAACACAATCTACCCAGAATCAGTAGTTCTTCCAAATAACATTTCTGATACACAAATAGAGTGGAGAAGAAAGCTCAGTTAAATCAATTTGCTCTCTTTGGTAACGATAATGATCTGGACAGATTGCTACCATACACAGAAACTTCTCAGTGTGGACTGCTCTACCCACCCAAGAGTATTTTCTCTTGCATGCATGCGTATTAAGTCACTTCAGTCATGTCCTACTCTTTGTGACCCTATGTACTGCAGCCTTTCAGGTTCCCCTGATTCTTTAGGCAAGAATACTGGAGTGGGTTGCCATATCCTCCTCCAGAGGATCTTCCCAACCTAGGGATCGAACCTGCATCTCTTATGTCTCCTGCATTGGCAGGCTGGTTCTTTACCACTAGCGCCACTGACCCTCCATCTCACCCCATTTCACACCCACTCCAAGTTTCCCTTGTGCACCTGGTGCTTGAAACTTCATTATTTTTCCTTACCCTACATACAGCCCTGACTGGGCGATTATATAATAACCGTATATACTTATATATATAACTAGATATGATTACATATTATCTATATATAATTATTATTTTATTTTCTTTTTAGAGGATAGAAAGAAATATGAGATACAGGGCTAACCACTTGAATGTAATGAAAAATAGTTAGCTTTTATTGGGTGATTACTATGTGCTAGGTTTTCCATTTATTAACCCTTTTAATCCTCACAGTCCTATGAAAGAGGTGCCATTATGATTCCAATTTTTTAAAATAAGGACAATGAGGCACAGAGAGGTTAAGTAATTTGTGAAGCAAGGCCACACACACAGAAATCCAACTCCAGAGGCCATGCCAATAGTAAAGACTCTGGTTTACTGCCTCCCATCATGTGGGTCTCATTTACTGATATTTATATATCAGTTATTTACTCTGATTATAATACTACAAGTTAGACATCATCCTCATGAGAAATTTGTAGCCAACTATTAAATGGTAGCGGTGGAATTTTACTCTCAGAAAATTTTCCATCAGACTGCTAGAATGCAAGATCAATAAACGCAGATTTATTTTTTTTAACTTTTGCTCATGGCTGTTTCCCCAGCACTGAGAACATTGACTAGCACTTAGCAGGTACTGAATATACATGTGTTGAATAAATGAAGGCTTCCACTGCTATTAGTGCCAAGACAAGCAACAGCTGCTGTCAGGAGATCCGAATCCCTTACCCATGCAAACAGTCTTGGTTTCATTGTGCAAGATCCAGAGGTTTCTCACACCATTTGTGGCTCAGGCACTTCAACGTACATATGAGGGAGAGTTACACTGCAAGGAGATCCAACCAGTCAATCCTAAGGGAAAGCAACCCTGAACATTCATAGAAAGGACTGATCCTGAAGTTCCAATCCTTTGGCCACCTGATGATGCGAAGAACTGACTCATTGGAAAAGACCCTGATGCTGGGAAAGATTGAAGGTAGAAGGAGAAGGGGATGAAAGAGGACGAAATGGTTGGATGGCACACCAACTCGATGGACATGAGTTTGAGCAAGCTCTGGGGGTTGGTGATGGACAGAGAGGCCTGGTGTGCTGCAGTCTATGGGGTCAAAAAGAGTCAGACACAATTGAGCGACTGAACTGAATTATATGATATACATCTACTCATCTAATTGCCATTTTCTTCCAGAAAGGGTTTGAGGCAGTTTTCAGTCTTATAACCAAAGAGAAATTTAAAACTGTGGCCAAAAAAAAAAAAAAAAAAAAGATGAAGATGAAGACAAAGTAGAGCCAAGAATGGGGCTCAATAATTCCAGGCCTAAGAAACTCAGTGCTTGCTTTGTTGTTCAGTCGCTAAGTCGTGTCCGACTCTTTGCGACCCCAAGGATTGCAGCAGGCCAGTCTTCCCTGTTCTTCACTATCTCCCAAGGTTTGCTCAAATTCGTGTCCTTGAGTCAGTGATGCTATCTAACCATCTCATCCTCTGCCACCCTCTTCTCCTTTTACCTTCAATATTCCCCAGCATCAGGGGCTTTTCCAGTGAGTCAGCTCTTCACATCAGGTGGCCAAAGTACAGGAACTTCAGCTTCAGCATCAGTCCTTCCAATGAGTATTCAGGGTTGATTTCCCTTAGGATTGACTGGTTTGATCTCCTTGCAGCTCGAAGGATTCTCAAGATTCTTCTCCAGCATCAAAATTAGAAAGCACCAATTCTTCAGCACTCAGCCTTCTTTATGGTCCAACTCTCACATCCGGAAATGACTACTGGGAAAACCATAGCTTTGACCATATGGACTTTTATCTGCAAAATGATGTGTCTGTTTTTTAATATGCTGTCTAGGGTTGCCACAGCTTTTCTTCCAAGGAGCAAGTGTCTTTTAATTTCATGGCTGCAGTCACTTGCTGCAGTGATTTTTGGAGCCCAAGAAAAGAAAATCTGTTATTGCTTTCACTTTTTTCCCTTCTATTTGCTATGAAGTGTTGGGATCAGATGCCATAATATTAGTTTTTTGAATGTTGACTTTTAAGCCAGCTTTTTCACTCTCCTTTTCACCCTCACCAAGAAGCTCTTTATTTCCTCCAAATTGAAAAAACAAAACAAGAGGCTTTTTAATTCCTCTTCACTTTGTGCTTTCAGAGTGGTATCATCTGCATATCTGAGGTTATTGATATTTCTCCTGGCAATCTTGATTCCAGCTTGGTATTCATCCAGCCCAGCATTTAGCATGATGTACTCTGCATAGAGGTTACATAAGCAGGGTGGCATTATGCAGCCTTGATATACTCCTTTTCCAATTTTGAACCAATCAGTTGTTCCATGTAAGGTTCTAACTGTTGCTTCTTAACCCACATACAGGTTTCTCTGGAGACAGGTTAGGTGCTCTGGTATTCCTGTCTCTTAAAGAATTTTCCACAGTTTGCTGTGATCCACATAGTCAAAGGTTTTAACGTTATCAATGAAGCAGATGTAGATGTTTTTCTGGAATTCCCTTATTTTCTCTATGATCCAACAGATGTTGGCCATTTGATCTCTGGTTCCTCTGCCTTTTCTAAATCCAGCTTGTATATCTCAAAATTCTCAATTCATGTACTGTTGGCTTTGAAGACTTTGAGCATAACCTTACTAGCATGTGAAATGAGTGCAATTGTACAGAGTTTGAATATTCTTTGGCATTGCCTTTCTTTGAAATTGGAGTGAAAACTGACCTTTTACAGTCCTGTGGCCACTGCTGTTTTCCAAATATATCAGCAAATTTGGAAAACTCAGAAATCTCAATAAAAGCTTTAAATTGGGTGGTGGTTACAAGTTCAAGGTCTAGGGTCAGATAGACCTGCTAGTTACTAGGTCTGAGATCTGGGTCAACTTACTTGAAACTGCAGTTTGTACTCATTGCTATGGCTACTGAGAAAGTTTCTACTTGTCAGCCATCTTTGAGTCAGTCTTTTTAAATTTTTCTACCTGAAGGGAGTTCTGGAGTGGCTGAGCCTGTCACATGGCAGCAACCTGGCTGCCAGGGGCAAAGCATCTGGCCACCTTTCAGGTTCTACGTTGCTCCCTATTAAAGTACATACATTGGGAGATGTTTGTACATACATTGGAATACAACTAAATGACAGTTAGTATATATTATATATGGTGGTGGTGGTGGTGGTTTAGTTGCTAAGTCGTGTCTGACTCTTTGTGACCCCATGAACTGTAGCCCTCCGTCCAAACTCCTGTCCAAGGAATTCTCCAGGCAAGAATACTGGAGAATACTGGAGTGGGTAGTCATTTTTTTCTCCAGGGGATCTCCCCAACCCAAGGATTGAACCTGGGACTCCTGCATTGCAGGTGGATTCTTCACCAATTGAGCCACCAGGAAGCCCTCCATATATTTTATATACACACATGCACACATACATACATACATACGAAGGAAAAAATTAAGATGAAAAAGCTAAAAGTGGGTACCTCCGGTAGGATGGTAGGATTATGGGCAGTTTTTTTCCTATTTGTGCCTTTCTATCTATCCCAAATGTTTACAGAAGTCAATAGAACAGCCACTGGGCTGACTACACTCAAAAAACAGATAATAACAAGTGTTGACAAGGATGTGAAGAAATTGGAACCCTTATACACCATTATAGAGAATGCAAAATGTGCAGTCACTTTAGAAAACAGTCTAAGTTCCTCAGACGATTATAGAATGACCACAATACCCAGCAATTCCACCCCCAGGTATATTCCCTATAGGAATAGAAGTACGTGTCCACATACACACTTGCGCATTATGAATGGATAAGCAAAATGAGGCATATATCTATGGCGGACTATTATTCAGCCTTAAAAAAGAAAGAAATTTTGATACATGCTACATGAGTGAAATTTGATGACATGATAAATGAAACATCAGTCATAAAAGGATAAGTATTGTATGATTCTGCTTAAATGAGGTGCTAAGAAACAGGCAAAGTCACTGAGACAGAAAGTAGAATGGTGATTGTCAAGGGCTGGCAGGAGGGTAGAATGGGGCATTATTGTTTAACGGATACAGTTTCAACTGGGGAAGATAAAGAAAAGTCTGGACATAGGTAGTGGTGGTGGTTGCACAACAATGTGAAAGTACTTCAGATTTCATGCTTCTGAACTGTACACTTAGAAATGACTAAGACGGCAAATTTTATGTTTATGTCTATTTTATCATAATTTTAAAAATAATTACCAGAAGCTTTTAAAAGAAGTGGATATAAAAGAAATACTCTTTTATAAATGTAAGCAAATTATTTTATACACTTAAAATTCTACAATAATTTAAAAATGGTAAAATGGTAAATATTCATTACGTATACTTTATCACAATGAAGAAAAAACCAGACACGAATGTTCACAGCAGCACTATTCACAACAGTCAAAAAGTAGGAACAATCCAAATGTCCATTGACTGATAAAGGGATAAACAAAATATAGTCTATCCAGGGAGCTTCCATGGCCACCCAGTGGTTAAGAACCAATGCAAGGGCATTGGTTCGATCCCTGGTCAAGGAACTAAGACTCCACATGCCACTGCTGCCGCTGCTAAGTCACTTCAGTCGTGTCCGACTCTGTGCGGCCCCATGGACCGCAGCCCACCAGGCTCCCCCGTCCCTGAGATTCTCCAGGCAAGAACACTGGAGTGGGTTGCCATTTCCTTCTCCAATGCATGAAAGTGAAAAGTGAAAGTGAAGTCGCTCAGTTGTGTCCGACTCTTGACTGCAGCCTACCAGGCTCCTCCGTCCATGGGAGTTTCCAGGCAAGCGTACTGGAGTGGGTTGCCATTGCCTTCTCCGACAGGCCACTAGGTGCAGCCAAAAATATATAGATAGTATGTCCATACAACAAACTGTTATTCAGCAATAAAAAGGAACAATGTACTGATGCATGTCACAACGCTGATGAAGCTTGAAGATGTTATGCTTAAGACAAAAGCCATGTATGGCATAATTCCATATACATGAAACAACAGAATACACAAATCTATCTATAGGAAATGAAAGCGGTGCCTGGGGCTGAGGAACCTTTCTCCTGGGGAGTAAACGTAAATGACTACCCACCCCAGGATTCTCCAGTGGAGTTCTGCTGGCTATGTTTCTTTTGGAAATGATGAAAACTTTCTGATTATGGTGGTTGCCCAACTTTGTCAATCTATTAAAAGCCATGAGTTGTACAATCTAAACAGGAAAATTGGAGGGTATGTGAATTTTGTCTCAATACAAGTGTTACTAAAAACAGTAAATGGGGTGGGGGCGGTAGAAGCAATCTTAAAAGGCATGAGCAATTTTAAATAATTTTGAAATGCTGAAAGGTAGAGACACAGATTAAATAATAAAATCAACCAAAACAAAAATTAAAACATTCAAATCTAGGGCTGATCTCTGTTTGAGACGCCATATTCATAAAACAGCTTTTGGTTTCATAGGGCACTGGGAATTTGCCCGGTGTGAGGTTTCTGTGGTCTGAATGTTTGTGTCCCTCCCAGTTCATATGTTGAAATCCGAAACCCCAAGGTGATGATATTAGCAGGTAGGGGCCTTTGGGAGGTGACTGGATCGTGAGGATGGAGCCCTCATGAATCGGATTTAGTGCCATATAAAAGACATCCCACAGAGCCCCCTAGCCATATAAGTACACAGCAAGAAGACAGGTATCTATGAACCAGGAAGCAAGCCCTCAATAAACCCTGAGTCTGCTGGCTCAATGAACTTGTGCTTTCCAGCCTCCCAGAATGGTGAGACATAAATTTCCATTGTTGGGGCTTCCCTGGTGGTCCAATGGTTAAGAATCCATCTGCTAATGCAGGGGATATGGGTTTGATCCCTGGTCCGTGAGGATCCCACATGCTGCAAGGCAACTAAGCCCATGTGCCACAACTTCTGAAGCCTTAACTACCTGGGGCCCGTGCTGAACAACAAGAAAAGCCACCGCAATGAGAAGTCCCTGCTCTCAGAAACTAGAGAAAACCCACTGCAGCACCTAAGACCCAGCAAGGCCAAAAATAAATAAACATATAAATAAATACATTTTTTAAATTTCCATTGTTTATAAGCTACCCAGTTCAGTTCAGTTCAGTTGCTCAGTTGTGTCCGACTCTTTGCAACCCCATGAATCACAGCATGCCAGGCCTCCCTGTCCATCACCATCTCCCGGAATTCACTCAGACTCACGTCCATCGAGTCAGTGATGCCATCCAGCCATCTCATCCTCTGTCATCCCCTTCTCCTCCTGCCCCCAATCCCTCCCAGCATCAGAGTCTTTTCCAATGAGTCAACTCTTCACATGAGGTGGCCAAAGTACTGGAGTTTCAGCTTTAGCATCATTCCTTCCAAAGAAATCCCAGGGCTCATCTCCTTCAGAATGGACTGGTTGGATCTCCTTGCAGTCCAAGGGACTCTCAAGAGTCTTCTCCAATACCACAGTTCAAAAGCATCAATTCTTTGGCGCTCAGCTTTCTTCACAGTTCAACTCTCACATCGGTACATGACCACTGGAAAAACCATAGCCTTGACTAGATGGACCTTTGTTGGCAAAGTAATGTCTCTGCTTTTGAATATGCTATCCAGGTTGGTCATAACTTTCCTTCCAAGGAGTAAGCGTCTTTTAATTTCATGGCTGCAGTCACCATCTGCAGTGATTTTGGAGCCCCAAAAAATAAAGTCTGAAGCTACCCAGTATATAGCATTTTGTTCTAGCAGCCTGTAGGGACCAAGACAGAGGTCAAGTGTCATGCAACCATCCTAAGACTAGTCCCAGACTAAAGGCTTCCTGCTTAGGGACTTCCAAGAAAGCTGGCAGAAACAGCAGCTTCCCTAGGGAAGAGCATGCACTCAGGAGGCCTATGCTGGATTGGGACACTCATAATGTTTTAAAGATGCATGAAGTTTCATATCAAAATCTCATGTGCCTCCACCTTTCAAAAAAAAAAAAAAATCCATATACCCAGATGGGATGGAACAGGGTAGCAACCGCCTCCTGTGTAAGGCATGGCTCTCACATCTTCCAAAGTGTCCCACTGCCACTCTTACCTGACTCCTGGTGGCTACTTTCACTTGCTTTACCTGCCTGGCCCCAAGGTGCATCCCAACCCCTCAGTTAAGGTTTCTAATGGCAATGAGGGAAGGGAGTCAGCTTATCAACTCACCTCTTTGACTTGAGAGAGAAAAGAGAGAGGGGATAAATCTTCCTGTGGCTTCTTTTCTCCTTTAAAAACTGTTCAGCCAGAGCTCTAATACAGAATTGTTGCATTTGCATTCTAGTCATCTTTATGAGCCATCTTCTCATTTAGACCACGAAACCCTGAAATATCCTAAATATTCATATTTAAAACTCTACATATTTTCTAGGCAAATACCTGCCACACAGTGTTAATCACTCAGTCATGTCTGACTCTTTGCAACCCCACAGATTATAGCCCACCAGGTTCCATGGGATTCCCCAGGCCAGAATACTGGACTGGGTTGCCATTCCCTTCTCCAGAGGAGCTTCCTGATCCAGGGATCAAACCCAGGTCTCCTGCACTTCAAGCAGATTCTTTACTATCTGATATTTTTTAAGTCAAATTTTAAAAATGCTCCCCAATTCTTGGCTAAATCTGAACTGTGAATCAGTAAAGAAAAGGCTTAGTGGGGAGAGAGGCAAAGGACAAAATTCCTCCCTGGAGGGAAAACAAGTCTAGATTTCAAAACTACCGGGAACTGGGTTCCTTGAACCACCTTGGGCTTGAGTGTGCTACTGCAGCAGGACATCAGTGAGGTTTAGAGGGTACCAGGGCTTTCCTGGTGGTTCAGCTCATAAAGAAACTTCCTGCAATGCAGGAGACCTGGGTTCAATCCCTGGGTTAGGAAGATCCCCTGGAAAAGGGAATGGCAATCCATTCAAGTATTCTTGCCTGGAGAATTCCATGGACAGAGGAGCCTGGTGGGCTATATAGTCTGTGGGATCAATTGCAAACAGTCAAGACACCACGAAGCGACTGACATACTGAGACCCGCCCTGGTGGTGACCTGTGGTTGTTACACTTTGGTTTCAGTTTTAAGCACGTGGCTTAAAAGGGGACTTTCCTCATCAGAGCAGGAAGGTTTGACAGCGGGAACAGCCCCACAGCAAGGACACAGGGAGCTGAGTTCAAACAGCTGGGGAGCAATAAGCCTAAGATGCTCGATTGTCCACACAGCTGCCAGCAGCTGGAACCAGCCAGGGGCCCCTGAGATCGGAGACTCGGGACATGATGCAGACCAAACCCTGAGGCTTGTGAAAGCACGGAGCCTTTTATAGGGGGTGGAACAGGAAATGAAAGCTGACATTAGACTGAGCAGCTACGGGTAACACTGAAAGTTCAGGCCAAGTCCACGTGAAGAAAGATGCCCCAGGTGGCCTTTCTGTTGCAGGATAAAGGGATCATTGCATTAGACTCACCCAGAGCAATAGCTCACCCTCCCAGAGACACAAATTGCCACCCCCCTCCCCATCCTCACCTTAGGAAAAGAAGGAGAGGGATGTCTTTAAAAAAAAAAAATGAAAATAGACAATATATTGAAATTTTAAGTGATAAAAGTACACACTGCGGGCTTCCTTCATGGTCCAGTGGTTAAGAATCCGCCTTGCAATGCAAGGGACACTGGTTTGATTCCCCTTTCAGTCCCAGAAGATCCCACATGCTCCGGAGCAACCAAGCCCATGAACCACGACTACTAAGCCTGTGCTCTAGAGCTTGTGCCTTGCAACAAGAGAAGCACCTCAGGGAGAAGCCAGTGCACTGCCACAAAGCGTAGCCCCCACTTGCTGCAACTGTGGAAAGCCGACGTGCAGCAACAAAGACCCAGCACAGCCAAAAGCTCATAAAGAAATCTTTTTTTAAAAAAAGTACACACTGAAACGTCCCTCTCATTGTCCCAGTTCTTCTTCCCAAAAGAACTGTTTCTTTTGTTTCCTCCCAGAACTAGTTTACACATATACAAGACACATATATATATATGATTTATCTTAATATACTTAAATATATATATTTTTTTCTTAAAGTGTAGCTTATTATAACACAGTTCAGACTTGCTTTTTCACATCTCAGTGTGTCATAAAGAGTGTTCCTGATCAGGACAAATACAGCTCCTCTTCGATTTTATAGTTGCATAGGCTTCCTTTGTGTCGTTGCACCATCTCTTTTATTCACGTTGAACATTAAGATAATTTTCAGTCTTTGTTATTACTGACAGTGGTACAGTGAAAAAAACCTGTGCATAGGTAACTTCTTACGCATACAAAGAAAGATACATTCCCGGAAGGGAAAATTCTGGGAAAATTTTTGCTCCTTACTGTCAAATTTACCTACACAAAATCCATGCCAACTTTATCCCCCACTTGCAATTCAGAGCACATGTGCCAGGCAGGAATTGAGATGATTTCAACTGTGCTGAGAGCCTGCCCAGGCAGCTCAGCCCCAGGGGAACAGGGGATTCCTTCCTTCCTAAACTCTTCCTTTATGACTGGAATATTCGCAGACATCCAAAGCCAGATTGGGTCAGTCTCCCCAGCTCTGGCCTGTGAACCCCACAAGAGCTAAAATTGGGCCTTATCCACCTTCGCGGCTCCAGGGTTTGGTCCTGAGCAGGTGATCATTAAATGTTTATTAGATGAGTGAAGAAATAAATAAATTGGGCTCCTAGCTTCCATCTAGGAGGAAGAATTGGAAACTGCAGAATAAGGACTAAAGCCGTATTAACCTTAAGAGATTTCTTGACTCTACAACTTCCCCAGGTTTAAGGGTTTTGTCTTTGCATCTATATTCCCCTAGAGAGATAAACATTTAAATATCAAAACCCCTCTATTTGGCTGTTGCTGAGTCACATCCTTTATAATAAACTGGTGAAGACAAGTTAAGTGTTTCTCTGAGTTCTATGAGCCACTCTAACAAATTACTGAACCTGAAGTGGAGGGGTGGCTAAAAAAAACCCGATGTACAGGTTGGTCAGGTGTACACTTGGGAACCTGGGCCTTGCTACTGGCATCTGAAGTAGAGGCATGCTTGCAGGACTGAACCCTTAACTTATGGGATCTGACACTAACTCCAGTAAGTACTATCAGAATTGAATTGAATCGTTGGACACCCAGCTGGTGTCTGGAGAGCTGGAGAATTAATTGGCTATTGTGAGGAAAACACCCACACACTGATGTCAGAGAATCCTAAGGAAAAACAGCTCAGGCCACCCCAACTCCCTGACCAGAAAACCTGGCATGATCTTAGATGCCACACCACAATGCCCACCCTTACCGCAAACCCTGCACAAGACCTTGCCAAGTTGTCCTGATTCAACCTCCCAAATAGCTCTCATCCCCTGTCTCTACCTTTTATTCATAGATTTACTTATCCAGTTCAATATTTACCTTTTCTGTGCCAGGTTTTATGCCAGGGATTGAAAACCAAAGACTAATGAGACCTGGCCCCTGCCTTAGGAAGATTTAAGAACAAAAATACAACCATAAAGCAATGAGTTTCATGCAGAAACAAAGAAATGCTTAAGGCCTCATGTAGCCCAGAGCAGGAGGCCAGCTGGGAGTGGTGGGAATGTCAGTGAACGTTTCTTTTCTTTTTAAATTATTTATTTATTTATTTTTGGCTGTGCTGGGTCTTAGTTGTGGTATGCAGGATCTTTGTGGTTGCAGAATGAGGGATCTAGTTCCCTGACCAGGGATCAAATCCAGGCTCCCTCCATTGGAAGTGCAAAGTCTTAGCCACTAGACCACCAGGGAAGTCCCTCAGTAAACTTTTCTTAGTAAGATGATGCCTGCATTTTAAAGTTTAAAGGAGAACTGGCTATACCAAGAGAAGGGAAGGGGACATAGTGAGTAGAGTAGGCAGCTTTGAGAATGAACCAGAGGTAAAGGCAGCATGGACAAGAGATCATTAATGGATCTCTCCACCCATTCTCCTCCACCAGAAAATCTCTCTAAAGCTCAATTTGACTTCCTGTCTCCCCTTCCTGATCTGTGGCCTCCTCTCAGCCTCACCTCTGTTCATAAAGTTCTCAGGGTGCCCTTGACAGTATTTCCTGTCTCTGGACCTTCACCTCTGCTCTTCTGTCTGCCTGGAATTGCCTACCCTGCCTTGGTTGATGTGGCGAACCCCTCTCCACACTTCAGAGTGACTCAGCTGTGACTCAGACGTGACGTCTTACACACAGATCCCCTCCCACTCGAGCTCACCTCTGGGATGCACGTATTCAGGACTTCGAACCTCATTCATTCACAAGTTCTCCTTCCTGCTCCAACCGCGGGGCTATAAGACCTTCTGCACCCACTGGCTGGCCCACAGCAGTTCTTCAGCAAATGAGGAAAAAAACAAGGGCTTCTGACCAGTGAATATGCAGCTGATGACCCAGAAAGCAGAAGCTGCTGGAACATCCCTGAGACCATTTAGACCTAGAAGAAGTTTGATGTCAGGGGGAGGCGAGGGGGGTGTTGTGCTGACTAAAGGAGGCCTGAGTTGAGGCTGATACTTCGGTCTTCAGCCCTACCTCACCACCTAGCTCCAGACACAGACTGGTGCCTTCCTACAAAGGTTCTGATCTGTCTTCTCAGCCAGCCTGCCTTCTCTTTGTCCATGGATCCCTGTAGACTCTCATGTATAATCATGAGATGCCATGCCTTAGACACACTGCGTAATGGAGATTGTGTGGTTAATATAGTTATGAAACTTGTTCTGTTTTATGTAGCATACAAATGTATTTGCATTATGACTAAGACTAGTAAAATTATTTTGTTAAAAAAAAACCCCAATGAATTTTACTTAATTTCAAAAGCAAAGCTCTCTCAGTCCACAACTTTCAACAAAGTCAAGAGGGCCTTTCCTGGAAGTCCAGGGGTTAAGACACTGAGCTTCCACTGCAGGGGGCATGGGTTTGACCCCTGGTCAGGGAACTAAGATCCTGCACGCCAGGAGGTGCAGTCAAAAATAAATAAATACATAAAGTCAGGAAAAGAGCTCATCTGTTTTAACCTCCCACTTCCCCAGTCCTAATCACCAGGTGTGACAACTTTAAACAGTTGGATATGTGTCTTGGAGACTTTCTGACCCACACAAAGGTGTGTGCAATTTTACCCCTTCTCCCCACAAAAATATACACATATATATTTAAATAACTTGATGGAAATCTTTGTCAAAACACCTAATTCTATTTGACTTTTTTTAACAGCACATAGCCACATATCATATCAGACTGTCAGCAAACCATGGACTCCAGGCAAAGACAGCCCAGCACCTAAATAAAGCTTTACTGGCATACAGGCAAGCTCATTCGTTTACATATTGTTTGCGGCGGGCTTTGCACTACAGTTGCTGAGATGAACAGTTGCATCAGAGACTATGGCCCACAAAGCCTAAAACATTGCTATCTGGTCCTTTGCAGAAAAAGTGTGCAAGGAATTCTTTGGTGGTCCAGGGGTTAGGGCTCCATGCCACTGCAGAGAGCACTGGTTCTATTCCTGGTCAGGGAACTAAGATCCTGAAGCCATGCAGCATGGCTAATAATAATAATGATTATTAATAATAAAGGGTCTCTGAGTTGACAGACAGGAGTAATTGCCAAAGTCCTTGAGATCTTGTTTACATGAAAAAGAACCAGAACACTCACCAAAAAGCATCAAACCGCCCTCCAGAGGCCAGGATTAGGTGAAAACTCAGGGATATAAAACAATGAAAAAGAGATACTAGCAACTCTTGGAGATGATGGAACTCTGGCCTACTCTTGGAGATGATGGAACATAACAGAGCCCAAAAATAGAAGGAAACAAAAAGAAAGTTAACAATTACCAACCTCACACTAGACATGCAAGCTGAATACTCTATATACAGGCATGGTGTTCCAAATATTAAATAACCATATGGCATGGACATCAACCAATCAGAACAGACACAGACCTTGCTGTTGTTAGCTGTCTAGTCACTAAGTTGTGTCCAACTCTTTGTGACCCCATGGACTGAAGCAGGCCAGGCTTCCCTGTGCTTCACTATCTCAAGGAGTTTGCTCAAACTCATGTCCATTGAGTCAGTGATGCTATCCAACCATCTCATCCTCTGTCACCTCCTTCTGCTCCTGCCCTCAGTCTTTCCCAGCATCAGGGTCTTTTCCAGTCAGTTGGCTCTTCACATCAGGTGGCCAAAGTATTGGAGCTTCAGCTTCAGGAAAAGTCCTTCCAATGAATATTCGGGATTGATTTCCTTCAGAATTGTTGGTTTGATCTTGCAGTCCAAGAGACTCTTGAGAGTCTTCTCCAGCACCACAATTCAAAAGCATCAGTCCTTCAGCACTCAATCTTTTTTATGATCCAGCTCTCACATCTGCACATGACTACTGGAAAAATTATAGCTTTGACTGTACAGAACTTTGTCAGGAAAGTGATGTCTCTGCTTTTTAATATGCTGTCTAGGTTTGTCATAGCTTTTCTTCCAAGGAGCAAGCATCTTTTAATTTTGTGGCAGGCCTTATTCATCAATAACTGGTATCACTGACCAGTGTGAGCTGCTGAATATCACACTATCCATATTAACTCCAAATTTAATCCCCCCAGTAATATGCCACCTGACAGCCAAGAAAAGCAACCTTAAGGAAAAATATCAACCCACACAAAAACTCCTCTTCCTTCCAAGAAGCCTCAGGGATAATCCCTTCCCCTTGGACTGCCAATGAAGCAATGATCAGAAGTTGTGCACAGTTTCAGACTGTACTGGGGAATATAAATATATGTGTGTAGAGTTAAAGTTATACATTGTTATAGGTATTTCCCCACAGATGATATACTAACAGCCAATAAATGTATGAAAAGATGCTCAAAATCACTGGCAACAAAGACACAGTAAGGTGTAGCTTTACACTTACTAGGATAGCTCTAGTAAAAAGGTGCACAATGACAAGTGTTGGTAAGAATGTGTGGACACTGGAACCCTCATATACTGATGACAGGAACGTTAAATTTTGCAGCCACTCTGGAAAACAATTTGGTAGTTCCCCAAAAAGATAAACCTAGAACTACCTACCATAAATGACCTAGAAAGCCTACTCCTGTGTATATACTCAAGACACATAAAAATGTGTCCACACAACAACTTGTACACAAAGGTTCAGAGTAGCATTATTCAAGTAGCCAAAAGGTGGAAGCAACACAAACATCTAACAACGTGTGAATGGGTAAACAAAATGTGATATATCCACATAACAGAATATTATTCAGCCATAAAGAGAAACAAAATCCTGATAAATGCTACAACATGGATAAGACTTGAAAACACTGTGCTAAGTAAAAGAACAGACACAAAAGGCCCCACACATATTGTATGATTCAATTTCTATGAAATGTCCAGAATAGGCAAATCCAGGGACTGGAAGTAAATTACTGGTATCCAGGGGCTGAGGAGGAGAAGGCAATGGCACCCCACTCCACTACTCTTGCCTGGAAAATCCCATGGGCAGAGGAGCCTAGTAGGCTGCAGTCCATGGGATCTCGAAGGGTCAGACATGACTGAGCGACTTGACTTTCACTTTTCACTTTCATGCATTGGAGAAGGAAATGGCAACCCACTCCAGTGTTCTTGCCTGGAGAATCCCAGGGACGGGGGAGCCTGGTGGGCTGCCGTCTATGGGGTCTCACAGAGTTGGACACAACTGAAGCGACTTAGCAGCAGCAGCAGCAGGGGCTGAGGAGAGGGGGAATTTAGAGTGACCGCTAATAGACTCAGGGTGATGAACTATTCTAGAATTAGATGAGATGGTTGCACAATTCTGTGAATAAGTAAAAACTAGTAGGTTCACCCTTTAAAATGGTAAACTTCTTGGTATGTGAAGGAAATAGTTTAACAGCTACACATTGTTATATCAATAGACTTCATTGTGGATTCGCTGTAACTGTTCGTGCCAAAGATTTCCCTGTGCAAGAGAGAATTTTGGTACATTCCACCTGAACCTTCAGTCCAGCTAATCCTGCTAGTTCCTTTATGAAACCAAGCTCTGTGCTCAGCCCTGCTACTAAAGGGGCCTGATTTAGCCTCTGGTTCTCCCTCCTGTGGGCCCCACGTCACACACATCAGACCCAGCCCTCTGGCTTTCTTCCTGTACACACCGCCCTACTCAGCCAGGCTGCCACTCTAGTGGGGACAAAAGTTAGAGCCACTCCAGGATGGGAAATAACCTCATTAAAGAAAGAGACAGAGGGGCTTCCCTGGCAGCCCAGTGGATTAGACTGTGTGCTTCCAAACCGGGAGGCCTGGGTCTGTTCCCTGATCAAGGAACTAAGACCACACATGCCACGTGGCATAGCCAAAACAAATTTTTAAAAAATAAATAAATAAACATGATTTTAACATATGAACAAGGTCAATTAAAAAAAAAGAAAGAGAGACTAAGAGAGAGATTGAGGGGGGAGAGGGAGATGGAGAGGAGGAGGGAGGCAAGGAAGGAAGGTCCCAGGTTACTGGAAGCCAGATCTTGCTATGACTCATTTACTTATCTTATCTGCTGCATATTTCTTTTGTATTTTATCTTTCCTTCTCTCCCTTGAACCCATTCATCCATCCATTCTGCATGGTTCTTGTGGTCCAGGCACAGAACCAGGTCCTGAGGAAGCTGCGTGTGTTCTCTTTCAGGCTTGCTCCTCCCTTTGGTGAAGCATCTCCTCCTTCTCTCTTTCTCTTTTTGAACCTGCACCCCTGCATTAGAAGCACTGAGTCTTAACCACTCCCAACTCACATCCAGTGGCCATGTGGCCTCCATAGTGGTGTTTCTCTGTTCCTGGAATCTGTCAGCAATGCCTCAGCAACTCCTGACAACCTGAAGCCCATTCCTCCTGTCTTCCTATTTCAAGGCCCGTGTTCACTGGAGTCCAGATTCCTGCCTAAGAGACACCTCTTGCCCACAGTCTATTTATAGTGAAAGAAGCCAGGGGATGTTAGGCGCTCTCCAAGTCACCAACTCACCACCCTGTCCAAGGTCATTAGGGGAAGGACAATTAACCTTCAGTCTTCATCCAGACGGAGGATCGTCTGTAGTGAGGAAGAGGAGAGATGACTTCATAGGGGTACAGGATTGGATAAAAGGGTCATTCATTACAAGCTGAGAGCAAAGCGGAAGAAACAGACCAAGAGAGAGCACTTGGTTTGTGAAAGGTCAAGGTGAGTCCTACAATCCAAATGCATGGAACAGAGTTTGAGGCAACATGGCGGGGGTAACAGGATGTCCAACTACCTGGACAGTAGGCTTTTTTTGGCTGAGATGCAACGCTTGAAGATCTTATTTCCCTGACCAGGGACCGAACCTCGGGCCCCAACAATGAAAACTCTGAGTCCTAACCACTGGACTGCCAGGGAGCTCCCACAATAAGACTTTTTTTTTTTTGGCTGTGCTGAGTCATCACTGCTGCATCAGATTTTTCTCTAGTTTCTGTAAGCAGGGGCTACTCTCCAGCTGCAGTGCACAGGCATCTCATTGCAGTGGCTTCTCTTGTTGTAGAACACCGACTCCATGGCACATGGCCTTCAGGAGATGCAGCCCCTGGGCTCTAGAGCACAGGTTCAATAGTTGTGGCGCACGAACTTAGTCGCTCCAAGGCATGTTGGATCTTCCCAGATCAGAAATCAAACCCATGTCTCCTGCATTGGCAGGCAGATTCTCTACCATTGAGCCATCAGGGAAGCCCAGATTATTATTTTTTTAATTAATTTATTTATTTTGGGGAGCACGTGGGATCTTTGCTGCAGTGGGCAGGCTTCTCTCCAGTTATGGCATGTGGGATCTTAACTCCCTAACCAGAAATTGAACCCATGTCCCCTGTATTGGAAGGTGGATTCTTAACCACTGGACTACCAAGGAAGTTCCAGGATTATTAACTGCCATGTAGGTCTTCCTCTTCTGGGGCCAAGCCATGCCTAGTTTAATTATATGATGATAATAACAACAACCTGGTTAGATGGTTAGGTAACATCACTGTTAATCATAATTAACAGGAGTCTGAGCAAACTCCAGGAAATAGCGAAAGATAGAGAAGCCTGGAGTGCTGCAGGCTGGCATTCATTATTTAGGGTTTGAAGTAGCTCAGCTGGAATTCCATCACCTCCACTAGCTTTGTTCATAGTGATGCTTGCTAAGGCCCACTTGACTTCACACTCCAAGATACCTGGCTCTAGGTGAGTGATCATACCATCATGGTTTTCTGAGTCATTAAGATCCTTTTTGTGTAGTTCTGTGTATTCTTGCTACCTCTTCTTAATATCTTCTGCTTCTGTTAGGTCCATACCATTTCTGTCCTTTATTGTGCCCATCTTTGCATGAAATGTTCCCTTGGTAGCTCTAATTTTCTTGAAGAGAGCTCTAGTCCTGCCCATTCTATTTTTTTCTTCTACTTCTTTGCATTGTTCACTCAGGAAGGCTGTCTTATTTCTCCTTGCTATTCTTTGGAACTCTGCATTCAGATAGGCATATCTTTCCTTTTCTCCTTCACCTTTGCGTCTCTTCTTTTCTCAGCTATTTGTAAGGCCTCCTCAGACAGCCATTTTGCCTTTTTGCATTTATTTATGTTTTAAAATAAATATTCATATTTATTTCTTTGACTATACTGGATCTTGGGGCTTCCCAGGTGGCGCTAGTGGTAAAGAACCGGCCTGCAAATGCAGGAGACATAAGAGACGTGGGTTCAATCTCTGAGTCAGGAAGATCCCCTGGAAGAGGGCATGGCAACCTGCTTGAGTAGTTTTGCCTGGGAAATCCCATGGACATAGGACACTGCTGAGCTACATTCCATAGGGTCTCAAAGAGTCGGACACAACTGAGGTAACTTACCATGCACAGGTATACTGGGCCTTAGTTGTGGCATGTGAGATCGAATTCCCTGAGCAGGAATTGAAGCTGGGCCCTCAGTATTGGGAGCACTGAGTCTTAGCTACTTGACCACCAGGCAAGTCCCCCAGCATGGTAAATTTAATCCAGTTCTACATCCAGAGTTCTTAGGGCTGCATACGGAGTAAGACTGGGGTCTAGGTGTATTGAGGGGAGGGGTGGGATGAGGCACAGATCTGGATGTAGATCAGAGATGAGGCCAGTATGGATTTCCAAGCCTGGCTTTCTCATGAGTTCTGACGTGGTACTGCCTGGAAGAACAAGGGCAGGAGCCAAAAGTGGTGTTCAGAGTCCAAAGGGAAAACACAGGAGAGAGCAAGACGGAACAGTAACACCTTAAAAAAGGCCAAGCGCAAGGATGCGGGATTGTGGAGAGTGCAAGAAGTGATTTCAGGAACACATAGGCACAGTGGGTGGCCCTGGGCCAGAGACTCCTGGGGCCAGATTATTAAACAACGGCATGGCGAACAGCAACAAGAGAGCTCAGGCAACAACCCAGCTCCTAATGTGCTCCCCAGAATGAAGGTGTGCCCTGTGGGCTGCACAGCAGGAAGGGACGAGGCAGAAACCAAGTATCAGAGAGCAAGACAAGGACAAAGACATTCTGAACGGAGAGAGGAGAGAGTCTTGGAGAAATTCTCCTATGACCCTTGGAGCAGCTCAGATTTGGTTTTCTGCCCCCTGGGAAGAGGATCCTGATGACAGCACCTCACACACTGGTTCAGACATAGACTGGGTCCTCCCTCCCTCCTCTTTCAACCCCATGACCTGGGCTTGGGAAGGACTGGCTCAAGAGCTGGATGCAGGGAACTTTCCTGGCAGTCTGGTGGTTAAGACTCTGCGCTGCCAATGCAGGGGGGGAAGGTTCAATGCCTGGGTGGGGAACTATGATCCCACACGCTGTGCTTACTGAGCTATTACTGTAGCCCAAAGTGGTGCTAATCATGACTCTTTAGTTTGTTGTTGCTGTTTAATCACTAAGTCATATCTGACTCTTTGTGACCCCACAGATTGTAGCCCCTCAGGCTCCTCTGTGCGTGGGATTTCTCAGGCAAGAATACTGGAGTGGATTGCCATTTTCTTCTCCAGGAGATCTTCCCAAACCTGGAATCAAACCTTCAAATCTGTGTCTCCTGCATTGGCAGGTGGATTCTTACCACTGAGCTAGCGGGAAGGCCAACTCTTTAGTTACAGTTCATCTATCCAGACTTTCCATTCTTTCTTCCTTAAATGAAATTTCCCTTTTACAATTTTTATCAACTACAACCTCTACAAGAGCCTTTGTTTTAGGCAAAATGACAAGCATCTGTTAATAGGATCATTATACAGGGGAGAAAAAAAAGGTTAGGTTGGTTTTTTTTTTTCTATTCTTGGGAGGAAAAAAAAACATAGATATTTGTCAAGCACTTCAGGAGTGGGACCTTTGTATACTTGTTACTCTTTGTTAAAATTTGGTTTTTGTAGGTTTCAGTCACTGAGATTTGGGGGTTTGTTACTGCAGTGTAACTGACCTTTTCCTGATTGATCTAAGAGTACAGAGAAAGGGCATCAGGACAGGTTTCACAGAGATGCTTGGGAAGATGAAGCCAAGGAGCAGCAGAAAACAGAGAAGGGGACATTTTGGAGGTGGGTGGGGTGTAGAATCACAGAGCTACACAAGCCACTGAGGTGTGATGTGGCTGTTGTATAGGACGCAGAAAGGAAGTAGGGAGAGAGAGGCTTCAGGGAAACATAGTGGCCAGATGGCAACAAACTTTAAAAATACACTAAGAAGTTGCAGAAAATGAGGCTCCAACAGAGGTTTCACTGAGTTAAACCTTAGTAGGATATATATTGGAGAAGGCAATGGCACCCCACTCCAGTACTCTTGCCTGGAAAATCCCATGGACAGAGGAGCCTGGTAGGCTGCAGGCCATGGGGTTGCTAAGTCGGACACGACTGAGCGACTTGACTTTCACTTTTCACTTTCATGCATTGGAGAAGGAAATGGCAACCCACTCCAGTGTTCTTGCCTGGAGAATCCCAGGGATGCGGGAGCCTGGTGGGCTGCCGTCTGTGGGGTCACACAGAGTCGGACACGATTGCAGCAACTTAGCAGCAGCAGCAGGATTATATATATTAGGAAAACAACCAGCTGCAGAATAGAAAGAGAATAGAGTGGGAAGAAGAGCAAAGACCAGTTGGGAGGTAACTGCCAGTTGAAAGTAAAGAATCCACCTGCAGTGCAGGAGACATGGGTTTGATCTGTGGGTCTGGAATATCCCCTGGAGCAGGAAATGGCTACCCACTCCAGTATTCTTGCCTGAGAAACCCCATGGACAGAAGAGACTGGAGGGCTGTACTCCATATGATCTCAAAGAGTCAGACACTACTGAAGTGATTTCAGTTCAGTTCAGTTCAGTCGCTCAGTCGTGTCCGACTCTTTGCAAACCCATGAATCACAACACGCCAGGCCTCCGTCCACCACCAACTCCCGGAGTTCACTCAGACTCACGTCCATCGAGTCAGTGATGCCATCCAGCCATCTCATCCTCTGTCGTCCCCTTCTCCTCCTGCCCCCAATCCCTCCCAGCATCAGGGTCTTTTCCAATGAGTCAACTCTTCACATGAGGTAGCCAAAGTATTGGAATTTCAGCTTTAGCATCATTCCTTCCAAAGAAATCCCAGGGCTGATCTCCTTCAGAATGGACTGGTTGGATCTCCTTGCAGTCCAAGGGACTCTCAAGAGTCTTCTCCAACACCACACTTCAAAAGCATCAATTCTTCAGCGCTCAGCTTTCTTCACAGTCCAACTCTCACATCCATACATGACCACTGGAAAAACCATAGCCTTGACTAGATGGACCTTTGTTGGCAAAGTAACGTCTCTGATTTTCAATATGCTACCTAGGCTGGTCATAACTTTCCTTCCAAGGAGTAAGCATCTTTTAATTTCATGGCTGTAGTCACCATCTGCAGTGATTTTGGAGCCCCCCCCCCCCCAAAATAAAGTCTGACACTGTTTTCACTGTATCCCCATCTATTTCCCAGGAAGTGATGGGAACAGATGCCATGATCTTCGTTTTCTGAATGTTGAGCTTTAAGCCAACTTTGTCACTCTCCTCTTTCACTTTCATCAAGAGGCTTTTAGTTCCTCTTCACTTTCTGCCATAAGGGTGGTGTCATCTGCATATCTGAGGTTATTGATATTTCTCCCGGCAATCTTGATTCCAGCTTGTGCTTCTTCCAGCCCAGCATTTCTCATGATGTACTCTGCGTATAAGTTAAATAAGCAGTGATAATATACAGCCTTGACATACTCCTTTTCCTATTTGGAACCAGTCTGTTGTTCCATGTCCAGTTCTAACTGTTGCTTCCTGACCTGCATACAGGTTTTCCAAGAGGCAGGTTAGGTGGTCTGGTATTCCCATCTCTTTCAGAATTTTCTACAGTTTATTGTGATCCACATAGTCACAGGCTTTGGCATAGTCAATAAAGCAGAAATAGATGTTTTTCTGGAACTCCCTTGTTTTTTCCATGATCCAGCATATGTTGGCAATTTGATCTCTTGTTCCTCTGCCTTTTCTAAAACCAGCTTGAACATCTGGAAGTTCACAGTTCACTTATTGCTGAAGCCTGGCTTGGAGAATTTTGAGCATTAGTTTACTAGCATGTGAGATGAGTGCAATTGTGCGGTAGTTTGAGCATTCTCTGGCTTTTCCTTTCTTGGGGATTAGAATGAAAACGGACCTTTTCTAGTCCTGTGGCCACTGCTGAGTTTTCCAAATTTGCTGGCATATTGAATGCAGCAGTTTCACAGCATCATCTTTCAGGATTTGAAATAGCTCCACTGGAATTCCATTACTTCCACTAGCTTTGTTCGTAGTGATGCTTTCTAAGGCCCACTTGACTTCACATTCCAGGATGTCTGGCTCTAGGTGAATGATCACACCATCGTGATTACCTTGTTTGTGAAGATCTTTTTTGTAAAGCACAAATTTAGAGTAAACTGATGAAGGCCTAGATTAGAGAGTGACAACATTTCAAGCTTTTTTTACCAGGCAGTCTCTGTCAACACTACTCAGCTCTTCCATGGTAGCACAAAACTCACCAGAGACAATATGTAACAAATACAGATGGCCATGAGTTTCCTAGGTGGCGCTAGTGGCAAAGGATCCAGCTGCCAGTGCTGGAAACAGAAGAGAGGGCTGGAAAGGTCCCCTGGAGGAGGAAATGGCAACCCACTCCTGTATTCTTGCCTGGAAAGTCCCATGGACAGAGGAGCTGGTGGGCTACAGTCCAATGGGGCCTCAGAGCATTGGACACGACTAAGTGTGCATGCACACATACACACACAGACACACGGCCATGTTTCAATAAATCTTTATTTACAAAAAAGGAAGTGAAGTGAAAGTCACTCAGTCATGTCCGACTCTTTGTGACCCTGTGGACTACAGAGTCCATGGAATTCTCCAGGCCAGAATACTGGAGTGGGTAGCCTTTCCCTTCTCCAGGGGAGCCTCCTAACCCAGGGATTGAACCCAGATCTCCCACATTGCAGGTGAATTCTTTACCAGCTGAGCCACCATGGAAGCCAAGAAAAAGGAGTTGGGGACATATTTGGCCTGTGGGCCACCGTTTGCCTAGGCTTGACCTAAAGTAATAAGAGGACAGCTAGCATTGAGACCCACCATGTAGCAGGCAGTTTTCAAACATTATTGCTGATTCTCCCAAACTTGCAGAGAGGGATTATTAGCTCCATTATAAAATGTAGAAGGAAACTGAGGCTGAGAGATGCCCAAGGCTGGTGTATGGCAAAATCAGGATTCAAGGTCAAGTTCAACTCTAGAGCCCAGGTTCTCATCCCATGCCACCTAGAGGCAGTCAAGAAAGAATGGGTAGGGGATAAACAGGGCTTGTCATTTCTTTGTGCCTGAGAGACTTCATTCACTCAGTCATTCATTCATCCATTCATCCCTTCAATAGGTATTTTGCTTTATGCTGTTTGTGAGAGTTCCCTGGACTGCAAGGAGATCAAACCAGTCAATCCTAAAGGAAATCAGTCCTGAATATTCACTGGAAGGACTGATGCTGAAGCTGAAACTCCAATACTTTGGCCACCTGATGCCAAGAGCCAATGCACTGGGAAAGACACTGATGCTGGGAAAGATTGAGGGCAGGAGGAGAAGGGGACGACATAGGATGAGATGGTGGGATAGCATCACCAATTCAATGGACATGAATTTGAGCAAACTGTGGGAGATAGTGGAGGACAGAGAAGCCGGGTGGGCTGCAGTCCACGGGGTCACAAAAGAGTCAGACATGGCTTAGTGACTGAAAAACAACAAAACATTTGTGAAGTACTAGGGATTCAATGATGAATGGGAGGTGATTTCTGTCCTTGAGTATCAAAGAGCCTAGCATTTGAATCTATAACTAGACGTGAGTATGAAGAAAGGGAAGTGTGATTTATCAATAAGATCAAGGAGGTAAAACATTTAAGTCACTTTCATCCTGGGCTTCCACCAGGTTCTCCCGTCCCTGGGATTCTCCAGGCAAGAAACTGGAGTGGGTTGCCATTTCCTTCCCCAGTGCATGAAAGTGAAAAGAGAGAGTGAAGTCACTCAGTCATGTCTGACTCTTACCAACCCCATGGACTGCAGCCTACCAGGCTTCTCTGCCCATGGGATTTTCCAGGCAAAATTACTGGAGTGGGGTGCCATTGCCTTCTCCGCTAAGCATCCCTAGAGTCCTCTAATTCTTTGGGATCAGAAACACCCAATATTTTTATATTCTAGCATGAGCATGTAGGTGGTTTACCATGAAACTATCCAACCTTATGCTTCAGGGTCCCTGGCTCCCTAAGACCTTGTGTCTAATTTTGTATTTCTTTCTTAAGAGTCACCCCTCAGAAACAGGCAGGCCTCAGGCTCCAAAATCTGGATCTGTCTTTGAGTGAATGTTTCTCAGAGCCAGGTCTATGAAACTGTTTTTAGGAATTACCAGCAGCTAAAGATCCTGGTTTGGGCTCTCGGGGTTTCTCTCAAGGCAACTAAGAACCCGGGAGCTGCCCTCAATGTCACAGGTGTGGCCAGTTCAAAGTCATTCCTATTACATTCATTCTTCACTGAATATCAGCTGGTTCCAGGCTTCCCTAGTGACTCAGTGGTAAAGAATTTGCCGGCCAGTGCAGGAGACACAGGTTCAGTCCCTGATCCACGAAGATCCCCCTGGAGTAGGAAATGGCAGCCCATTCCAGTATTCTTGCCTGGAGAATCCCATGGACAGAGGAGCCTGGCGGGGTACAGTCCATGTAGTCACAAAGAATCAGACATGACTTAGCAACTGAACAACAACAACAACAAATAGTTGGTCCTTCTCCCTTTGCCTTTTAACTCAACCCGGGGCCACTAGGGGGTGGGGTGGGCAGCAAGCAGTGGTTTCTGCTGGCTCATCGTTTAGGAATTCGAGACACCCAGGAATTAAAAAATCCTCCCAACAACCTCTCAGTAGGCCACTGGGGCAGGAAAGTGCACAGGCAGTCCAAGCGGTGCTGGGGGTGGGGCTGAGGCTGTGCGGGAACTGAGGGCTACTAAAGCCAGGCTGCTGGCCATCACAGGGCTTACCAGGCCAGGGATATTTGTCCAGCATATCCACAGGTCCAGAGGAAATCAAACTCTGAAGAACTGGCTATTTTACACTCATCTGAGTCATTGTTGTTGTTGTTCAGTCGCCCAGTCATGTCCGACTCTCTGTGACCCCCTGGACTTGAGCATGCCAGGCCTCCCTGTCCCTCATCTGAGTCATAAGTGGCTCAAAACTAGAATGTTATTAATGTGAGAACAGGAGGCCTAATTGCAAAATAATTGGCTCTGATCGTTTGCTCAGAGTCCTCTCTCCTTACCAGGCCAGTCCCACAAAGCGTTCCTAATTACAGGCTGGGAACTGAGTGAGTGAAAATGATGCTGAGACTCTTCAAGGGCAGGTACTATGCTTGTGTTGCCCACCTTTACCTCTCCAGCAGCGGGTATAGCCCCTGACCCATGGGAGGTGCTCCATAAAGACTTGTATAAAAGAAAGTGGATGAGCTGTTATCAGAATATACACCCATTTCTCCTAAGATGAATTGGCTGTCCTTTGAACAACTCTCTAAATGAACAGCTCTGACCAATCAGAACATCTTTGTCCTTGGACAGTGTGGGAGACACACTATAATTTCTAACCTTGTGGTCACCCCTCTTCTGGATTCCTCACAAGCCTTTTGTTATGACTCATTGCCTGCTGAGCATTCACCTTATTAACTGTTACATTCCAGAGCTCTTTTCCAGAGCTTGTTTTAACTCCTTGATGGGTGTGGCGGGGGACAGGTGACACTCTTGAGAGGCCCGGCTGCCGGCGGCAGGGGCTGACTCATCCATTTGGTGTGGATTGCACTCACTTTGCTTTCAAAGGGTCACATTTTCTGACTTTCCTTACAGCTACTCATTCTCTTTAAGTCCCATTCTTCCCAAGATCTTCCTAGGTGAGGTCGTGAGGTTTTTAGTTAGCATATGATTTTTTGGCAAAGTTGAAGCAGAAAGGTTGTCATGAAGAATTCAGTGGTCTGTGGGGATAAACCATGATGTGAGAGGAGCAAGTGTGGGCCTGGGGATCAGGATGCATGGGCTTGTTTTGGACATATCAGTCATTTCACAAATTAGCACCCAAAACTCTCCGTCGTGGCCAAGTACAGGGCTGTGCTCCCTCCCTCCCAAGGGTGTCAAGCTGGTAAAAGGGAATAGTTTCATTGTAACCATGGAGAATTACAAAATGAATTGGGAGCACTTTGTGGGGCTAGTCTCCAACTGTGCATGATGGCCAGGATCCTCGTGGGTGTTCTTTCGAATTCAGATCCTTGGTCCCCACCACTCAGAAATTCTGATCCAGTAGGTCTGAGCAAGTGTTCATCTGCCCCCCCCCCCCCCCCCTGCCACCCCCTACACACACAAACGAAAGTGATTTTACTGAAAGTGGCCCTAGCACGCCTGAAGGAAGGGGACAGGAAATGGTTCACAAGGGCAGGGGTCTACTGTTGTTTTTTAGCTGCACAGCAGGGTGCAGCTTGTGAGATCTCGGCTCCTCCACCAGGAATTGAACCGGGGGCAGTGAAATTGCTGAATCCTAATCAGTAGGCCATCAGGGAACTTCCTCTTTGCCTGATTTTTAAAGGAGGAAGAAGTAGAAACTTACTCGGCACAGAGACACAAAATGGTGTGATGTTACCTTTACCTTTGATTTTGAGAAAATGAAGGCCAAGAGACACAGCTCTACCTAAACTGATTTTAGTTCTTCACCTGGGCTCCTCCTCTCTCCCACTTAGGCACAGACAGGAACAAACACTCACACGCATACATCCTATTCCCAAGCCTCTAAACACACTGGAGTCTCCTCCATTCCCCAAACCGTAAGAACTGCCCCTTTCACTCAGGACCCCTCCACTTATCACCTTCTAGTTCCCATTTCTTTCTTTTTAAAATATTTTATTTATTTGACTGTGCCAGGTCTTAGTTGCAGCATGTAAATTCTTAGTTGTGGCTTGTGGGATCTAGTTCCCTGACCAGGGATCAAACCAAGGCCTCCTGCATTGGGAGAAGAGTCTTAGCCACTGGACCATCAGGGAAGTCCCTCCCATTTATTTCAGTGAGAAGCTTCCTTAAACATTTAAAAAAAAAAAAAAGAAACAAACAAAAGGGCAGGAGGCAAAAGGGCCCTTCTGATTCCAAAACCAGTACATGTTCACTTTAGAAAATTTCAAAACTCAATGGAAAAGGCCCTTCTTAACCACACCATAAACTCTCAAGACACTGAACACTTAGCACAATGGCAATTCAATTCTTTCACTAGAATGTAAAGGCCTTGAGAATAACGACATGATTTTCTTTTTCATCCTTGTATCCTTAGTAGACACAGAAGAATCCCAATAAAGATGTATAAATTGAACAAATAACATAAATAATTTATATTATCCATCCAGTCTTTACCTATTTGCTTTACTAGAAAACAAAAATGACATTGTGCTATAAATACATCATTTAGAAGAGGATCAGTGTATATTTGAAGTCTGACTTTCTTATTGAAAACATACCACAAATATATTTCTAGCTGCTTCGAGTTTGGATAAACCATAATTTATTTAGGTTGTATTCAATCTTAAATATCCAAAAGAACATTGTGATAAATGTCCTTGTATCTATAATCTTTGCATGTATCAGTCATGATTTAAAGAGACCAAGTGGGTTCAAGTGGGATTGCTGTACCAAAGATTGGGCAAAACTCTACAGCTCTTTGAAATCCTGTTTTGGAATGGTAGTAATAATTTATGTGAATTTCTATTAATAAAATAAACAAGACTTAAAAAAAAAAAAAACCTGTGGTGGGGGGAGGACTTTATATCAGATAAAGTGGTCAGGAAAGGATTCCCTAAGGAGATGACTTTAGGTTAATGCTGTTCCGAGAAGAACAAGGTACAGACATTCCAGGGACAGGAAAGAAAGGAAACTTCTCTGCAGACAGATTGAGGACAACCTAAATAAATTATGGTTTATCCAAACTCAAAGCAGCTAGAAATATACTTGTGGTATGCTTTCAATCTGTCTAACATGAATTATATAGTGGAGGCAGACCCTGTCAGGACTTATACCTTGGTAGGAATTTGAGTGATTTTAAGAGATGAGGACATTGAAGGTAAACCATTTGAAGGGCTCTAAGCTGTGGAATGAAATTAAAAGACGCTTGCTCCTTGGAAGATAAGTTATGACCAACTTAGACAGCATATTAAAAAGCAGAGACATTACTTTGTAAACAAAGGTCCGTCTAGTCAAAGCTATGGTTTTCCAATAGCCATGTATGGATGGGAGAGTTGGACTATAAAGAAAGCTGAGCACAGAATTGATGCTTTTGAACTGTGGTGTTGGAGAAGACTCTTGAGAGTCCCCTGGACTAGGAGACACAATCAGTCAATCCTAAAGGAAATCAGTCCTGAATATTCATTGGAAGGATTGATGCTGAAGCTGAAACTCCAATACTTTGGCCACCTGATGCGAAGAACTGACTCACTGGAAAAGACCCTGATACTGGGAAAGATTGAAGGCTGGAGGAAAAGAGCACGACAGAAGATGAGATGGCTGGATGGCATCACCGACTCAACGGACATGAGTTTGAGTAAACTCCACGAGTTGGCGATAAACACGGAAGTCTGGCGTGCTGCAGTCCATGGGGTCGGCTGAGCGACTGAACTGAACTGAAGCTGTGGAATGGCTTCCCGAGTAGCCCAGGAGTAAAGAATCCGCCTGCCAATGCAGGAGACACGGGTTCAGTCCCTGGGTGAGAGGATTCCCTGGAGGAGGAAATGGCAACCTACTCCAATGTTCTTGCCTGGGAAATCCCATGGACAGAGGGACCTGGTGAGCTACAGTCCATGGGAGTCTCAGAGTCAGACCAATGACTTAGCGACCACAGCAACAATAAGCAGTAATATATGATCCATCTGTGACTCTGAACTATAGCTCTAGTAAGAAAATATATCATAATATAACAAAATTGGGACTTCTCTTGTAGTCCAAGGTTAAGACTCCACGTTTCCAATGCAGGGAGTGTGGACTCTATCCCTGGTCGGAGAACTAAGATTCTCATGTGACATGTGGCCAAGAATATATATATGTATATAACAATGTTTAGGCTTCCCTAGTGACTCAGAGTTTGGAAAAGGCAATGGCACCCCACTCCAGTACTCTTGCCTGGAAATTCTCATGGAGGGAGGAGCCTGGTAGGCTGCAGTCTGTGGAGTCACTAACAGTGGACATGACTGAGCAACTTCACTTTCACTTTTCCCTCTCATGCATCGGAGAAGGAAATAGCAACCCACTCCAGTGTTCTTGCCTAGAGAATCCCAGGGACGGGGGAGCCTGGTGGGCTGCCGTCTCTGGGGTCGCACAGAGTCGGACACAACTGAGCGACTTCACTTTCACTTTCGTGACTCAGTGTTAAAGAATCTGCCTGCCAATGCAGACCAGGGTTCGATCCCTGGGTGGGAAAGTGCCCCTGGAAGAAGAAATGGCAACACACTCCATTATTCTTGCCTGGGAAATCCCATGTACAGAGAAGCCCAGTCCTTGAGGTTGCAAGTCAGACATGACTTAGCATCTAAACAACAAGATAACAGTGTTTACCTCTGGCTGGTAAATTTCTAAGTGATCTTTAGTTTTTTCTCTTTACACTTTTCTGTATTGGCCAGAATTTCTCCAATGTGTACGTATTACTTTTATAGTTTCAGAAATTTAGTCAAAAAAGGAAAAATACAAACTAGAAGTGCAGGTGGTAAAGAATCTGCTTACAGTCTAGGATACCCAGTTCGATCCCTGGCTTGGGAAGATCCTCTTGGAGAAGGAAATGGCAACCCACTCCACTATTCTTGCCAGAAGAATTCCATGGACAGAGGAGCCCCTGGGCTACAGTCCATAGGGTTGCAAAGAGTTAGACTGAGCGACTAACACACACACAGAGTGGCACAAAAGAGAGAAAGGGGTATGAATTTGTGATCAAGAGACAAGTTTCACTCTGAGCCTCAAGGAGGGAGGGTAGCAGCCTGGAATGGTTTGGTTGCCATGGGAATGAAAAGGGATGAATATGACCAATGTTTAATGGGTAGAATCCACTGGTGACTGACTGGCCATGGGAGATAATGGGAAGTCTAGATGATGGCTGGACTTCATCTTGGGTGACTGACTAGGTTGATGGTGACTCTGCTTAATCCAACAAGGAATCCAGGAAGAGCGGAGACATGGGAGGGAAGATGAGAATAGTGTCACAGGCAATGAGACTGGCCTGCAGCATCAAAAGCCAAGCAATCAGATGAATCAGGTTATAACGCTGAGGAAAAGGAGCTACAATTATTTTAAGCTTAACTACGAAGCGAAAGAAACAACTGGGTGGTAATAAGAGGGAGTGTTGAGTTGGGGTGTTTCTCAGAAAGGGGAAGCAGACTAACCAAGGCTGACTACTTCAAAGTATACATGTCAAGGAAGTGGCTGAAGGAGCCTGATCTGAGATGGGGTGAAGTGGGATCCTAAGCAGAGGTGGGATTGAACTGGAAAAAGGACCTCTCAGTTCTTCCGGGATGGGAGTGAGAGCATGAGGCAATAGGATAGATATGTACAGATTCCTTTGGGGGTTCACAGTGGGAACGGGAAGGAGTTCTTCCTTTGTGAACTGCACTCCCCCTGTGAATTGGGTGAGGTTATCTACTGGGGTTATGGATAGGTAAGTAGTTGACACCAGCTGGTGAAGGTCTAAAGAAATCTGAGAATAACAAAGGGTGCTGATCAGATAAGAAGTGCTCAATGATACAGAGGTCAAACTGTAGCTGAATCCACTAGATTCTTCTAACAGATTCCCCCCTCCATTGCACAACCCCCGGCTCCAACTCCGTATCTTTCCAGCATATTTTACATTGTGCTCTGCATGCCAATCCAACATAGGTGGTGATGGTGTGCGGAATCGTGCAATTGATTCAGGATTGGGAGTTTACCATCTAAAGAGTTGAAGGTCATGAATGAGAAGAGTTTTAGCTGACAACAGGGAACGCACTGGTCAAGCAGAGAATGGGGAATTTCCCTGGTGTTCCAGTGGTTAAGAATCTGCCTTGCAATGCAAGGGACGGGTTTGATCCCTGGTCTAGGAAAATTCCACATGCCGTGGCTCCACTAAGCCTGTGCAACACAACTATTGAGCCGGCACTTCTAGTGCCTGTGCTCCTCAACAAGAGAAGCCACCACAATAAACCCAGGGACCACAACTAGAGTAGCCCCGCTCACCTCAACTAGAGAAAGCATATGCACAGCAACAAAGACTTGCCACAGCCAAAAAAATAAACAAATCTTTTGAAAAAAAGAAAAGAGAATGGGGTTAAAGGGGAAAAAAAAAAGTCAAGTGGAAATATCAAAAGATTGAGGGCCTGAAGCAGTAAAAGAATAGCTTTAATTCCAGGGTAAGAAAACCAGGTGAGAAGGAAATAGCAACCCACTCCAGTACACTTGGCTGGAAAATTCCATGGATGGAGGAGCCTGGTGGGCTATAGTCCATGGGGTCGCAAAGAGTCAGACACGACCGAGTGACTTCACTTTCACACTTAAGAAAACCAGAAAAGTAGGCTGTCACAATAAAACAGGAAGTTGTATACTCGAGTCTGGGTGTGGTTCAGAGAGAGGAATGGGTGGCTGAAGCACAGGTGCACGTGGTTAGATTGTTAGAAACCAAGGCATTGCAAGGCTGTGCTTGAAAATACTAGGGTAGCAGGGTCTTAAATGAAAACTGAAAAGTTGGAGGCCTCTACGATTCTTGTCTAGTGACTGCGAGGTCAGTGGAGAGCACAAAGCAGGGATGCAACAGATAGCACCAGCCTTCCACTCCTTTCCAGGCCTCTCCTTCCGCTCCTTTCCAGGCCTCTGGGAAGGCGGTGGAAAACTGTTGGCAGCAGGACCTCTGAAACACATGGGGGTTCAAATCCTGCCTAGGTGTGTGGCCAAGTCAATTCACTTTGTGCCTCACTGGTCTTAGGAGTAAAATGGAGATACAATAGCACTGACAAGTAAAGTGCTTATCACAAGGCCTGCCACGTGTACCAGAGCACTACTTGAATGTCAACATCATTGTCATTTCCTACTTGAACGAAGGGGTTGTAACAGTTTCTAAGGCACAGACTCTCAAACTGTTTGGTCTCAGAACCCCTTTTTGCTCTTAAAAATTATTGAAGACTCCAAATAACTGAAAAAAAACCCAAACATGTATCTACTGCCTATCTACTGCATTTTAATGAAAATTAAAACTAAGTAAAAACTTGATCATAACCCATTTCCTAGTATTTTTAAGAAAAAATAATTTTTCAAAGTAAAAAGTATTTTACATCTTTGCAAGCAATATCTTTAATGGCTGACTTAACTGAAGACAGCTGGATTCTCTCAGCTGCTTCTGCCTTCTATTGAGCTGTGCTGTTTCAAGTATTAATATATAAGAAAACCCAAGCAACTCACGGACCCTTTGAAAGGGTCTTAAAGACCCCGGACCACACTTTGAGAATGGTTACTTTAAGCTTTTATCCAACTTCATTTTTTAAATTTTGGCTGGGCTGGGTCTTTGCTGCAGCTAGTGGGCTTAGCTGCCCCGGGGCTCGTGTGATCTTTGGGATTCTTAACCACTGGACCACCAGGTAAGTTCCTTTCTTCCTGCTTTAAACCATTCATTCATTCACCTATTCAACATTACTGGATCCCAGCGACAGAAAAAAATCGTGTGACTGCCTGTCTTGGAGGAGATTAGCTAAGAAACAGATGAAAACTAAAAATTAGGCATAGCATAAGTGAGCATAGGGGAAGAACTTGCTGGAGTGGTGGGTCTGAGAGGCAAGAGAAGGCTTAAGAGAGTACAAGCAATTTGAATTTAGGCTTGAATTTTCTTGTGCTCATTTAAGCAGAGGGAACAGCACATGCCCACGACCAGAGGCAGGAATCAAGACAGTACAACAAAGCACAGGTTTAGTTAGCTACAATTTACACAGAAGTAGAATGTAATAATCTTTTACGTCTATAGACCTGTAAGTTGTGACAAAGGTATACAGAAAACACTAATAAAACCAAGACAATACGCCCATCACTCCAGTAAATTCTATGTATCCAATGCCCAACCCTCACTTTCTCAGCTGCAGGTAACTATTAATCTGATTTCTGTTTTTAGTTTGTTTTTATTTGATTTTTGGCCATGTCACACAGCTGGTAGGATCTCTCCAGGGACTGGACCTGGGCCATGGCAGTGAAAACCTGGAATCCTAACCACTAGGCCACCAGGATATTCCCGAAGTTTTTACTTTATAAAATTAATTATACACTCACAAGAAGTTACACAGAGAGCCCATATACCCTTACCCCAGCTCCATCCAATGGTAACATCTTACAAAACTACAGAACATATCAAACCAGGAAACTATTCTGGTTTCACCAAAGTTTACATGCATTAGCTTGCTTTAAGGAACATAATTGGGCTTCCCTGGTGGCTCAGACGGTTAAGAATCTACCTGCAATGCAGAAGACCTAGGTTCAATCCCTGGGTCAGGAAGATCCCCCGGAGAAGGGAATGGCTACTCACTCCAGTATTCTTCCCTGGGAAATCCCATGGAGAAAGGAACCTGGAGGGCTTCGGCCCACAGGGTCGCAGAGTCAGACAAGACTGAGTGACTAAACACCAGGAGGTGATACAGGTATGCTTATCTGGCACAGTGCCTGTAACTTAAATTCAAGAAATAATTTCACCATTTTTATTATAAAGGGAAATTTGTCTGACCACCCTGACTTGTAAGGTTACTATAATTTTTGAACATGCCTATCATGAATGTTTTGATGTATGTACATTGCTTCCCTGGTGGCTCAGATGGTAAAGAATCTACCTGCAATGCAAGAGACCCACGTTTGATTGCTGGATCAGGAAGATCCCCTTGAGAAGTGAATGTTACTCACGCCAGTATTTTTGTCTGGAGAATTCTATGGACAGAGGAGCCTGGTGGGCTAGTCCATGGGGTCACAAAGAGTCAGACACAACTGAGTGAGTAACGCTTTCACTTTCAAGGAACATGTGAGGATGTGCTGACTTCAGTCTTGTCTGACTCTCTGCGAGAGGTGAGAGGTGGGTTCTTTACCACTAGTGCCTCCTGCAAAGCCCCTAATACGGATTTAGAGATGGAAGGAGAACTCAAGGAAGTGCAGGAAAAGGACTGGAGAAGACATTTCTGAACAAACATCATTTGATGAACAACTTGGTATGAATGTTTACATTAATCCTTTGGCAAATGGAGTCTCCTATATGGCAGGAGAGCAAGCGGTTGTTTTAACTGAAGGGCTGACTCTAGTTGAACTGAGGAAATGTTTCGTCCAGTCATGAAAACCCTGAATAATCATAATATTCCTGCTTACTCTTAACAAAGAGAAAAAAAAATATTTTAATCTGATTCTTCATTTTCTTACTCTTGCCTGATTGAAAACAATAACTGTCAAACATCTGATATCCCTTTCAGGTTTAGACAGTCATCTGTATGCAATCCTTAATAGATTAGCTAACAATTTCCCAAACCGAAACAAACCCTTACTCCTTCCTGGAGTTTAGTTGTATTTCTGTCAGCTCTCCTACCTGCTCCAGCATTTTGTCTGACTATATTATTGATAGTGCCTTAATCTCTATCACATTATATTTACAGACATCGTTTACTTATCACAGGACTATGGGATGTTACTGTCTTTTCTTTTATAGCCCAAGGGTATTAATAGTTTGGTATACCTAAGATCACACACACAATACTCTAAAATGCGTAGAAAGTCACTGGCAGGAGACAATCATCAGATGGCTGGATGGCATCACTGACTCGATGGATGCGAGTGAACTCCCGGAGTTGGTGATGGACAGGGAGGCCTGGCACGCTTCGATTCATGGGGTCGCAAAGAGTCGGACATGACTGAGTGACTTAACTGAACTGAACTGATCCTTGATGGAAGCCCTATTTTTTTTTTTTTTCCCATGCCACAGGGCATGTGGGAAATTAGTTCCCCAACCAGGGATCGAACTATAGTCCCCAGGCTTGGAAGCATGGAGTCTTAACCACTGGACCACCGGGGAAGTCCCTGGAAGCCCTATTCTTTCTATCCCACCAAACCCCATTATGGCCTTGATGAACCTTTTCAAGCTGTTCGAGACTGGACTCAGGCAAAAGCTCCATACATGCGTTGTAAATAGTTCTGGTGACAAAGTCCTCATTTAAAGCGGTGTTTGTTTAAACCTTAGTTTGGCTGATCATTAATTACCACCAAACACACACAAGCCCTTGGGTAGAGCTGAGTGACGGAATATTTCCTTGCCTTTAAGACGAGCTTTTTATATCTTTGAAATCAAGATACCTCTTAAATCAGATTTAAGAAATACTGTAACAAACTGCTTTTATTGTGTCCCCTGCTAGTTTATATATACTTTAGCTCTTAATTCACCAAATACTTGCTGTTATTATTATCTGTAATCACGCCCATTTTTTTTAACACCCATTTTAAAGATGGGAAAGGCACAATAAGGCTCTCATCTTCTCCAGGTAACACAGCTAGTAATGGTGGAAAGGAATAAGAATAATCCCAAAGCAAGAAGTACTTTAGAATCCAATTTAGGTAGACTTAGCTAAAGGACACAGTTCTGGTTTTTGCATACACAGAGACACACACACAAAGGAATTTCAAATATAAAAGGGTAAATTAAAATAACAGTAAAAAACCAAACAAAAGACAAGGAAACCGGGACTCAGCAAGGTCAATGAGCTTGTCCAAGGTTATACAGAGGATATCAGATCCAGAATCCGTGGCAGATCTGTCTGGATTCCAAAGTGCGGCTTCTTTCCACCAAACCACGCTGCCAACAGACACGTGGTTAAGGGGATGCATACATATTTGATGAATAATGCCTGAAAACAAAGTTGACAAGGATGATGATAAAAATATAAAAGATAGATTAAAAACGGAAAAGTAGTTCAGGATCTGGAAAAAAAAAAAAAGAATTACACACACAGACACACACACCCCAATAGTTTTCAAAGCGGAGCACTCAGGCTGAGCCAAGATGCTGGAACAAACTGCGCGAGGGCCGCCGGGACACCGGGGCAGGCGGGAGCGGAGTCTTCCACCGGGATGGTTCCCAAGGAGCCAGACGGCCGTGGGGCACAGCAGCCAAGCCCAGCCGCCTCCCGCGCCCGTGTCCTCCCGATCGCGCGTCACCGGGCCGGGCAACGTGGGACAACACCCGGAGGTTAGCCGCCTTTCCTGCCGGGGCTCTGGTTTAAAAAGAAATACAAACACGTGTCCCCGGCCGGTGCGCAGCCTCCCGTCGGGGTTGAGAGCAGCAGGGCGCTTCCCGCGGTCGGCCCGACCACCAAGCTCCCGAAGGCGGGAGCCTCCCGCGGTCCCAGCTCGCTGCCGGGAAGCACCTGCCGTCGCGGTCGGCCCGGCCCAACGGCGAAGCGCCTAGGGCTCGGTTCCGCGTAGGCCCCAGGCGGGGCTCGGGGCCGCGCGGGCCGGCCGTACCGGCGAGCGCCGGCGCCCGGGCATTTCCTCTTCCTCCCTACGCGAGGCGCGGCGGCGCGGCGGTGGCCAGGCCGAGGCCGGGCTCGGGCGCCCGACCGCGGCCTGCCGGCGAGCGCGGCCAAACGCCGCGGCCCGAGTCGCCGCCGCCGCCGCCGCCTCCGCGGCGCCCCCGCCGCGCCCTCCGGCCGCGGGGCTCCGGGCAGCTGGGCCCAGCGCGGGCAGCGAGAGGCGGGGCCGGCGTGCGGGCGGCGGAAGGAGGCGGAGGAGGAGGAAGAGGAGGAGGAGGCGGCGGCCGGGAGCCGGGGAAGAGGGGCGGGGGGTGGGCCGGGGGAGGGGAGGAGCGGGGTTTGCGGAGCGCGGCGCCGCAGCCGGGAGCCGGCGGGCCCGAGAGTGACCGAGTCACGGCGGGCGCCGGCGGAGCCGCGGCGTCGGACCCGCCTCCTGGAGGAGCTCAGCCCCGGCCAGGCCCGGCCCCATTCCCGCCCCGCGCCGCCTCCCCGCCGCCGCCGCCGCCGCCGCCGCGGGAGCGCTCCCCTGCCCACCCCGCCCCCGCGGCCGAGCCCGGGAGTCGAGTGGGAGTCGGCCGGCCGGCGCGGGCAGCGCCGGGACCCCACAGGGGACACTGCAGCCGGAGCCCGGGAGGGGCCGCGCCGCCACCGTCTGAACTAGGATGTCCCGACATGAAGGTGAGAGGAGCCCCCGCCCCCACCCCCACCGCCCGGGCCTCGGCCTACCCCGCCCGGGCCGGGCGCCGCGGAGGGCGGCCGGGAAGCGGCGGAGACTTCGGCCGGGCCCGAGGCGGGCCCGACGGGCCGGGCCCGAGTGCGAGCGAGCGAGGGCGGAGAGCCGCGGCGCCGCCGCCGCCACGGCCGCGGCCCTGAGCTGGGCCTGGTGCCGGAGGCGGGGCGGCCGGGCCGGCCGGAGGGTTTGCACTGTCATGGGGCGGGGGAGGGGGAGGGGAGGCGGCGGGGCCCGTTACCGGCGGGAGCCCGGTCCTCGGGACTGATACCGGACGCCGCGGCCCGGACGCCCGGCCCCGGAGCCGCGGGGCCCCGGCGCGGCCTAGAGCTCCCACCGTCCCGGAAGGGCCCGGCGCGGCCGCCGAGTGGGGCCGCTGACGGCGGCAGGAGACCGAGGACCCGACCCGGGACTCGGCGGGTGAGTCCGGTCGCCGGGAGACGACGGGGAGTGCCCCTGCCTGCGGGCGACCGCGGGGCGGGCGGGAAGGCTCTGCGGTCGGGGAACGGGAAGCCCCCGTCGCCTGGAGCCCGCCCCGGCCTCGCGGCTAGGCCTCGGCGCGTCCCTGGGCTCGGGTAACCCAAGTTCCCGGGGCGGATCCGGCCCGGCCGGGCGAGCAAACTCACTGCTCGGTCACTGGGTCGGAAGGGGACTCGCTCCCGGCGGGCGGCGGGCCCCTTGCCCGGCATGCACGGTCTCCTGAACCAGGTTTTAGTAAATGACCGTGGTGAGGTCTGGTAGTGGTTAGGGGGCGTTTGGGACTTTGTTTTGTGATTTTAAAACATGGGGGTACAGTTGCAAATCAGCAGACTGTTCTAGTCCGATCCCAGAGCACAAAGAGAAAAATGTTTAGGGCCGAGGTCTAGGCGTTGAGCTGATAAAAAAATAAGTTAACTTTAATTTGCTGCCATATGGTTTAGAAAAGGGGGAGGGGGTTGTGTTTTCTTTGTTTCACTACCACAGGTCTTTAAATAAAAAGTCTTGACGAAACTTGGCGGAAAAGTTTATCCTGGTAAGGTTAATGCAAGATTGTAGAAGTGGCTTGAAGACATTTTGTACTCTTGATGTTAAAATCCTATATAGGTGATGTAGGAGTGGAGAAAGTTTAGTGAGTCAGATTCGTGCGTGTGCACCACAACGTTGCAGAGGTATTCTTAGGGAAATACAGGCCTTAGAATTTCAAGATTGAAAAACTCAGATTGATCAAAATTATATTTAGAGCAAGTTTCAGGATTTGCATTACTAATTACAATTAATTTGAGATTGACTCCAATAATATATTGTGTCCAAGGATTCTGTATTCTAAAATCACAAAACCGATAGGAAATATACTGTATTTTCTTCACTTACTGTGAACTAGTGTTGGACAGTTTGAAATAATAAGGTACATAGGCTCATAGAAATATTTAGAAGCTATGCCTATTCCCCTTCCCCCCTTTTTTTTACTTAATGAAACATTCCTGTCTTGTAATTAAAAATAAGTTGTAATTAAAATGGTAATCAAATTTTAATTTGGGATGTAAAGTTTATCTTAGACTGAAGTCGTGTGTACATTGACCACCTTCAGGACAAAATAAAAGTGAGCAATGGCTGTAGGCTCTCTTACTCATAAGAACTGGGAGAGTTAGAGTTACAGAATCATAGCAATGGAAGAAGGGTGTTTGAGACCCATTCTCCTTGCTTCAAGAAAAGATCTGGATAGTTGCAGACTGAGTTTTGTAATTGAATGGTATCCTGGGAAAATTCCTTTACCCTCAGGAATCCTTCAGAGAAATTAAAACCCCACAGTGTGAACATTCTTGAATGTAACACAAATTCTGTACTTTAAGCCTGTTTTCCCGTTTGGTCCTGTGGAAAGACATGTGGTCATGAAACTTATATTTACCTTTTAGTTACTTGAATATTACTGAACCCCTCAGCACAGGAATAGCGCACCTTTTCTGTAACTTAGAGCATGCCAGATGTTTCTGGAAAAAGGAACATTCCTACCATACATCAGTTGAAGATTTATAGTACAGTATTTGTCAAACAATTACTTTTTAAGGGTCTAACTAATGGCCTAAGGCAGGAATGACAATCTCTTTAAGAATCACACTTAATTTATTAGATATATGGTGTGTGGAATTTTAGTTGGGGCTGCCAGTTATTATCATTGGTTAGAATTTAACGTATCAACAAATGTAGAGATTGACACCCTCGTAGTGTAGTTCTTCTCTCATCCTTTCTTCTTTGGGCCAACTAATCCCATTTCTTTAGTGGTAGGATTTTTGAGCTCTTTTAATCATCTGTCCCCCTCCAAATTCTCTGTAGTTCCCTTTTCCTTTCAGTAGCATTACCTAGAACTGGCTGTAGTAGTCTGGGAAGAAATCTGAACTGTGCTACAGGCCTGTAATGTGCTTGCCCTGTGCTTCCGTTTCAGTGCTTCTGTGTGCCAGTGCTTTGTTACTTTGTCTTTGGGCCCACCCTAATGAGTTGCACTATATTGTATGTAAGGATGTAGCTTTGGACAACAGAACCCCAAGGTGGACATCTGTCAAGCTTTAGCCTGTACTTTGCAAAGCAGTGGACTACCTCAGAGAAACAAGGTGCAACTGGAAGCACAGAGAAATGTTCTAGGCTTGTTCTAGGGGTCAGCATGCTTTTTTTCTGTGAAGGGCGAGGGAGTAAATATCATAGGCTTGGTAAGCCTATGCCCCCTCTGCCGTTGTAGTGTAAAAGCAGACAACATGTAATGAATGAGCACAGCCGTGTTCCAATGAAAACTTTCTTTATGGGACTGACATTGAATTTCATATAATTTTTATGATTCTTCGTTTTTACCATTTAAAAATGTAAAAACCACTCTTTGCTTGAGGGCTGCACAAACACTGGAGGTGGCCACATTTGGCCCATTTTGGCCTGCAGGCTATCATTTGCCTACTTTAGCTCTGGACTTTAGTTTTAGAGTTGCTTGAACTGGAATTGTGGAGAGTTCAGAAAGGGCCTGCTCTGCTTGATATTCCATCATTTCCTTTGGGGTATGGGGAGTGCGTCCATGGTCTGAGCTGGTTCTGTACCTGTTTCCAGCAGTACTGTATAGACTGTGATCAGAGTTAGTGTTCCTGCGGCAGGAGAAACAGACTCCCCACCCACCTTTCCAGACACTGGAGTTGTGGTACTCTACATTGTCTCCTGCTTGCTGATCTTGACTTTCACAACCAGAATCCCAGGGTCTTTTAAAATTCACTTTGTAATGTTCTTGTCACATCAACAAACATTTTACAGTGTCAGTTCCTAGTCACTTTATGTTCAACCTACCAGCACCATCTAGTTCCACGTTATACACAGTGAAACCCATCGTTTTCTATTTCACTGGTAGAAGTTTTTTTTTCCCCCCTAATGTTTCACTACATGCCTTCTTCTTAAATGCATTTAGAGTATAAATATGTTATTCAGAGCTTAAAATCCATTTAATAGCTTTGCAAATGTTTTTAAAAACGTATCAAATTACTCTGTTTATTAGCTAAAATGAAATTATAAATGTTCTTGCATGAGTTGGAGGCTAATTGATTACCTAGTTAGGAATATGTTTTATTACCTTAAATCATTCACCCTTTTTTTCATTTGCTACTATGTTTAAGGCCCTGGGCTAGGTACCAAGGATGAATGAGGCAGGGAGAGCTCCTTAACTTAAGTCTGGTGGGGAAAACGGAAGACGCACGTGTGCACAGCTTCTGCAGCACAGTGCGAGACATGCCATAAGGAAGGGATAAACAAATTGACAACAATATAATTACCAACTTTTTTCTTACCAATTTTGCCCAGTTTCAGGGAGGGAATCTGTTGTGATTTCTAACTCCTTTTTCGTGAGTGCCTCCTAGCTTTTTTGTGGGCTGCTCTTCATTTTGGATAAATGCATTTCAGCTTTCAAATAGAGTTCCTATTTGAACTAATCTCTACTTGATTTATATTTCCCCTAAGTTTTTGAAGATTTCCATATGTAAGCAATGATAGTGAATAAATGGACTAGTGATCCTAACATGTTATTCTCAAAAGCATCTGAGACTGTTTATTTTCAAAATGTTAAGTACAACAGTAGGTAGGTCATTACTCTGGTTCTTGAAAGGTGTACCATTTTTTGAAGTTGTATCACTTTTTTGTTAGATTTCTATTCTCTACGAGTGCTGTCTAGTGCTATAAATGAACATGCAGACAGTCCCAGAGGGAATTGCAATAATTTTGTTTTCAGAATTTGGGGACTGGAAAGCCAGGATTGGCAATTAGCATGGGAGTTTTAACTTTGGCTTTTCTGTGACAAAGTAAATTCACTCTCACTGAAAAGTTCTTTGCTATCATGTTGGACAACTTACTTCACTAAGTGATCTGTTAAAAAGATTATGACATTCTTACTTGACTTTAAATTTCAGTGAACCATTTATTATATTTACTTTGACTTTCAATAAAGAATAGAACATAAATATTTTAATTTCTGGTGTCTGATTCCATGATTTTGTATAAAGTTGATTTTGAAGTCCATTTTCATCTGTTGACATCCATGTGTAAGTTAAAATATGGCAAAATATAACTTTCTTGTTTTATATTAGAAATTTAGTTTGAAAGGAATTTCTGTTAGTCTTAGAATTTTAAGTTTATTAACAGCAGTCATGTTTAAAGATTGAAAACTTTTTCGTAGTGAAAATTAGGAAGCTTCTGATGTGAATTGACCAAATTCCTTCACATTAGGTTTGCAACATTTCAAAAAAGAAATCCATGTCCTTATGAGTCTTAACTTAATTTTCAAAACATCAGCTTTATAACATCTAACACATATATTTACTGAGGTTTGGATTTTTTTAGAATGCAGTTTCCAAAAATTGTTTTTAGTGAAGATTAAGGTATCATTTAGGATATATTTTCCTAAAAATAGTATGTTTTAAGTTTCATCAGAAGTACTGCCGTGGGGCTTCTTTTCATGAATACGGAAACATTTCCTACACTTCATGTTCATAAAATTTTAAAGTAGTGCCATTCGTAATTAAAATCTTTGTTGATGAAAGTTTAATTTCACATTAATTTTAGCATTGTGCTAGGAGCCATGATGTTTTTCATTGCCTTAAAATGGTTGGGTATTCTTTTTAGCCACTGACAGTCCATGGGTTTGCAGAGTTGGACACAACTGAGCAGCTAACACCCACACACATACTTTTTAGTCACTAAAGTTATTCATTAAAATTGAGGAAAGAACCTGTAAGAGGTCTATAGATCAGAGCATTTTTTAAAATGTGGTAACTTTTATATATTATCTGTGCCCTGATTGATGATGGAGATGTTGAATAAGGCAGATGGTTTCCAGAGGAACACATTACCTATGTTCCATGGGAAGAAAGTGAGTGTTTTGTGTGAAAAGAGGGTTTCGGCAAGGGTGAGGACAAGAGACGAGGAGGGTGATGGCAGAAGAAGGTTAGGCAGGGTAGTCATGAATCTTGGGAATGAGCTGTAGCCACAGGAAGTCAGAAACGGAAAACTCTCATGCCTGATGAAATGTCCAAAGAACTGGGTACCAGGAGGTAAAAACAGGGTCATGTGAAACTAGCAAGAGATGAATTGCTTGTTAGGCACCTCCCCAGGTGCCATCCTTGCTGCTTTTCTAACTGCCCTCCCACATGTTTTTAACTGTCTTTCTGAATAGTACCAAAGCAGAGTGTGGGTCTATCTTGTTCACGTACATGGTCTGTTTATCTCTTCAGGGCCGTGGTACCAACCAGCAGTCCAGCAGACTTGGCCAGTAGCCATGCCACAAGAGGTATCAGGGAGAAAGTATGGATGGATTCTTGCAAATCCATCACTACTGTGCGAAAAATCCAACTGAAGTCAATCACAGGAGTGGGTCAGTCAAGTCACCTTCAGCATGGAGGGACAGACATTAAGTGGGTGAAGCCTCTTGACATCATGACTAATTAGGCTTGCACATTTTCTTCTGCTGGAATGTGTGTGTGTGTGTGTGTTTTCCTTCTCTTGCCAGTAGTCAGTGCCGCCGTCATGAACTTCAGATTTCTCTGTAGTCAGAGCATCTTCATTCAGAGAGCCACTTTAGAGCGCTAACTTGATGAGCTGACCGTTAGAACAGTTGCAGGTATATTAGACTGTAATTTTGGTTTTGACTTCTTCTACCTTTGTTCTGTAAGACTCTTGTCACTCTCCCCACCCACCCAACGAAGTTAAGTCCTTCCGATAGCACTCGTGCATCATTCTCCAGGCATTTTTTTTATGCTGTAATTGTTCACTTGTCTGGCTGCCCCACATAGGTATAGTGTTATATCTCTGTATGCTACCACCTAGCGTAATAGTGTCTGGCCTTTGGGAGGCCCAGTAAACATTTGGGAGTGACTGTTAGAGATGTTTAATAATTGTCTTAAAAAATGGTAAGACTGGAAAGTGCATCCCTGCTTTTGTACGGGGAGACTGGTTAGGAGGAAAAGAGTATAGGAAAGAGAACTTGGAACTTTCATAAAAGTAAGAGGGGATGAGTAAACTGTGTGTGCATAGAATGAAAATAACTTAGGGTAGCTGACTCCTTGGGGAATGGCCTGAGACTGGACACCAAGGTGCTGTTTTGTTCTCCCTCTGGCTCTGGTTTCAGATTAACTGGCTGTGAAGATCTGCATGTTAATTGGCACTGTGTGTGAGCTTCCTGCTTCATTCAGTCTTTCATTCAGAGAATATTTATGGCTACCTACTCAAGTACCACTCCAAGTCATCTCCAGAGCTGGCCACAAGTTGTTGACCCTTGCTGCAGGATGATAATATTCAGTGGCTTAGAAACACATGTTAGGGAATTACATTCTTTCCTGTTGCATAGGTTGTGGCTCTTTTCCAGTGTGCTCAAATTAGTCCTTGAAGTTTATATTTTATGACAGGGTAATTAAATCATGGAAGTGTTTTAATGTTTTGGCAATATTTGTACCCCTCTCCCTTTTTTTTAAACATTATTTTCATTCAGGCTTCACAGTCACTTCTAATTCTGCCAGCAGTACATTTTGTTCTCTAACAATATTATCCTTAAACTTAAGGTCTCAACACACATCTGCACACGTAAGTATCTTTTTGATACTTAGCAAAGAGAGCTCAAGGTATTAAACTTTTTATATTCCGTATAGTGTTTTGTTTTTTTTTTTGGTGTGTGGCATCCTTATGGTTATATAGCAACTGTTGGGGTGAGTAACTGGACCCTACTTCCTTCTGGTATTCTTCCTCAACCAGCATTCTCCTTTGGTGTTCTCTGTGGTTGTAGAGTTTTGACAGTGAGTGCAAAGAAATGAGAAACTTTCTAAATCAGGAGTTAAAGACACTGAAGTGAAATGGGCAGGGATTATATAAAGGAGTTGTTAGAAATGTGTCCCTTCTCTGTAAGAATGAAATACATGCTGGGAGGTGGGGGGTGGTGGGAACCAGGTAGTTTTCATAGTCAGAGATCATGTTCATTCTTATTAACACTGCTAGCAATTCCGATAGTTAATTGCAATTTGAAATGAATTTCATGTGTTTTATAGCTACAGATATGAGTATACATAGTAGTCACTGAGGGCTTCCCTGGTGGCCCAATGGTAAAGAATCCACCTGCCAGTGGAGAAGACCTGGGTTCTATCCCTGGGTGGGGAAGATTCCCCTGGACAAGGAAATGGCAACCTCCTCCAGTATTCTTGCTGGGAAATCCCACAGACAGAGGAACCTGGTGGGCTACAGTCCTTGGGGAGTTGCAAAAGAGTCAGATACAACTTAGCAACTAAACACACATGGACAGTGGTCGCTGAGGTGGAACCGATCTTCCTTCCCCTGGGGAAAATGGTGATTGGAACCTCAGGTTTCAATGGATGAGCACCTGGCCTGAGGTGACCCTGTATTAGGCCAGGATCAAAGAGCTTCACTCCGTGTCAGACATACTGTGTATCTGTATGCTTATTCATTGCTCCCTATCATTTTCTGCAACTTTTTAGAAACCACCCAAAGGGAAAAAGAGATCGCAAACCTTGCAGAATTGGGCTGCATGATCGCACTGTCTAACAGGCACCTAGTTTCAAGTCACATGTAATTCGAAATCCTCTGGGAGCCACAGTAACAAAACTGAGAAGGTGAAATTAATTTCAATAATTTAATGGTTTAGCTCAATATATACAAAATAACAGTTCAGCATGTAACCAGTATATAAATTGTTTATGAGATGTTTTTACATTCTTCTTTCTTTATAACACTGTAAAAATCTAGGATATATTCCACACTGAAACTTTTTAATTCAGATGCTAGATTTTTCATTTAAAAAATTACTTACTCTTAGCTGAGAAATACTTTAGACGTCCAGACAAATTGGAAGTCTGCTAATTCATATTTTGATCATAATACTCTCTTTTTGTAAGTACATGTTGATGCAGTATTGCCATCTACTTAACTGTCCATTCATGAACATTCTTGATTTCTGTTTCCTGAATTTCTCTCCTAAGAAGTTAGATTTTACCCTATTTTTTGACCTTAAAATTATTCTTAACCTACTTCAGCTACATAAAACCATCACAGTAGAAATCCACTTTATAAACAGCTACAAATGTATATAAATTCTAATTCCTTTGAGGGCTGTTCAGATTGATGAGGTGTAAGTAATTTGGGGTGGTTTTAATGTGAGTTTGAGGGGTTATTTTGAAGTCCCTGGAGTTGACGGATGTAGAATTTGCAAAAATTATTGCTAGTCCATTTCAGGTTTTATTATGGTGAAGTCATCATTTGAAAAAAGTGACCCCTAGGTTTGGTCATTTATTGTACCTGTATTTTGTTGGGCTTCCTGGTGGTTTAGATGATAAAGAATCCACCTGCAATGCAGGAGACGCAGGTTCAGTTCCTCTCCTGTTTCAGGAAGATCTCCTGGAGAAGGGAATGGCTACCCGCTTTGGTATTCTTGCCTGGGAAATCCCATGGACAGAGGATTCTAGTGGGCTATAGTCCGTGGGGTAGTAAAAGAGTCAAACACAACTGAGTGACTAACACTTTCACTGTATAGATTATATACCCAGTATCCATCTCCAAAAGGCTCCTGGCATCTAGCAGTAGAAAGACAGGTGGCTATGATTCTTCTTTAATTTTAAGGAAATTGATTAGGGAGCCAATGGAGAAGATAATCCTTAGTCCACTATCAAGGTTAGCTACCCACTGGTGGTGTCTCTCTTTTACCTATTTGGCTTATTGTTTTAGCCGGTTACAGCTAGATTTGCAAGTGAAAATAAGAGTGTTTGGAAGACAGTCTGTTAAAAATTAAAGACCTAATGCTTTTCTGTCTTGATTTTACTGGAGCAGCAGTTCCACGGAGCTGTCAGTTTTATGTTTTTGTTTTTCCTCAGTTCCCCTCCGGCCAGATCACTGAAACATCAGGAATCTGTGGCTCTCCCTTCCTCCCCACCTTCCACCCGATAGTGTAAAAATGCTAGTACTATTGTTTTGGGGTCTTCCCTGATGGCTCAGCAGTAAAGAATCTGCCTGCATTATAGGAGATACAGGAGACAAAGGTTCAGTTCCTGGGTCAGGAAGATCCCCTGGAGAAGGAAATGACAACCCACTCCAGTATTCTTGCCTGGAGAATTCCATGGACAGAGGAGCCTGGTGAGCTACAGTCCATGGGGTCGCAAAGAGTCAGACAGGACTGAGCAGCTGAGCACTCACATCCTATTGCTTTGGGGCACTGTCATCCAGTGCTTCTCAGCATGTGGTTCAGGACCAGCCTATCAGCATCACCTGGGAACTTACTCGAAATGCAGATTCTTAGACTCTACCCTAGAGCTACTGATCACAACTTCTGGGGATGGGGCCCAGCGGCCTGTGTTTTAACAGACTCCTACCTGGACCTGGTTATGTAATAAAAGGCATTGTTTGCATGAGGTGGTTATTGCTGGTGACAGGCACACAATGGTTGTGAGACCACTTTTCATGGTATGATACTAACCAAACGGAAATGGAGCTGATGACCTTGGCCTCATTCTCCTTCAATGTCATGCTGTTGTCACCTGAGAAGGTAGAAGAGGAGCATAACTCCCCACTCCAGACTAGTTCTTTTTATTTACTCAACACACATTTATATATTGAATATGTACTCGGGGCCAGGAATTATTCTGGCCACAAGGAAACCTTAGTGAACAAAATAGAGAAGCTTCCCGTTCCTCTGACACTCACACTCCGTTAGAAGGAACATGCCAAGGGTGTATGGCCTGTGACTTGGCCCACTGCCTGTCTTGGTAGATAAAGTTTTATTGGAGCACAGCCACATCTCCTCATTTCCATATTCTCAAAGTTGCTTTGTGCTACAATGCACAGTTGAGGAGTTATGACAGAGAAAGTTGAACATATTTACTCTGTGGCTCTTGACAGAAAAAGTTTGTGAATCCCTGAAAAAGACCATGAAATAGGTAATAGAGTGTTAGAAAGTGATAACTGTTACAAGAACCCAGACTGGGACTAGAGAATGGGGGCCTACTTTAGATAATGATGGTCAGGGAGGGCTTTTCTGAAGATGGAACTTTGAAAGAAAGAACTTGAATTAAGTGAAGGATATGAAAAAGAGGATACAGCAAGTCTAGGGGCCCTGAGACTTGGAATGTTCTGGGAACAGCAGTGAACTCCCTGTGGATGGAGGACCGTGGTTGAGGGGGAGAGTCAGGAAATGAAGTCGGGGTAACTAGCCCAGACACAGCATACTCTGCATTGTGGCCTGCGGTGAGGATGTTTGATTGTGTGTGCTTGGAGAAATACACTATAGAAGCCCTTCTTTAGAGGGATCTTTTTGGCCATATATGGCAGAGTCTGGAAGCTAAACACCTGATGTAGCACATTTCAGCATCTCTAAGAAACACTGCTTTTTGAACTTTCCCCAACACTCTTCACTTCAAGGATGGCCACCAAGTAGGAGACTGGCAGGGAGTAGACTGCAGAGCTGAGAAAACAAGAGCATGTTAGAGAGAGGTCTATCAGACAGTACTGAGAAGACCAGGGTCTCTAGAACAGATGCCCATATGTAAGTCCTGACTGCTGAGTCAGTGCGAGAGATCTGTTTTCTGTAAAAGAAGGATGCAACTGCTGCTTTGGCCTCTTTCCAAGGGTCTCTGTGAAGATTAAATACCAGGGCATGTAGGGATGTTTTCTAGTTGGATGAAGCACTGCATAAATATAAGATGGTGGTATTTTTTTTTTTATTATGGGAGATAAGATTAGAAATGAAGACGGGAACAAGGTAGATAGGGAAGGATTTGATTGTGACGCTAAGGTTAGTCTTTTCCTTTTTCTATAGAGATTATGGGATGGAAAAGGGGTCAAAGTTTGAAGCAAAGAAAGATCATGATGAGTAAGTTTCAGAAAGATTAGTGTGTGTGGAGTAGGTTGGTGCTTGTGGCAGGAACCATTCAGAGACTGGTGGTATGAGCTTGAAGTTGAAAGGACCTGAATTAGTCAGTGATGGTAGGAACAAAAAGAAAAAGAAAAAGAAATAAGCAACACGATTTGAGATAAAGTCTCATTGCAAGAGAACAAGGACTAATGTATAATTTCAAGATGACCAGTCAACATGCTGGAAGAATAGCAGGTTCTTAATATTAGTTAGGGAAGATAGGAAGGGAGAGGTGGGGAAAAGAGTAATTTTTAGCTTTTGACATTTTGGATTTAAGGTGATGGTAGGCCATTAGGTAGGCTTCCCTGGTGGCTCAGATGGTAAAGAATCTGCCTGCAATGCAGGAGACCCTGGTTCAATCCCTAGGTCAGGAAGATGCCCCGAGAAGGTAAGGTCATTAGGGAGAAATCAGGAGTTGAGAAACACTGCACTGGGGCTCAGAAGAGAGAAATCTTGGTTAGAAAAAAGAATCTTATAGCCCCCTACATTGAAGTCTGGGGATAGGCTAGATTTCTGAGGAAGAAAGTATGTCGAGAAGAGAGGCTCAGAGAGTGAACACAAGGTTGTTATGACCCCCTCAACCTCCCCTTAAGGTATAATTGCACTTGTCATGCAAGTATTGACTTACTTCTTTATTTAGATCTAGGCTTTTTTGAATAGGGATGAGAGGTAGAGTAGAAGAGGAGGCGGGAAGGGGAGAAACCACTACTAAGCAAATATCTGTTGTAGTAATAGTAATATTTACGGAGTGCTTACCATTTGCAAGGCCCTGTGCTCAGCATTTCACAAGTACCAACTCATTTAATTCTCATAACAGTTCTATAAGGTATATATTATTATTATCCCAGTGTAATGAATGAGGAAATTGAAGCACTGAGAAGTTCTTCATCACACAATCTGTAATGGAGCTGGAATTCAAATCCAGGCCTGGTTTCTCAACATTGTTGCGTTCAGTCGCTAAGTCATGTCCTACTTTTTACAACCCCATGGACTGCAGCATGCCAGGTTTCTCTGCCCTTCACCATGCCCCAGAGTTTACTCAAACTCATGTCCGTTGGGTCAGAGATGCCATCTAACCATCTCATCCTCTGTCCTCGCCTTCTTCTCCTGCTCTCAGTCCTTCCCAGCATCAAGGACTTTTAAGCTGTACTCTGTACCAGGCATTTTATAGACTGGTTCCTACAGCAGAGATCTCAGTTATGAGGCTTAGTAAAATTTCAAAACAGTCCAGCAAGATATGTTACCATATTCTGCAGATTTGAAATTTGAGTCTAAGTAAGAGAGGTTGACACAACTGAAGCAACTTAGCATGCACACATGCAAGAAAGGTTAGGTTTTTTGTCTTAGGTCATGCAGGGCTCAGTGGTAAAGAATCTGTCTGCCAGTGCAGGAGATGCAGGTTCAAACCCATGAGTCGGGAAGTTCCCCTGGCGGAGGAAACAGTAACTTACTCCAGTATTCTTGCCTGGGGAATCCCATGGACAGAGGAGCCTGTCAGGCTACAGTCCGTGGGGCTGCAAAGAGTCAGACACATCTGAGCAACTGAGTGCACACACATGCCAGGCAGTAAGTGGTAAAGACAAGACTTTTGCTGAGTTCTGTCACATCCAAACATCTGTGATCATTTTATTTCATTCAAGTCAGTACACTTTCTATACAGGACTAGATAACAAGTATGACTTTGCAGGCCACTTGCTCTCGACTACAACTACTCTACTCTGCTCTCCTGATTTGAAAGCAGCCTTAAGACTGAACGTAAACAGATTAAGCTTGGCTATGATCCAATAAATCTTTATTTGTGGATATTGAGATTTGAATTTCATGTGTTTTTCAGGCATCACTGAATATTCCTTTTAAAATTTTCTTCTCTAAACATTTTTAAATGCAAAAACTGTTCTTAGCTCACAGATTAGACAAAAACAGGTGGTAAGCCAGGTTTAGCCCATGGGCCATGGTTTTCTGACTTCTGCTTTCATCCATTCATTTAATAAATATGCACTGAATACCTTCTCTATGTGGAGATACTGTGTTGGGACTTGGGACAAAACACAAAGGGAATTCCAGTTCCAGGCTTCTAAGATGAGACGTGTAATTTGAATACAAAGTGTGAACTATAATCATATAGTTCATCATAGTATGAACTATAATAAATTTATACTTGCAAGGTTCAGTGAAAGAATCGATATGGGAGGCTGCTCAGTTTCATGGACGAATTCATGAACACATCCCAAAAGGGGTTATGTGTTTGAGTTGTCTCTGATGTTGGGGAGAGTATCCCATGGACAGAGAGATGAGCAGAAAGGATTTTCCTTTGAGGGGAAACCATAAGAAATTTAACATTATTGGAGCAAAAATGGAGGGGCTGATGCCAGGAAATGAACCTTGTCAATAGGGTAGATAAACAGGGTATATAAATTGGAGTGAGTTTTTAAGAAATTTCAAACCAGTATGAGTTTTGTGTTCTAGAAAGAGAGATTCTGAAGGATGGATTTGCAGAGGGCAGGGTGGGGAGACAAACAGGTAAGTTACCACTAGATAATTGCTGTAGTGAGTGCAAATTGGGTCACAAAGAGTTAGACACGACTGAGCGACTGCGCACGCATGTACACATGCAGAGGGGAGCTGCATTTCTGGAGGCAGAAGTCAGGAGTTCTGTTTTTCAGACATACTAGGTAAGAGATGTGTGTTAGGTGTTCAAGTGGAGACCTATTTGGTGAACAGTGAGGCACGGGGATTTTGGAACAGTGAAATGTCTAGGAAAACTCAGGGTTTGGGCTTGATTAGTTGGGCAGTGCTGTTTATCAGAATGCATATCTAGGACAAAGAAGCATGCTTTAAGGGTCAAAGTTGGAAGCAGGGGAAAGTGAAGTGACTTCCATTTCTAGCATGTTTTATTTGTGGTACCTGTGGGACAGCCAAGTAGAGATATCCAAGGACAGTTGAGCATGTGGATTTGGAATTCAGATGGAATAAGTCTGGGCTAAAATAAATCCATAGTAGTAGAGTTGATTGCTCAGGGATGGTTAGAACCTATAGATTACAATGGGGAGACTGATCATTAAATTTAAGGAGCAGGAGAGACTGGCTGAAGGGAGTACCTGGAGAGTAGAAGGAGAATCAGGAGAGAGTATTGTCATTGAAACTTAGGAAGGTGATTTTTCTGGAAGGAGGATGTGGTCAGTATTGCTGCAGAAAGGTCAAGAAGATAAGGAGTGAGTGTTCTTTGGCTGTGGCTGTTGGAGTGAGGAGGGTTGTAGAGCTTAATGAGCATAGGCTAGAGCCCAGATTGCAGGGTATTCAGTTCCAAATGAACACGAGAAGCTGGGAACACCGTTACAGACTTAGCTGTGAGGGAAGGAGAGATGTGTGTCGCGCAAGGGTAGATACTCCAGACTGATACTGAAGACTGGGAAAGTAGTTCCTCAGTAAATAATGCGCCAGGTCCTGGTGTTGAGACTGGAGATAGAGTAATGAAAGGTAAGAGGACGTTCTTATTGTAGAGCTTACATTTTAATGGGGAGAGGGTAGAGAAAAGAAACATATAATTTAATTTTGGTTAGTGATAAATATTCTGAAGAAAATAAAGCTGTCTGGAGGATTGACTATGATGGGAGGTGAATGGATGATCTGTGTGTTTATTTTTAAAAGAGTGGTCAAGAAAGCCTTCCACAAGAGGTAACACTTCTCTAAGCAGAGACTTCAGGTATAAAAGCTCTGGGGTCAGAATAAAGCAGGTAATGTGAGGAACAGGGTGGCTGGAGGTGACTCAGTGAGGAGAAGGAGGGCAAATGAGGTACAGGTGGAGCTTTGTAGGAGATGGGGAGGCACTGGGGTTTAGTCCTCTGAACTTAGAGCTAACAAGATACACGCCAGCCCGCTGTGTGAGAGGAGGGCCATTTACTGAGATGCAGAGGGGAGGTGCATTTCTGGAGGCAGAAGTCAGGAGTTCTTTTTCAGACATATTAGGTAGGAGATGTCTGTTGGATGTTCAAGTGGAGATGTGTGATGAATAAACTGGAGGTGGTTGAGTGAGTGTGAACAGACACATGCTCAGCAGTATCATTAGGGACCTTAAAACCAAGACTTGATGCCGTTCTGCTGCCCTCTCCAGTTTACTGTGGCTTGAGCCCCCAAACCTTTCATTATGTAAATGTCTGTGTGGGGGCCTGTGAACCTTGTTTTCCTCCCCAAAGTGCCACGAGAGAGGGAGCACAGAGGTGGCAAGCCCAGCGAGTCTCCTGCACCAGTGTTGCAGTGGTACTGGTCCAGGCCAAGAGAGCTCAGTGTGGGAATTAGGCCAGTTTGGCAGCTGGATAATGAATTAATTTATTTTAGTCTTTTTCTCTCCAATAAAATCAAGAGAAGATAGAATAATAGACCTTTTGGTCCAGAAGGAAATCAACCTCCTTTTTTTTCTTTTCCAAATAAAATTGCAGTCTAGAAAGGCTGAGTCATACTACTTGAGATCACAGAGCTAAAATTCAGATCTCATGACTCTTATTCCAGACTCCTTTTGTACTGTCTATACTACTGAAATGAAATTACCCCAAACTGTAGCATCGGAGGGTTTATTAGTTTATAGATACTTTGAGGCTAGATCTCTTCAGTGGATGAAATTTTCTGTTTACGCAAGTTTTTTCTAAGATGCTGCATAGTAGATTTATCAATGGGACTTTGGAGCCAGACTGCTGGTATTCAGACCCCAGCCTGGTCACTTACTTTACAAACTGTGACCATGGGTAAGTTGTAATAGTGCCAGGCATATGGCAAGCAGTTATTGAGCCATCATGATCATTTTCATCTTGGACATACAGAACAGTTGTCTACCACACTTCTAAGTTCTGTGCATATAATTTGAGTGTTAATGTTATACAGAATATATGAGAAGATACAGGAAGTAAGGTAAGATAAAAGAATATAAGGTAAAACAATGTCCCTGCCCTCAAGGAATTTGCATTATAATGGAGGAAGAAGTCTTACAATCCAGGAGGCATTATCTATTTAAAATGATTGGACAGTGAAAGCTATGAATGGTCTCTTCTAACATTCTGTGAATCTGAGTATTCAGAGGAAGGCAGAGGGACTAAGGAGAAGAGGTTTGAGCAAGTTTTGTGGGTAAGGGATTTGTCTGGATAGAGTAGAAGCAGACATTCTAGACCAATGGGATGGGCAGAAATGAGTATTTAATAAGGCCAAGGTAGGTAAACACAGGGGAGAATTTTTCAACAGTAAACAGTTTTGCTAGAGAAAAGGCCTGTGAGAGATAATAGTGATTAGGATACATTTGAGGATATATACCAAAACCAAGCATACCAAACTTACCACTTTTTTGCTTGGGCTTCTAAATTGGTATATCAAAATGTCACCATAGGCACTATCTTTCACTCAGGTGTATAAAGACTGTCATTGTCAATGTGGACAGGATGTTTGATATATTAGATGATGACGTCAGAGGAGTGCATCGCTGATGGAGTAGCTCACAGAGTGTTGATCCTAGGTTAGTGGCAACCTACAGTAAAGAGGGGCTTCCCTGGTGGCTCAGATGGCTAAGAATCTGCCTGCAATGCAAGAGACCCAGGTTCCATCCCTGGGTTGGAAGATCCTCTGGAAAAGGGAATGGCTACCCACTCTAGTATCCTTGCCTGGAGAATTCCATAAACAGAGGATCCTGGTGGGCTACCATCCATGGGGTCACAAAGAGTCGGACACAACTGAGCGACTAGCACTTTGAATTTTTCAGAGTAAAGAGAGGACTAGGAGGTGATTTCTGTATCTCTTTGCTGTTTTGAGTGTTGTTTTTTTTTTAATTGACTGAGATTTAACTCATTGGTAATGTATTCCCCTGTTCTATTTCCTAGGTTCAGCACATCAGCATTTTGCCATTTTTATATCAGTTTCCTACTCACTTCCTTTAGGAGGATTTGAACATTTTTGAAGAAAACTGAGACCTGTGTTTTATTTTACCCACAGATATTTCAGTATTTATCCCTAGTTGTTAGGGATGCACTATACAGGCACATAGGTGCCACCACATCATTGTCACTCCTCAAAGAGTTAGTAATTCTTTTATACAACACCCGATCCTTCAGTTTTCCCAGTTGACTCAGAAATGAGTTAGTTTGTTAAAATCAGTATCCAAAAAAGGTCTACATAGTTACATTTGGTTGTTATGTCCTTCAAAATTATAACAGTTTTCCCCCCCCTTTAAAAAGGCTGTTTATTTGTTGAAGAAACTGAATCATTTCTTTATGGTATTTCCTACATTCTGGTTTGCATTTTTATGATGTCATGTTAGCATATTTTTTCATTCCCCATATTTCTTTTAAGTGGTAATCAGTTCTAGAGGGTTGACTCAGATGTTTGCTTCATAGAATATTTTATAGGTGCTGATTATTTTATAATACTTACTCAGTTCAGTTAAGTTGCTCAGTCATGTCCGACTCTTTGCGACCCCATGAAATCGCAGCACGCCAGGCCTCCCTGTCCATCACCAACTCCTAGAGTTCTGTTAAGAGGACTGTAATGACTGGTTGTCTCAGTGGGTTCAAATGTCACATGTGCCTCCATTCACAGTTACTAATGTAAGCTGGTTTACATAGTGATTGCAGGGTGTCGATTTTTTCATTTTTATATTTCCTATGTTTATTCATTATAGTTTATAAAGAACTCTGATTCGCATACTTTCAAGAAATCACTATAGGACTTCTTTGGTGGTCCAGTGGCTAAGACTCCACATTCCCAATACAGGGGGCCCAGATTCAATCTCTGGTTGGGGACCTGGAACCTGCATGTCACAACTAAGACCTGGTCCAGCCAAATAAATAAACATTTTTTTAAAAGTATATAAAAACCATCAATGATTAAAGTTGTTTAAAAATCACTGTAATGCCTCAAAAGGAGAAATAAAATGAAGTAATTTATGTTTTTCAAGATGTAAATTCTCAGACATAATTGAATTACAGGAGGTAAAGAAGAGGTCAGATACTTGTACCTGCATATGCGTCACTGAAATGTGCGTGTGTGTGTATCAGTCGCTCAGTTATGTCCAACTCTTTGCCATCCCATGGACTTTTAGCCTGCAGCCAGGCTCCTTTGTCCATGGACTTCTCCAGGCAAGAATGCTGGAGTGGGTTGCCATTCCCTTCTCCAGCGAACTCACTGAATACCTAGCTTCAAATTGATCCATGGTAGACATGTTGTTAGAGATTCACGTTCAACAATGTTGCCATCAGTGTTTCTCTTGATCAACTCTTGGTGTCAAGTTTTAAACAGTTTACCCAAAGAGTTGTATTACTGGTGATTTCAGTGTGTGTATTAAAAATCTTACAAAAGATACTTTGTAAAATTCAGTTAGCTTCTATGTTTGGTCACACTCACTACACTGAGTGTCATTGGTTGAACCATCTGCCTCCTTGTCTCTGTTTATCAATAAACTTTTTATTTTGTAGTTATTTTAGATTTATAGAAAGATTGCAAGGATAGACTGCCCATGTATGCGTCACAGTTTTCCCAAGTGTTGGCGTGTCACCTTGACGCATTTTTGTCCTAAGAAACCAAATACTGTTACTCTGGAAACCATAAACTTGGTCAGATTTTACCAGTTTTTCCATGTACCTCTTGCTTTGGGCTTGAGTCTCTGTGTGGAGAGCAGTGGGCTCCTCCTCTGCCCTAGATCTGCGCAGGGCCAGCATATCCTCTCCACATGGCCTGCCCTCTGCTCTTCTGCCCACTGGTTGCTAGATCTTTCACTGTTCTGCCAATATACTGCATTTGTTTCTCCTTTTATTTTTAACGTATTGGGCTGCATCAGGCTGCATCAGGTCTTCCTTGCGGCATGTGGAATCATTTGTTGTGTGCGGACTCAATAGTTGCCCCAGGACATCCCTGACCACAGGTTGAACCCTTGTCCCCTGCATCGGAAGGCAGATTCTTAACCCTGGGACACCAGGGAAGTCCTCTCATTTTAAAACAGGACACCAGGAACTGAATGCAATTCTTCACATGTGGTCTGACAGAAGCGAAAGGTGGAAATGCTGCAGTTGTGTATCTCGCATGACTGTTAGTGTAGCCTACGCCTGTTTGTTTATTTCCTGCCTGTTTTGTTTTGTTTTGTTTTTAAGCAACTGCATCCCATATTGATCTAATACTGAAGTCGAAGTTCTGTTTAGCTAATTCACCCAAAGTTTGTTTTTATGTCATATGAATTGCTCTTTAATCCAACAGCAAGACTTTATGTGAATCCCTTTAAAAATTCATCTCAAAACAAATTCTTTATTTTGGCACATCCATTCGCCTCTTTGCATTTTTATTCTGCCCGCCAATGTTTTCACAGTTTCTTTTATGCAAAGCTTGTCAGTATGCTTTCTGTCATTTTCTAAAATGCTAATAAAAATATTGCATAGAGCAGGGTCAAGTCCAGAACCTACCATGGCACAAGATGGCAAGTGAAAAGAAGTTACAGCAAGCATTTGACTGTATGAGGATGCTAAAGAGTGCTGTTATCATAGAGTGCAGGCCTTGATTCAGTCTTCCATGTCAACTGGGGTGGTGTCTAAGCTAGAGAACTCTTGTAGAATGAGAACAAATGGATTTTTGGAGGGTCAGTTTTACCTTTGGAGAAGCCAGCTGTGATTCATAAGATTGTTAGCTTAGCTTTCATTTAACTGGACATGCCTGCTACTTCTACTCTAAGACTGCATGAGCCTTTCTTGAATTAGGCCTTTTTATGAATGAAATTGAGAATTTTGGAGGGCTTTAGAAGCACTTTTTAAAAATTACCAAGGATGTATTTGAATACTTCTTTTTCAATAGAGCCCAAGTCATATATCATTTCCCATTTTTCTTTTTCATGTTGGTCTTTTTCTTAATCTTTAAGAGCCCATTGTTTGTTGTATCTGTTGCAGATTATCTTGCTCCATCTGTTGTAATTGACTTTTTTCTGGCTGTTTTCCATTATTGAAGTTTTGTATGTACTTGCTTATCAAATTTACATTGTGCTTCCTTGCCCTGTGTATGGTTTCAGGTGTTCCCTGTATTGCTTAGAAAGTTCTCATACACCAAGAAGTAAAATAAAAAGATCCTCTTATAGTTTCTTCTAAGAAGTTTATAGCTTTTTAAAAAAATTGAAACATATTTGCCATATTTAAGATATACACCAACCAGTTAGATCTTTTCTTTGAGAAAGGGATTTTTATGCATGTGTGAGAAATGTGTCATGCATTCAGAAGTGTGCAGTATGTCTGTATTCACTAGAACGACAATAAGTAATATCCATCTATATTAAAACATAGACCATCTCACAGAAATATCCATAACCACTTATCTGTACCTTCTTCTTGGCTACCCTTTGCCTTCCTGTTTAGTTTTACCCCCAGTAAATCTCTTCCTATCTGAGCAGCGTAGCCTTTAGTTACGAAGCACAGGGTGACAGATTCAGAGTGCACTCTGTGAGGAATGGGCAGTTTGCACCATTGGATGCAAGCTCGTAGGAGAGCAGAAGCTGAGCTCCATCTGCCTTCTACCTGCCTGAGAGCTTCCCAGAGACCCTTTGCAGAAGTCAACTGGGCGAGATCACGAGTGAGCCTTGAAAGCCCAGGACCACCACACGGGGTATTTGGCTGGGCCTTCATGTGGACCAAGATAGATCTCCAGCAGATATGTGGTCAGAGGACAGCTGCTCCCCTTGGTCAACTCCCAGCTTTCAGGAGCAGGTCAGAGCAGAAGCGTGGGGGTGAAGCGAGGGTCCTCAGCTGAACCTCCCTCTTGAAGGGGAGAGCAGGAACTTAATCAGCCAACTCCAGGGGAGCAGCAGAGCCTGGACTAGACTCCCAAGGCATCTTCTGTCCTCATGTCAAAAAGCAAAAATATATGATTGTCTCTCTCTCTCTCTCTCTGTGTAGTTGATTCTTGTTATTCTTGATAGCTGTATTCTCTAAAGTTGCCGTGAACACTAAATTAGCAAACACTGAACCAGAGCTTCTAATGGCAGTATAGGGCTGGGTTCCTGTGAGCCTTTGGTCACACTTGGCATCAACAGATCAATACAAAACCTTGTTTTCTGTGTGTTTCTGTTGAAAGACACCTTACTTAATATTCAGTTGATTCTTAAACATAGAAGTCATAGCTAACAGCACTGTACCTCATGGCTAAACAGTTTATCTAACACATGTTGTCAGTTTTGTGGCGCTTAGAAACACTAGACAGCACTTCAGTGCTTCATCTGGGGCCATTTTAAACAGTGCAGTCACCTATAAACAGTACAGAAAGTTGAAATGCATGACAGTGCATAGCCCATGAAAAGGATGTTTGTTTACAGGATGAATTGAAGCAGGAAGGCAGAGCAGCCACTCGTCTGAGCTCAGCTAGGAATGTGCCGATTGGTAACTCAGATGTGCACAAGTGACTGTGAAAGCACTGCAAGTATTGCTGTGTACGTACGCATGCTTATATATATACACACGAAGCAGGGAGAATTATTCCAAGGTGTTAGATGTCAGGATAGTAACTTGGGGTGGTTGCTAGAGGGAGCATGAGGGAGACTTGTTCTGTTTCTTGATCTGGGTGTGGGTTACACAGGTTATGTTCACTCTGTGAAAACCAAGCTGTGTGTTTATGATTTGTGTAATTTCTGAATGGTGTTTCACTTCAGTAAACAGCGTAAAACAAACAATACTCTGGCCCCAGGATCTGGGTGATGACCACTCAGTGTGCATGCCTCTTGAGTGTTAGCACTCCGGTGTGGACAAGCTGTCCTCAGCTACAGCATGGCTGTCATTCTGGGGTTCCCACTTAACCGCCTTCCTGGTGATTTTAGTTGCTTCTCTCTTATTTCAGATCTCCTGTTTTCCTAGATTCGATTTCCCCCATTATTTCCTCCTCTTACTCTTCATTGTTTCTGAAGAAGGGTTCACTGGGAACAATTATTTTTAAAACTTAGCAAATTTGAAGATACTGTTGACACTATCGTTAACACCTCATACTTGAATGACAACTTTCCAAAGTATGTAATTTTAATGTGGAAGTTCTTTTCCTTTGGAAGTTTGATGACATTAGTGCATTACCTTTTACAGTCCAATGTCCCTGTTGCACATATCTGATTCTTGATCGTGTGTGACCTCTAGGCCCTCCTTCCGCATTAGCGTTTTTGTTTTGTTCAGCTAAATACTCAGGAGTGGAATTGCTGAATTGTATGATAGTTCTAATTTTAATTTTTTGAGGAATTTCCGTACTGTTTTCCATAGTGGCTGCACCGATTTACATTCTTACCAACAACATATGAGGATTCACTTTTCTCCCTATCCTCACCAGCACTTATTATTTGCTGTGTTATTTTTTCTCTTTTAATAATACTCATAGTGACAGGTTTGAGGTGATCTCATTATGGTTTCGGAGAAGGCAGTGGCACCCCACTCCAGTACTCTTGCCTGGAAAATCCCATGGACGGAGGAGCCTGGTAGGCTGCAGTCCATGGGGTCATTAAGAGTCGTACATGACTGAGTGACTTGACTTTCACTTTTCCTTTCATGCATTGGAGAAGGAAATGGCAACCCACTCCAGTGTTCTTGCCTGGAGAATCCCAGGGACAGGGGAGCCTGGTGGGCTGCAGTCTATGGGGTCGCACAGAGTCAGACACGACTGAAGTGACTTAGCAGCAGCAGCATTATGGTTTTGATTTCCATCTCTCTGATGATTAGTGATTTGAGTGTTTTTCTTCATGTCCCTGTTGGCCATCAGTATATCTTCTTTGGGAAAACATCTATTCAGGTTTCAATAAGGCTTTTTTTCTAAAAACAATGTTTTGATGTTGAGCTGTATGAGGTTTTGGTATATTTTGGATATTAACCCTTTGTTGGATATGTCATTTGCAAATATCTTCTCCCATTCCCTAGGCACCTTTTTTGTTTTAGTGATATTGAAAGAAAGTGAAGTTGCTCAGTCGTGTCCAACTCTTTGTGACCTCATGGGCTGTAGCCTACCAGTCTTCTCCGTCCATGGGATTTTCCAGGCAAGAGTACTGGAGTGGGTTGCCATTTCCTTCTCTAGGAGGTCTTCCTGACCCAGGGATTGAACCCAGGTATCTTGTATTATAGGCAGACGCTTTACCATCTGAGCCACCAGGGAAGTTCAGTGATATTGATACTTTTCTTTGTTGTGCAAAAAAGCTTTTTAATTTTGTATAGTCCCATTTGTTTACTTTTGCATTTGTTTCTCCTGCTTGATGAGACATAAGAAATAAGAAAAGACCAATAAGAAATAAGATTAAGACCAATGTCAAAGAGCTTACTGCCTGTGTTTTCTTGTAGAAGTTTTATGGCTTCAGGTCTTACATTTAAGTCTTTAATCCATTTTGAATTTATTTCTGTGTATAGTGTGAGAAAGTAATTTAATTCTTTTGCATGTAACTGTCCAGTTCTCCCAACACCATTTATTGAAGAAGCTGTCTTTTCTCCATTGTGTATCTTTGCCTGCTTTGTCATAGATTAATTTCCTGTATTTGTGTGGGCTCGTTTCTGAGCTCTCTATTCTGTTGCATTGATCTTTGTGTCTGTTTTTTGTGCTAGTACTATACTGTTTAGATTACTGTGGCTTTGTAGTACAGTCTGAAGTCAGGGAGCATGATTCATCCAGTTCTTTTCTTCCTCAAATTGTTTTGGTTATTCAGGGTAGTTTGTGTTTACATATATATTTTAGAATTATTTTCTCTGGGTCTATAGAAAATGCCAGTGGTATATTGATAGGGAATGCATTGAATCTGTAGATTGCCTTAGGTAATGTGGTCATTTTAGCAATATTAACTTTTCCAGTCTATAAACACAGTGTATCTTTCCATCTGTTTTTGGTATCTTGAGTTTATTCCATCAGCATGTAACAGTTTTCTGAGTACATGTCCTTTACCTCCTTAGTTAGAGTGATTTCTCGGTATTCTTTTAGATGTGGTTTTAAGTAGCACTGTATTCTTAATTTCTCTTTCTGATGATTGTTAGTGTATAGAAATGCCAGAGATTTTTTTGGTGTCCTGCAACTTTACAGATTCGCTGATGAGTTATAGTAGTTTTTCAGAGGTGTCTTTAGGCTCTTCTGTGTATAGTATCATGTCATCTGCAAGGAGTGACAGTTTTACTTCTTCCTTTCCAATTTGGAATACTATTTTTTAAATTATTTATTTATTTATTTATGGCTGTGCTGGGTCTTTGTTGCTGGGTGTGGACTTTTCTCCAGTTGCAGTGCACAGGTTTCTCATTGTGGTGGCTTCTTGTGTTGTGGAGCACAGGCTCTCGGCGTGGGGCTTTCAGTGATTGCAGCGTGCAGGCTCAGTAGTTGCAGCTCCCAAGCTCTAGAGCACAGGTTCAGTAGTTGTGGTGCATGGGCTTCGTTGCTTCTCAACATGTGGAATCTTCTCGGACTAGCAATCAAACCCATGTCCCCTGCATTGGTTCAGTTCAATCCCTCAGTCGTGTCTGACTCTTTGTGAGCCCATGGACTGCAGCACGCAAGACTTCCCTGTCCATCACCAACTCCCAGAGCTTACTCAGACTCATGTCCATCGAGTTGGTGGTGCCGTCCAACAATCTCATCCTCTTGTCCCCTTCTCCTCCTGCCTTCAGTCTTTCCCAGCATCAGGATCTTTTCCAGTGAGTCAGTTCTTCACATCAGGTGGCCAAAGTATTGGAATTTCAGCTTCAGCATCAGTCCTTCCAATGAATATTCAGGACTGATTTCCTTTAGGATTGACTGGTTGGATCTCCTTGCAGTCCAAGAGACTCTCAAGAGTCTTCTCCAACACCACAGTTCAAACGTATCAGTTCTTCGGTGCTCAGCTTTCTTTATAGTCCAACTCTCACATCCATACATGATTACTGGAGAAACCATAGCTTTGACTAGACTGACCTTTGTTGGCAAAGTAATGTCTCTGATTTTTAATATGCTGTCTACGTTGGTCATAGCTTTTCTTCCAAGGAGAAGTGTCTTCTAATTTCAGGGCCACAGTCAACATCTGCAGTGATTTGGGGGCCCACCAAAATAAAGTTTCATTGTTTCCCCATCTATTTGCCATGAAGTGATGGGACTGGATACCATGATCTTAGTTTTCTGAACGTTGAGTTTTAAGCCAACTTTTTCACTCTTCTCTTCCACTTTCATCAAGAGGCTCTTTAGTTCTTCTTCACTTTCTGCCATAAGGGTGGTGTCATCTGCATATCTGAGGTTATTGATATTTCTCCCAGCAGTCTTGATTCCAGCTTGTGCTTCATCCAGCCCAGCATTTCTCATGATGTACTCTGCATAGAAGTTAAATAAGCAGGATGACAATATTCAGCCTTGACATACTCCTTTTCTGATTTGGAACCAGTCTGTTGTTCCATGTCCAGTTCTAGCTGCATTGGAGGTGGATTCTTATTCACTGTACTGCCAGAGAAGTCCTGGAGTCCTTAGACTTCCAGTGCAGTACTGAATAAAAGTGATGAGAGTGGGTGAGAGTGGGCATTCTTGTCTTGTTCCTAATTTTAGAGGAAATGCTTTCCGCTTTTCACCATTGAGTATGATGCTTATATGGCCTTTATTATATTGATGTTTGTTCCCTATATACCCACTTTTTTGATTTTTTTTCATTATAAATGGATGTTGAGTTTTGTCAAAAGCTTTTTCAGTATCTATTGAGATGGTCATGCCATTTTTTTTCCAATTGATTAATTGATTTTTTCCACATTGATTAATTTGTGGATATTGAACGATCCTTGCAACGCTGGGATAAATCCTGTTTGATCATGGTGTATGATCCTTTTAATGCAGGAGTCCCCAGACCCTGGGCTGCAGACCAGTGGTCCACAGCCTAATAGGAACTGAGCCACAAGGGAGGAGGTGAGTGGCAGGTGAGCCAAGCACAGCTTCATCTGCCACTCCCCTTCACTCACATTACCACCTGCACCATCCCAGTTTCCCTTCCCCCAATCCATGGAAAAATTGTCTTCCATGGTCCCTGGTGCAAAAAAGATTGTAGACTGCTATTTTAATGTATTTTTGGATTAGATTCCTAATGTTTTGTTGAGGATTTTTGTTCATCAATAATATTGGTCTGTAATTTCCTTTTTTGTGTGATAATCTTTGTCGGGTTTTGGTGTCAGGGTGATGCTAAGGTTATAGAATGAATTCGAAAGTATTTCTTCCAATTATTATTATTATTTTTTTTTTTTTTGAGTAGGTTGAGAAAGATAGTTGTTAATGTTTGGTAGAAATCACCTATGAAGCTCTCTGGTCCTGGACTTGTTTGTTAGGAATTTTTCGATTACTGAATCAATTTCTTTACTGATGATTTGTCTATTCATATTTTCTGCTTCTTCCTGATTCAGTCTTTGCAGTTGTACATTTCTAGGAATTGGTCCATTTATTCTAAGTTGTCTATTTTTTGGTGTATAATTGTAATAATCTCTTATGATCCTTTGTATTTCTGTGGCATTACTTGTAACTTCTTTTTCATTTGTAATTTTATTGATTTAGGTTTTTTTTTCCTTGATGAGTCTGGCTAAAAGTTTAACAATTTTGTTTATCTTTTCAAAACAAGTAGCTCTTAGTTTCATTGATCTTTTTTCTGTTTTGGTTTTTCTTTTTCAGTCTCTCTCATTTATTTCTGCTTCCATCTTTATGATACCGTTTCTTCTACTAACTTGTCTTTTGTTTGTTCTTTTTCTGCTTCCTTTAAGTGTAAGGTTGCTTTCAGGCTATTGACGCTGGAGTTCCAGTTTTCTTCCCTTTAATGTTCTATTCTCTTTTCACCTTCTCCTTCTGAGAATAATTTAGTTACGATTTAACACAAACTCTTCTTTGTTCAGTAAACTGTGTATACTGCTATCTTGTCAACAGTGCCTTGAGTTCCCTAGGTTAGAGGCCCTGTTTTACCCTTTAATGAGTAAACTTCTTGTTTCCACTTGAAGTAGAGGATGTCTGAAAGGCAATGTACAAATTTAACTGCTTCTGGAAGAGCTTTTTACATCTTTCACCTTTAGACAGTTCTCTTCTCTAACCCAAGTTCCAGCAATACCTGATACTGCCAGTCCTGGACACTTTGTTGAATTTGTATTGAATATTGGGTGGTTTCTTTGCTTTCTCCTTTTTACCCTTTGCTTTTACCTTTTTATGAGGGTTCATCTTTTTCCAGCCTCCTGACTCAGTTGCCACTCATCCATCTGCTTTCCAGCTTCCAAATTTTTGTTGCTATTGTTTACTTTTACTCTCCTTATCCTTATGAAATTGTCTTTATAAGCAAGGTGAAAAGACAGCCTTCAGAATTGGAGAAAATAATAGTAAATGAAACAACTGACAAAGAATTAATCTCCAAAATATACAAGCAGCTCATGTAGCTCAGTACCAGAAAAATAAACAACCCAATCAAAAAATGTGCCAAAGAATTAAACAGACATTTCTCCAAAGAAAACATAACAGATGGCTAAGAAACAGATGAAAAGATGCTCAGCATCACTCATTATCAGAGAAATGCAAATCAAAACCACAGTGAGGTACCATCTCACACCGGTCAGAATGGCTGCTATCAAAAAGTCTACAATGAATGCTGGAGAGGGTGTGGAGAAGAGGGAACCCTCTTACACTGTTGGTGGGAATGCACACTAGTACAGCCACTATGGAGAACAGTGTGGAGATTCCTTTAAAAACTGGAATTAAACTGCCATACGACCCAGCAATCCCACAGCTGGGCATACACACTGAGAAAACCGGAGAGACATGTGTACCCTAGTGTTCATCGCAGCACTGTTTATAATAGCCAGGACATGGAAGCAACCTAGATGTCCATCAGCAGATGAATGGATAAGAAAGCTGTGGTACATATACACAATGGAATATTTCTCAGCTCTTGAAAAGAACACATTTGAGTCAGTTCTAATGAGGTGGATGAAACTGGAGCCTATTATACAGAGCAAAGTAAGTCAGAAAGTAAAACACCAGTACAGTATATTAATGCATACATATGGAATTTAGAAAGATGGTAACGATGACACCATGTGCACGATAGCAAAAGAGATACAGATAGAAAGAACAGACTTTTGGACTCTGTGGGAGAATGCAAGGGTGGGATGACTTGGGAGAATAGCATTGAAACACGTATATGGCCATATGTGAAACAGATCATCAGTCTAGGTTCGATGCATGAGACAGGGCGCTCAAAGCCAGTGCCCTAGGATGACCCAGAGGGATGGGTTGGGGGGGAGGTTTGGGACAGGGTGGGAGGGGGACACATGTACACCTGTGGCTGATTCAATGTATGGCAAAACCACCATAATATTGTAATTAGCCTCCAATTAAATGAATAAAAAATTCCAATACTAAATTTGATTTTCAGAAATGAACAAAATTAGGTCTTACCTTATCTGTTCTAGACCTTATTGTCACAAAATTACAGCTCAGTCTCAAATAGATTGTCCAGTGCACTGTGTGAAACCTTGAAATAAGGCTGTGGAATTCAGTGTGGAACTGAATTTTATTATTATTGTTTGTTTTGGCCGTGCTGCGCAGCTTGCAAGATCTTTGTTCCCCAATGAGGGATCACACCTGCACCCCCTACAGTGGAAGTGTGGATCCCTAAGCACTGGACCACCAGGAAATTGTCTTTATTTGATTTTAACAAATCACATTTAAATGATCACATGTGGCTAGTGGCTAGCATATACTGGACAGTTCAGGTCCAGAGCTGATGATCTTGGAGTTGGAATGTAAGTTCTAGTTGATGTATCTACTACATGGAAATTTTTTCTTTCTCCTTTTTTTTTATTCATTTATATCAGTATGGACACATGGATTTCTGTACTTGAAAGTGGGCATTATTTTTCTTTATTATTGATTTTGATGCTCAAATTGTCCCAGATTTGAACCATGGAAACCTCATTCAGGTTTCTTCTGTGTCCTTTGACATGTCTCCATCATTTTTCCTGGATCATTCATTCTAGAACTAGACATTATAGCCTCCTTATGAGCTTGCCCTGCTGTAATTCCTCTGGAGTCATCCTTTTCTCCAAGGACCTCTAGTTCCTCCATCCATCCAGTGGAGAATGCTATTTGGAAACCAGATCTGGTTGCCTGGTAGGCTTGTAGCTGCTGGACCAGCACAGCTTCTATGCTCTGTAAGCTGACAAGGGATTTTTACAGATTTTACAGAGCCTGGTGGCTGTTATATTGGGCAGTACAGATAAACAGATATTTCTGTCATTGCGAAAAAGAAAAAGATCGGGGTACTAGAATTTTAAGAGTTCAGAGACTCCTGCTTCCCTGGGCCTACCCCAGCACAGTTGGTACTTGGCGTCTGGGGATATAGCTGGTTGGTGATGAGAACGCCAGAGCGATTGATGCTAGAACCCCTCTGCTGGTGGAGGAATACTCTGTCTCCCTCTCGAACCTCCCATTGGCAGATGTAAACCAGGAGCCAGCTGCCAAGGGGATATGAACGTTGCAGACCCCAGACCCTAGACCATTGTTCCTCAGCCTCAGCACCATTACATCTTGGGCCAGGTGGCTGTCTCGTGCTTCATAGGATGTTTAGTAACATCCCTGGCCTTTACCCACTTGATTCTAGTACACACCCCACACCCAAATGTTTCCATATGTGGCCAGATATCCCCTGGGGGAGCAAAATGACCCCATCGAGGACAACCTCCTGGGCCAGCATTGTAGGAAACAATATAGAAGGGGAGGCTTGGAGCTGAGAAGCAGTAGTACTGACCAGCAGCCTATTCTACTTCACATAACTCTGGAATGTGAAGGAGGGGAAGAGAAGTTAACCCTCACGTGCTTGTTACAATCCTGCAATACAGAGATTGGTATGTGCTTTTTTTCTTCTGGTTAATGAGGAAAGCAAAGACCAGTTAAGTAGTTTCAGGCAGGATTCACATCCTTGCTGATAAAGTTATTTATTTACATCCTCTTGAAGTTTGCACTTGAGTTTTTAGCTTGTAAGGCTATGCCTTATTGCCATCCTTTTTAAGTGGAGGAACCGTTCTTTTGAGTGTTGTATTTTCAAGTCATTATGGGTATATTGTCATCTGGGTACATCTTCTGAATGTTGCCCTACCAGAGTCATGCTCAGAACCACGGCTAAAAATGTTCACAAGTGGAGGGAAGAAGAAACATGAATATTTGTGAGGGAGTTTTCTAGTGGTCCAGTGATAATGCTGTCTCACTGCCGAGGGCCTGGGTTCTATCCCTGGTCAGGGAACTAAAATGCCATGAGCAGCACGGCACAGCCAAAAAAAATCTATGGTAAAGCCAGTGTTTGGTTTTTTAGTTTTGGGTACTTTGAGTAATAGTTAACTTGGTTTCCTAGAGAGCTGCTTCAAACTGTGCAGGCACTGCTTATTGTTCTCATTTGCTTTTATGCTTAGTCCTTTTCTGTCTTCTGTTCCATACGGTTGTGTATCACTCTCCATAACAGAAAGACATGTCCTCTCTCAAAAGAAATCTCCCAAAGATCAGCCTAACAGTTTATAGTATCTTTCCTGTCTCATCACCGCCTCAGATCCAAAGTTAGGCTAGTGTGTGTTCTAAGCCAGGCATAAGCTGCTTCCCTTCTATTGCCAGAGCAGTCTCTGACTTTGCATTATGCCTAGTCCGCTCCAGAGTTTCCTATCTGTTATAGGTCCCTTGGGTTCAAAATCAGTGAAGGAACTAGAGCAGACATAATCATAACCTAACAGTTGAAGGCAGGATTTTTGAAGACCTATTAGGTTTGAAATTGGTCCACCAAGAACAGAGGAGGCAGTGACTTGATTCTTGTCTTAAGCTATGCATGGGTTTCTGAGAATGGATTTAGAGTAACTGCTCTGCGTGGAAGAAACGTGGAACAAAGGGACCTGAAGTTGTTCCTTGGCGTTTTGAGGACAAGGTGCTCAGGGCCTGCCTGCCATGAGCCTTGTGTCAGGGTGCTGCTGACGATGGGGCTCTGTTGGACCCTCTCACCAGAACAGGTCATCTTGTGTTGCTCTTATCTGTTGATGTGTTCCCAAAGTTCTCTGCCACTCACTCTTCATACTGTATTTTAATTGCCTGTTTACTTGTCTTCCCTTTTAAACTTCAGGCACTAAATGAGTACTGTAGGTGCTCAGAAACTTATGTTCATTGAGATAATGTTGTTATGGTAATTTAATGTGAAATTATCTCCTAATATCCATGGAGGACAAATCCTTTACACTCTAGTAGAGCTGACACATACAGACTGGGAATTTATCACAAATAAGTATGCAGACATTTCTAGCTCAAATAACCATTAAGTAGTATGTTTTCTGCTCCCTCCCTATTCATCTAGTGGTTTTCTAGTAATTCCTCAAGCTTACCCTAAAACAGTTGCAGAAAATCAGATTTAAAGGGTTTAAACTGTTTTACCCAAGGCGGGGGGCACAAATCCCATTAAGCATGTCTCACCCTTTAGTTGTGACATTCTTCTCTCTAGCAAATATGTGTAGTCTGTCTTTCCAGGAAAGGCAGAGAGTCCCCTACTGCTCCTTGTACTGTGTGTGACAGGAAGGCTTTCTGAATGGCAGCTTGCCTCGTTGTCACTGCCCTCTAGTAGGCTTTCCGTGTTGTCTGTGTGGGGTCCAGCATGCCCAGATGATGCACTGTGCTTGGGAGAAGTCATTCTGTGAACACTTGGCTTGAAACTCAGTGATGAGTTTATACTTCAGCAAAAATTAACACGTATGGGATACAGAATCCATCTCTGGGGCCAAAAAGACACTAGTTGTATTCTGTAATTGCACTGAGTCAACTGTTTTACCCATTTATACCTCAGTGTAAAACCAACCATCCTGACACCTTCTATGCTCCTGTACAAGTTGAGATGGGATGGTGGAGTTTTGTCTACATTAGGTTATGGTGGGTTTTTTCTTAATGAAACATTGAAAACATATAGAAAGTGCTGATGTGGACAGCTTCCACTTTGTGCTCTTTCTTGATTCCATTGTTTCTTTCCTTTTTCTCCCTACCTCCCAGATGTCATTGTTTCTTGGGAGTTGGTGTGTATCCTTTCCATCCACATTTCAGCATGCTTTCTACATAAGTATGTGTCCATACACTGTAACTATAGAGCATTGTGTTGTATAGTTTAAAACTTACATAAGTGCTTCCATGTGGTATATATCCTTTTACAGCCTGTTTTTGTACAGACTTAACACGTGATAATAGCAATTTGTTGGAGCACAATATTCTAGAATTTCATTATGCAATATTCTAGACTTTCGTTATGCAATGATGTCATGTGTGATAGGCTGTTGATTCCCTTGTCTGAAGATGTATATATGTGTATTTCCTTATACATTTGACAAAAACAAAATTAAAAATAAATTATATATTTGAGAATCATATTGATATTATGCTGTGATTTGAAAGAGTGAGGCCTGACATGTTTCTTGCTTACTGAAATTTTAAACAAAGGAGATAGTAATGTTTTCAAGTATTTACCAGTATATGACATGGGTTTTCAAAAAGTTAAGAGAATAGTACTCTAGAATAAGAACTTATAAATTAGTGACTTCAGGTAGAGCTGTGTTTGATTGATTATCAACCTCTGGAAATAAATAAGCAAATATCTATTAACACCTACCTTGAAAGTAATTCCTCAAGCTCAGAGTTTCATTTTAGAGAAGTTATATGATTGGTAGAATTAAGCTCTCTTAGAAAATAAAGAATTAAGAGAACAATAAACATAATATTAAATGTGTATCTCTGTGCCATAGTAAATAAAAAGTTCTGAAGACATCTACTTCTGAAACAGATACACAAATAACAGATTTACTGTTATCAGAGGCTCAGTTTGTCACTTCATGACTGTTTGCCTTTGGAGCAGGTCACTTAGTGCTTGTGGACCTCAGTTTACTCACATGTAAAAGAACAACTGTTCAGTGACAAGCCCTTTCCAGGTGCCTCAGGCATCAAGTTCAGTTAAACACTAATTGGTTAGTGAAAGATCAAAGCTAGGTGGAGATGATCTGAAGGAGAGTCTCCAGTGGCATTTTATACCCATTTAAAGGGTTTAATTTTTCAGACCGGCCTCAATCAGTTTGAAACGTAATATATTTTTTACAGGTGGTGCTAGTGGTAACGGAGAAGGCAATGGCATCCCACTCCAGTACTCTTGCCTGGAAAATCCCATGGACGGAGGAGCCTGGAAGGCTGCAGTCCATGGGTCACTGAGGGTCGGACACGACTGAGCAACTTCACTTTTCCCTTTCATGCATTGGAGAAGGAAATGGCAACCCACTCCAGTGTTCTTGCCTGGAGAATCCCAGGGACGGGGGAGCCTGGTGGGCTGCCATCTGTGGAGTTGCACAGAGTCGGACACGAGTGAAGTGACTTAGCAGTAGCAGCAGCACCTAGTGGTAAAGAACCCACCTGCTAATAAAGAAGACGTTAAGAGACTCAGGTTTCATCTCTAGGTTGGGAAGATCCCCTGGAGGAGGGCGTGGCAATCCACTCTGTGTTCCTGTCTGGGGAATCCCATGAACAGAGGAGCTTGGTGGGCTACAGTCCATAGGGTCACAAAGAAACGGCAGTGATTCTGATTAATGTGCATTGTTTCAAGCAACTTAAATAAAGATGCACACATATTTCAAACTACTGGAGGCTTTATTTTCAGCTTTTACATGTGAAATTGTCAACGCAAAATTGTGGCTGACAAAAAATGTGTTTCTGAAGAACAACCTCGTTGTTTATATGGCTGGCAGCCAAGTCTTCTGGGCCGATGCTGCCGAATGGGGGCTCATGCTTAGAAGTATTTGGCACAGCATTTTTACTGACTTAATTTTCTTTTCTTCTAGGGGAAACAAGTACCTGTTGTTCAATCCCTTCTTTCCCCCGACTACTTTCATCATTGAGTCATTCTTACATCAAAAAGTCTATTATGGACACACATTAATCCCTGTTTCCCTTCTCTCTTTTGAGCTCTTATCTAATTACTCTGGGAGAATGTCCCTTTTTCTTTTCATCCACTTCATTCATTCAGCAGATACCCACTGAATTCCTACATTGTCCCAGGCATTCCTTACACACCTCTTCTTCCTTCATTTTATGTGTGAGTCAGAAAATAGCTCTAATCATGGCTGAGTATAATAGTAGATTGAAGCTTCTCTATTTCCAGATAAGGGGTTCTGAAAGACTATTCCTTACTAAGCTTGCTCATGAGCACGTTCATTGTTACTAAGATGTGTTTCTGTTCCCAGGCCAGTATTGTATTTCTATGAAATAAGAGCATGGAACAGGTCTTTAAAACTAAGCAAAACATCCAGTTGTTCCAAAATGGAGCAAATTCTGCTGCACTAAAAACTTTTAGAAATGAATTAAACTTCCCTCTTTGACAGAATGCATAAGGAAGGAATGTCTTAAATACAGTGTCCAGTTCCTGCCTTTCTGTCTGGTTTGTTGGGCAGATATGAACTAGCTTTGAATCGTCCATAACCATGAAAGAAATTTTATCATAATTTCCAGCTACCTCATGACTTTGATGTGAAAATTAATGCAGTAATGAAGAAGATTCTCTGGGCTACCACTAGAGTATTAGCTCTGTGTGGCACAGGCCTTTATTCACTGCTATATTTTATACATAATGGAAGGATAGATGGATGCTCCTTGTTGTGACATGTCACCACACTCATGGAATTCCACTTGAAAACAATAAAGTAAAAGAAAGCTAAATCCCAGTACAGAAAAGGTTGTTTTAAATGCTCAGCCAGGTAAATGTATCACAGGTTCAAGCAAGTCTGCTAAGTGTTAAGAACACACTGCACAATCTATTTACCTCTTTTTCTCTGCCCCTGGAATCCCTTTAACTATAGGTCTTTTCTTGAATGGTGTATTTGTATGGGTCTGTCTACCCAATTTTCTCTCCTTTTGAGTTTCCCTTTGTCATAAGGCGTAGTTTTTTTTTTTTAATAAACATATATAGAGTTATGTGTATATTTAATTGGCAGGGGAAGATTCTGTTCCTAAGTCTAAAAATAAGTAGGGTTTTTGTGTGTTTTTGTCTTCAAAAAGAACTCCTTGAGTTACTTTACCTTTGCAATGCATGATTGAGTATATTTCCCCCTGTACTTCTTTAATAGAAGGGGAAAAGCTTTCTGCTCCTGAACTAGGCTCCCAGCTTGGGAAGCATTATAAAATTTGTCTTAGGTTCCAGCGGTTTTATTTCTAGTAATATCCCTTGATCATTGTCTTTAATTCTGGCTGCTAGTGCTTTTCACTGAGTTACCATAGTTCATTTCTTTATTTGCTTCTATGTTCAGTTAAGAACCTTTTCAAAAGATTGCATGATTTTTCAACCATCTAAATGCAAAGAACCTCTGGGAATATAACATATCACACACACACGCACAATATAACACACACACACACACACACATTCATTTTTTAAAAGGCACACTTATTTAAACATCCATAGGCCCTGAAGAGATACTTGACTAGAATAAAAGGAGGACCTTCACTCCAGATTGCATGGTATCTGGCAGTCAGGATAGCTTGTCAGTGGCAAATGCTGAATAATCCCAGGGCTTCAGATTAGGGGTACAGTCTCTTCCCGTTGTGTTCTTTCACTATTTATCTTGACAGGTGGCTTTCCCTTTATCAACCTTCTCTTCACACTGCCTCTCTGTTAAGGAAAAGCTATGTCAACCTCTGGGTGTTTCTTTTAAAAGATAAATAAATGTATGTGTAATGCACATGTTTATAAGTAATAGGCCTTTATTTTAGAACATTAGAAAAAGAGAAGACTTTATGTATTATTTCAGTGGCTTTTTGAATATCTGTTCCCACTAGAGGGGATTTTTTCCTTTAATTTTAGTTCATAGGTTTTATGTATTTATTTTACAGAACTGCTAAATATAAGTGTTGAGGATATGAATGTGTTTAGATACACCTTTTATAGTAGGGGTTATCAAATATACACCATTGTTTTTATGTAACTTTCACATATGGCAGTGTCGAAATTGAGGTTAAGCTATGTTTCCCAGCATTTTTTTTTTTGGCTGTGCAACGCAGCATGGTGGGATCTTAGTTCCCCAACCAGTGATCGAACTTGTGTATTCTGCATTGGGAGCATGGAGTCTTAACCACTGGAAAAGTCCTATTAGGTGAACTTGATCAGGTGGGGAATCACAAATATCCTACCATAACTTTAAGATGTGGCTTGTGCAGGTGTAGACATGGTGTGTGTGTCCGTGTTTGTATATAATGGAATATTACTCAGCCATGAAAAAGACTGAAGTAATGTCATTTGCAGCAACATGGATAGACCTAGAGATTATCATACTAAGTGGAGTACATCAGAGAAAGACAATATGATATTGTTTATATGTGGAATCTAAAACATGACACAGATGAACTTACCTGCAAAACAGAAATAGACTCGCAGAGACAGAGAACAGATTTGTAGTTGCCATTGGGGAGGGGGCTGGGGAAGGGAAGGATTGGGAGTTTGGGATTAGCAGGTGTAAACTGTTATATATAGGATGAATAAACAGCAAGGTCCTCCTGTACATCACAGAGAACTACACTCAATATCCTGTGATAAACCATACTGGAAAAGAATAGGAAAGACTATGCACACGTATAACTGAATCACTTTTCTATATAGCAGAAATTAATACAACAGTGTAAATCAACTGTACTTAAAGTAAAATGTTTTTTAAAAAGATGTAGTTTGTGCTTGTTTCCATTTTACGAAGTAATAATTGTCTGAATTTGTTTATGATGGTATGGCTAAAGCCAGATTATTCAAGGATGACTTACATATTTTATTATTTGGTTAACTCAGTTTTTGCAGGATGTATATTGTATAGAGTTCCCTGGAGAAGGAAATGGCAACCCACTGCAGTATTCTTGCCTGGAGAATGGCAGTACCACCATCTAGTTGCCTTCAGCTTTTTAACATTAAATAACTGTTAGCCCTTCAAGGAACTGGGGTTCAGGTTTCCCTGGTGGCTCAGTGATAAAGAATCCACCTGCCAACACAGGAGACACGGGTTCGGTCCTTGATCCAGGAGATCCCACATACTGGGGAGCAGCTAAGCCCATGTGCTGCAACTATTGCGCTTGCGCTCTAGAGCCTGGGAGCCGCGACTAGTGAGCCCTTATGCTGCAACTAGAAGAAGCCTGTGCACCTAGAACCTGTGCTCCGCAGCGAGAAAACCCGCTGCAGTGAGAACCCCGTGCCCTGCAACTAGAGAAAAAGCCTGCTCAGCAGTGAAGACTCGATACAGCCCCCCAAAGCACGAACAAAAACCACCGTTAAAGAAATGGAATTCTTTTTTTTTTAAACTACTAGTTTTGAGTCATTTTGAAAATGTATGTTTTCTGGGAATTCCCTGGCAGTCCAGGGTTAGAACCTGGTGGTTTCATTGCCATGGGCCTGGGTTCTATCACTGGTTGGGAAACTAACATCCTCCAAGCCTCCTGCCCCATCCCACCCCCACCCCCAAAGTATATTTTTTAACTTCTTAAACACTGAAAGACATTTAACAACTTTTGTGATTCAAGATCACTATTTTAAACAAAAATATATATTTCAGTCAGACCATTAAATGTTATGTTAGGTAAATTCTCAGCAGGGTTTCTCAAAATACAAGTAAAAGTAACTGTAATTATCCATGGTGGCAAGTATACTATATGGGATGTGTTTTGGTGATGAGTGTAATATGAATAAGAAGTCAGGGAAGTAAAAATATTTCCTTACATATAGTTTTCCTTATATCCTGCTACTTCTTCTCATTGTAATAGCTCTGCCAGTTTAACACGTCTAATTTGTCATCACAAGCTTTAGACAGTATCTGACTTGAGAGAAGATTCCATACCACCTCTCTCGATAGTAGCTCAGTACAGTTCATTCAGTCAGTCGCTCACTGGCATCTGACTCTTTGCAACCCTGTGGACTGCAGCACGCCAGGCTCAGAGTCTCTAAAAAGCATGGAAGAAGCATGCATAGGCTTGCTACAGTTTCTCAGTAGCAATCCTCTCTCTCTCTGCCCCCACCTGAAATGACTAAATCTCGTTTAGCTTAGAAAAGGACCCCAGATTTCTCACTCAGAACAGAATCTCTTTTAAGTATATCTGTCAGAAATCACTTGTATAACACAGACTAACAAAATTTGCTCCCTTCCTGTCTACCCTAACAGGGAAAATAAGCCAACTCTTCATTGCACAGTTCCTTGGTTAATAACAGTGTTCCACCTGTACCAAGAGGCTCAGGAAATCTGAAACAGAACATACATGTGGCATATGTAGAATGATCATTTCCTTGATAGGAAGAATGAAACTGCTTCTGGTGATATTGAAAAGAAATATTTACAACGCTGAAAACCAAAATTCCTATAGAAAAAGTATCATAATAGAAACAAGAGTTCAAATGTTGTCAATTAAAATATCACCTTAAGAGCCAAGGCTGTAGGACCACTAGATGATAGCACTGAGGTCTCCTGGATTTAAAAAATGTTAGGTTTCATTTGCTCTGTGCAGTATGCATGCATACTAACTCCCTTTGGTCATGTCCAACTCTTTGGGACCCCATGGACCATAGCCTGCCAAGGTCCTCTGTCCATGGGATTCCCAGGCAAGAATACTAGAGTGGGTTGCCATGCCCTCCTCCGGGGGATCTTCCCACCCCAGGAATCAAAGTCATGTCTCTTAATTCTCCACACAGACAGAAAGGTTAACGCCACCTGGGAAGCCTTTCTGTCAGATGGGGTGGACACTCCAAAAAGTTAGTGTTCAAACCTGAGCTTACCTTTCTGGCACCCTAAAGAGGTGTAGCTTAGTTCACACTACATTTTATTTGGCAAAGTTACTATATCCTGTTAAATTAAACTTTCATTTGTGAATCTAAATAAATAGGTACTTACCCCTTTTCAGTATCTTCAGTGTTGTGCATTGTCATGCTTGGAGGCTGCTTTGAATAGGCAAATTTTGAAGTAGTCCATCTTTTTGCTCATCATCCTTTTCAGTGAGCTTTCTTTGTCCATACTGTTTATCCTTTTTTACTTCTTTTCCTCCATGGCATGTATCTTCTAACTTGTTTTAGAACTTAGTTTGATTTTATGCCTGTCTTCACCCCCTGTTTTAGGCTATCATTCATTGTTGTGTTTTGTTTTTTTTTTTTCTAATATTTATTTATTTTGGCTGCACTGGGTCTACTTTACAGCTCGCAGAATCTCCCTTTTGGCAAGCAGGCATCTTAGTTGGGACATACCAGATCTAGTTCCTTGACCAGGGATGAACCAGATCCCCTGCATTGGGAGGTTGGAGTCTTACCTACTGGACCACCAGGGAAGTCCCTATTATCTTTTAATTCATTCCATAATGGACTGTCTGATGGGCCTTTGGGTTGTTAACAGCGTTTTTATTCAATTAAAAAAACCACTGTGAAAATTCTTTTACATTCTTCCGATGCTCCTGGGCAAAAGATGGCCCAGGGAATTGATTTGAATTGAATTGCAGAGACATAGTAATTGTACATGTTTAACTTGACTAGAATGTGAATAAAATTTGCAAAATGGTTTTGCTGACAGATGTCCCCAGCAGTGACATAGAAGCGTGTCTGTTGCTCCTAGTCTTCACTAGCACTTGATATCCAGAGGCTTCTAGGATTTTGCAGTCAGTCGATGTAAAATAATGGCTCATGGTGTTTTTATTTGCACTTCTTTGATGACTAATGAGATTGAACATCGTTTCATGTATCTATTGGTCAGTTTTGTTTGCTGTTCTTTATAGCGCCCATTGAAGTCTTTGCCCATTTCCCTATTGGATGTTGGTCATTTTCTTCCTGAAATGTTTGAGTTCCTTAGTGTATCCTGTATAGCTAACTCTTGTCTGTCGTGTATGTTTTATTTGTCGTCAGATTCCGGGCCTTGTCTTTTCCATCACTCTAGGATATTAAATGGGAACACACTCCGGTATTCTTGCCTTGAGAATTCCATGGATGGAGGAGCCCGTTGGGCTACAGTCCACGGGGTCGCTAAGAGTCGGACACAACTGAGCGACTTCACTTTTACTTCACTTTCAGGATATCAAAAGTGAAGGAAAAGTCATAATTTTTATGTGGTTGAATGTGTCCCTTTATTGGGCCCTGTGTGTGTGTGTTAAGAAAATGGTTTCTTACTCTGGGTTTATAAAAATATTCCCCTATATTGTCTTCAGAGATTTTTCTCACTTCTCTTTCACACTTGTCTTTAAACCATCTGGATTTGATTCCTGTGTGTGGAATCTGTGGATGGAATTGATTCCTGTGTGTGGAATCTGTGGGTGAGATCCAACTCTGTTGTCCCCGTATATGGCAGGGAGATCACCTGTCTTAGTACCATTTACTGTCTACTCCCTCTTTTCCTCACTGATCTCTAGTGACCTTACTGTTGTGACACAGATTTCAACATGTCTGCATCTGTTTGTGTGTGTGTTAGTCACTCAGTCATATCCAGCTCTGTGACCCCTTGGACTGTAGCCTGTCAGGCTCCTCTGTGCATGGGGTTTTCCAGGCAAAAATACTGGTTCAGTTCAGTTCAGTCACTCATTCATATCCAACTCTTTCCGACCCCGTGGACTGCAGCACACCAGGCTTCCCTGTCTATCACCAATTCTCGGAGCTTGCTCAAACTCATGTCCATTGAGTCGGTGATGCCATCCAACCATCTCGTCCTCTGTCATCCCCTTCTCCTCTTGCCTTTAATCTTTCCCAGCATCATGATCTCTTCCAATCAGTCAGCTGGCCAAAGTATTGGAGGTTCAGCTTCAGCATCAGTCCTTCCAGTGAATATTCAGGACTGATTACCTCTAGGATTGACTGGTTCATAGGAAGCATCACTACAAACAAAGCTAGTGGAGGTGATAGAATTCCAATTGAGCCATTTTAAATCCTAAAAGATGATGCTGTGAAAGCGCTGCACTAAATATGCCAGCAAATTTGGAAAACTCAGCAGTGGCTACAGGACTGGAAAAGGTCAGTGGAATTCATTCCAATGCCAAAAAAAGGCAATGCCAAATAATGTTGAAACTACTGCATAATTGCACTCATCTCGCATGCGAGCAAAGTAATGCTCAAAATTCTTCAAGCCAGGCTTCAACAGTACGTGAACCGTGAACTTCCAGATGTTCACGCTGGATTTAGAAAAGGCAGAGGAACCAGAGATCAAATTGCCAACATCCATTGGATCATTGAAAAAGCAAGAGAGTTCCAGAAAAGCATCTACGTCTGCTTTATTAACTACACCAAAGCCTTTGACTGTGTGGATCACAACAAACTGTGGAAAATTCTTCAAGAGGTGGGAATACCAGACCACCGGACCTGCCTCCTGAGAAATCTGTATGCAGGTCAAGAAGCAACAGTTAGAACTGGACATGGAACAACAGAACGGTTCCAAACTGGGAAAGGAGTACATCAAGGGTGTGTATTGTCACCTTGTTTATTTAACTCATATGCAGAGTACATCATGTGAAATGCCGGGCTGGATGAAGCACAAGCTGGAATCAAGACTGCCGGGAGAAATATCAATAACCTCAGATATGCAGATGACACCACCCTTATGGCAGAAAGCGAAGAACTAAAGATTCTCTTGATGAAAGTGAAAGAGGAGAGTGAAAAGTTGGCTTAAAACTCAACATTCAGAAAACTAAGATCATGGCATCTGGTCCCATCATTTCATGGCAAATAGATGGGGAAACAGTGACAGACTTTATTTTCTTGGGCTCCAAAATCACTGCAGATGGTGACTGCAGCCATGAAATTTAAAGACACTTGCTCTGTGGAAGAAAAGCTGACCAGCTTAGACAGCATATTAAAAAGCATAGACTTTGCCAACAAAGGTCCGTCTAGTCAAAGCTATGGTTTTTCCAGTAGTCATGTATGGATGTGAGGGTTGGACCATAAAGAAAGCTGAACGCCAAAGAATTGGTGCTTTTGAACTGTGGTGTTGGAGAAGACTCTTGAGAGTCTCTTGGACTTTGAGAAAATCCAACCAGTCAATCCTAAAGAATACTGGCATGGGTTGCCATTCCTGCCTCCAGGGGATCTTCCCTACCCAGGGGTCAAATCTGGGTCTCCTGCATTGCAGGCAGATTCTTTACCATTTGAGCACCAGTTTAAGGGTTTTCTGTTCTGTTGCTTTGGTCAGTTTGTCTGTCTCTAAGCCAGTATCCTACTATCTAAATTACCGTAGCTTTATAATAGCTCTTGCTATGTTAAGCAAATCCCTCCATCTTGTTACCTCTTCAGGAATGGCTTGGCTATTTTTGACCCTTTGCAAATTGTGTAAAGATTTGAGTCAGTTTATGTTCCACAAAAAATTCTTTTGTGATTGTCTTTTTATTAGAATTGTACTAAATCCACTGATCAGTTTGGGGAGAATTGGTATTTTATTATGTTGAACCTTCTAGTCAGTGAACCTGGTGTTTTTATTTTTTAAAATCTATTTAATGTCTTTGAACACATTTTTACTAATTTATTTCATAAAGGGCTGCGTATCTTTGGTTAGGTTTATTCATAGGCACTTTTCAGAAATACTACTACAAATGATGTAATTTTTTTATTGTGGTAAAATAAGCACAACGTAAACTCTGTCGTTTTAACCCATTAGCATATAGTTAAGTGCGTGGAATTAGTACTTTCACATTGTTGTGCAGCTATCACCACTATCCATCTCCAGAATTTTTTCATTATCCCAGACTGAAACCCAATAAACAGTACTCCCTCTCTCCCCTTCCACCCAGTCTCTGCTAACTACTGTTCTGCTCTGGGTTTGGGAGGGGCTTGTTTCGTTCTTTGTGAATTTGACTAATCTGGGTACCTCATATGGGAGGAGGACACGGCAACCCACTCCAGTACTCTTGCCTGGAGAAATCCATGAACAGAGAAGCCTGGCGTGCTACAGTCCACGGGATCGCAAAGAGTCAGACACGACTGAAGCAACTTAGCACACAGCACATGAGTACCTCATATCAGTAGACTCAAATGGCATTTTTAAAATATACTTGTCTTTTTTGGAATGAAAAATCAATCAGTATTTTATTGGTGTTTATGTTTGGCTACCTTGCTTAAAATACTTAATTCTGATAATTTAGCAGGAGTTTTCTATATAAACAGGCATATCACATGTAAATAAAAGGCTTTCTTGCTATTATACCTGCCCATTAAGTTTCAAATTTTGCATATTGAGATATTTGGTACATTTTCAAATATGTTGGTTGCCTCTTTTTAAGCTCCTCTTTTATTGTTTTAAACTGTTAGTATTTGATATTCAGTTCTGCTATCAACTCTTTGCCATTCTGATTCTGCTGCTTATTCTTACAAACTTCTTTCTGGTGGTATCTAAGCTTTTGTTGGTATTTTGTGCATGAACTGTCATTCCTTGAAATTTTATTTGTCTGATGCTTGGTGCCGGTGCTTATTTAGGACTATTCTAAATTCTTGACCTAGAACCATTTGGAAGTCTGAATTTGGATTTTTCACTTATGTGAAATCTGGACTGGTTTGTACTGATAGTTATAACTTTTTAGGGTGGTGGTGGTGGTGGTGGTGTTTTGTGCAGAGGGGATTTCAAGGGGCAAGTTTTGTAATCCCCTAAGGATTGCTAGCTCACACATATAGTGAGGGTGTATTAGGGTCTCACCTTTATGAGGAATTGCCTGTTCAGACCCCACCGTGGCAAGCCTGGCAGGTCTTTGCTACCTGTGCTTTGTCATGCAGTGCTGTGAACACGTAAGCTCAGACTTTCCCAAGTAGCTGCCCACCTCCCTGAGTGAGGCCAGTTACTCACTCCTTTTCACTCGACTGTTGCCCTCTTGCTAGTTCATCAAAACATTTTAAAAGTTTTCTTACATTTTGTTAAACATTTTAAGTTACTTCCATGAGAAGTGTAAATCGAGGGAACAGAAATTCCTATATTATTTTACATTGTTGTTTTCAGTCATTTTGGAAAAGAAATCTGGGGTTGTATGTGCATCTTTTTATTTATAAAAATGAAATGAAGAGTGGCCTTTTACAGCTGCTAATTAATGATATTTCTTTTTTTATAGGTGTCAGCTGTGATGCATGTTTAAAAGGAAATTTTCGAGGTCGCAGATACAAGTGTTTAATTTGCTACGATTACGATCTTTGTGCATCTTGTTATGAAAGTGGTGCAACAACAACAAGGCATACAACTGACCACCCAATGCAGTGCATATTAACAAGGGTAGATTTTGGTACGTATTTAAAGTTTAGTGAATTATCGTTTAGAACTTTGTATACGAGTATGAAGAAGTAAAGGCAAAACGTTCTAAAACGATCCCCATTGCATAATGAGGCTCCAAATTCATTAAAAATAACACAAATCTTACTTTTTATTCTAAGTAATTTTTTCTCTTATAGTTTGCTTATGAAAGCCATTCAGAAATAAATACACCTGGCAAAGTGTGAAATGAAACAGTGCCTCGGTAAAGAAGGAGTGAAGTTTAAATTGACTGTTCTTGCTAACAGTACAGAAATCTCATACTGTAGTGATCAGGAAGCAGATTATTTGTACAGTTGATTAGAAGGCACTGTCAGTGCATAAGAAAACCTTTAAATGTTTCATGCTATAATTTCTTACCTAGTCAACACTTGTTATTATCTGTCTGACTGTAGACATTTTAGTGGATGTGAAGTGGTAGTGTCTCGTAGTTTTGACTTGCATTTCTCTGACGGCCAGTGATGCTGCTGACCGTCTTTTCTAGTGCTGATTAGCCACCTGCATATCTGCTTTGGAGAAATGTCTGTTCAAATCCTTTGCCCAACTTTTAATTGGGTAATACGTCTTTTATTATTGAGTTTTCATAGTTCTTTGTGTATTCTGTATACAAGTTCCTTACAGGTGAATGATTTGCAGAAATTCTGTCCCATTCTTTGGGTTGTCTTTTCATTTTCTTGCTGATATGTTTTGAAGCACATAAGTTTTGGTTTTGATAATGTCAAGTTTATCTGTTTTTTTTTCCTTTGCTGTGCTTCTAATGTCATATATAGGAAACCATCACCTAATCCAAGATCATGAAGATGTAAAAATATGTTGTAAAAAAAGTTTTCCTCTAAGGTTTTATAATTTTAGTACCAACATTTAGATCTTTGGTCCATTTTGATTTAATTTTTGTGTGTGGAATGAGGTAGAAGTCCAGCTTCATTTCTCGCATATGACTACCAATTGTCACAGTGTCATTTATTGAGAAGATCCTCTCCCCAGTGAATTGTCTTGGCATTTCTGTTGCAGATCAGCTGACTAGAGGGAAGGGGATAATGGGGTGATGCTAGTCAAAGAGTACAAAGTTTTCTTATGCAAGATGAGTAAGTTCTAGAGATCTAATGTATAGCATGGTCATCATCAGTTCAGTTCAGTCACGTCCAACTCTTTGTGACCCCATGGACTGCAGCACGCCAGGCTTCCCTGTCCATCACCAACTCCTGGAGTTTACTCAGACTCATGTCCATTGTGTCAGTGATGCCATACAACCATCTCATCCTCTGTCATCACCTTCTCCTCTCACCTTTAATCTTTCCCAGCATCAGGGTCTTTTCCAGTGAGTCAGTTCTTCACATCAGATGGCCAAAGTATTGGAGTTTCAGCTTCAGCATCAGTCTTTCCAATGGATATTCAGGACTCATTTCCTTTAGGATTGACTGGTTTGATCTCCTTGCAGTCCAAGAGACTATCAAGAGTTTTCTCCAACACCACAGTTCAGAAGCATTAGTTCTTCGGTGCTTGGCTTTCTTTATAGTCCAGCTCTCACATCCATACATGACTACTGGAAAAACCATAGCTTTGACTAGACGGACCTTTGTTGGCAAAGTAATGTCTATGCTTTTTAATATGCTGTCTAGGTTGGTCATACCTTTCCTTCCAAGGAGTAAGCGTCTTTTAATTTCATGGCTGCAGTCACCATCTGCAGTGATTTTGGAGCCCAAGAAAATAAAGTCTGACGCTGTTTCCCCATCTATTTCCCATGTAATGATGAGACCAGATGCCATGATCTTAGTTTTCTGAATGTTGAGTTTTAAGCCAACTTTTCACTCTCCTCTTTCACTTTCATCAAGAGGATCTTTAGTTCTTCTTCGCTTTCTGCCATAAGGGTGGTGTCATCTGCATATCCGAGGTTATTGATATTTCTCCCGGCAGTCTTGATTCCAGCTTGTGCTTCATCCAGCCCGGCATTTCACATGATGTTTCTCTGCATATGAGTTAAATAAACAAGGTGACAATACACACCCTTGATGTACTCCTTTCCCAGTTTGGAACCGTTCTGTTGTTCCATGTCCAGTTCTAACTGTTGCTTCTTGACCTGCATACAGATTTCTCAGGAGGCAGGTCCGGTGGTCTGGTATTCCCACCTCTTGAAGAATTTTCCACAGTTTGTTGTGATCCACACAGTCAAAGGCTTTGGTGTAGTTAATAAAGCAGACGTAGATGCTTTTCTGGAACTCTCTTGCTTTTTCAATGATCCAATGGATGTTGGCAATTTGATCTCTGGTTCCTCTGCCTTTTCTAAATCCAGCGTGAACATCTGGAAGTTCACGGTTCACGTACTGTTGAAGCCTGGCTTGAAGAATTTTGAGCATTACTTTGCTCGCATGCGAGATGAGTGCAATTATGCAGTAGTTTCAACATTATTTGGCATTGCCTTTTTTTGGCATTGGAATGAATTCCACTGACCTTTTCCAGTCCTGTAGCCACTGCTGAGTTTTCCAAATTTGCTGGCATATTTAGTGCAGCGCTTTCACAGCATCATCTTTTAGGATTTGAAATAGCTCAACTGGAATTCTATCACCTCCACTAGCTTTCTTTGTAGGGATGCTTCCTAAGGCCCATTTGACTTCGCATTCCAGGATATCTGGCTCTAGGTGAGTGATCACACCATCATGGTTATCTGGATCATGAAGACCCTTTTTGTATAGTTCTTCTGTGTATTCTTACCATCTCTTCTTAATATCTTCTTCTGTTAGGTCCATACCACTTCTGTCCTTAATTGTGCCTGGTGGCTCAGATGGTAAAGCGTCTGCCCACAATGTGGGAGACCTGGATTTAATCCCTGGGTCAGGGAGATCTCCTGGAGAAGGAAATGGCAACCCACTCCAGTATTCTTGCCTGTAAAATCCTGTGGACAGACGAGCCTGGTGGGCTACAGTCCATGGGGTTGCAGAGAGTCGGACACGACTGAGCAACTTCACTTTCATTTGCATGAAATGTTCCCTTGGTATCTCTAATTTTCTTGAAGAGATGTCTAGTGTTTCCCATTCTATGATTTTCCTCCATTTCTTTGCATTGATCACTGAGGAAGGCTTTCTTATCTCTCCTTGCTATTCTTTGGAACTCTGCATTCGGATGGATATATCTTTCCTTTTCTCCTTTGCCTTAAGCTTCTTTTTTCTCAGCTATTTGTAAGGCCTCCTCAGACAACCATTTTGCCTTTTTGCATTTTTTTTTTTCCCTTGGGGATGGTCTTGATTACTGCCTCTTGTACAGTGTCATGAACTTCCTTCCATAATTCTTCAGGCACTCTATCTATCAGATCTAATCCTTTGAATCTATTTGTCACTTCCACTGTATAATCATAAGGGATTTGATTTAGGTCATACCTGAATGATCTAGTGGTTTTCCCTGCTTTCTTCAATTTAAGTCTGAATTTGACAATAAGGAGTTCATGATCTGAGCCACAATCAGCTCCCGGTCTTGTTTTTACTAACTGTATAGAGCTTCTCCATCTTTGGCTGCAAAGAATATAGTCAGTCTGATTTTGGTGTTGACCATCTGGTGACGTCCATGTGTAGAGTCTTCTCTAGTGTTGCTGGAAAAGGGATCATAGTTGTATGGTGTATGGTGTTGTATGGTGATCATCGTTAACAATATTGTGTACTGGAAATTTTTGAAGAGGATAGATCTCAAATCTTCACATATACATACACACATAATGGTAACTGTGTAGACGTGATGGAAATGTTAATTAGTTTGATTGTGGTGATCTTTTCACACTATACACATATGTCAACATATCATTATATACAATAAATATATACAGTTTTTATTTGTCAAAGTATATCAGTAAAGCTGTTAGAAAATCAACTGACCATAAACGTCACTTTTAATTTCTGGAGTCTCAGTCTGTTCCATTGATTTGTATGTCTGCATGCCAATACTGTAGTGTCTCAGTTACATAGTAAGCTTTGGAATCATAAAGTATGAATCTTCCATCTTCGTTCATTTTCAAGCTTACTGTGGGTATTGTTAATCCCTTGAATTTTGTGTGAATTTTAGAATTGGCTTGTCAAATTTATACAAAGAAACCAACTGGGATTTTGATAGGAGTTGTTTTGTATCTGTAGATCAGTTTGGAAAGCAATGATAGTAAGTCTGCTACCCTGTTAAAGCAGGATGCCTTTCTATTTATTTAGGTCATTTTTCGTTTCTTTCAACAAAAATTTATAGTTATCAAAGGATAAGTTTTACACTTCTGTTATTAAATGTATTTTTAAATGTTTTATTCTTTTTGCAATTGTAAATGAAATTTAAAAAAAGTTTTCTTTGGGATTGCCCACTCCCAGTTACAGAGAAACAATTTATTTCTGTCATAGATCTTTTATTTAAAAAAAAAAAAAAAAAACTAACAGAAGTTTGGTAACATGTCTACCTTCTATATACATGAGTGATGCCCAGGAAAACAGTAACTCCCTGAAATGGCCCAAGCCTTCATCTTAAATACCATCTCTAGCTAAAGACAAAAGAAGATTTGGGGAGCTGGGTGGGGAGGAGGCCAGTTATGGGAGGTAAACAAGGGTAACTTTGTTTTTGCAGAGTTAAGTTGTTATGTAAATTCAGGTCTTTGCCTCTCCTTTGGTAGGTGTTTCTAGAGGTTTAGTGCTGAACCTCTTCTCTTCCTGCTACAGATGGAGGTTTATCTCATAATGTAAATATCTCTTACAAAAGGTAACTTCTCAGTTTTTAGAGCTTCTCTTGTATCTGCTGTTTTGTTTGTTTTTATTTTTATTGAAGTACAGCTGATTTGCAATGTTGCGTTTAGTTTCAGGTATACATCGATGTGAATCTGCTACGCACATACCTATGTCCACTCTTTAGATCCTTCTCCTGTATAGGTCATTACAGAGTATTGAGTATTGAGTTCCCTGGGCTATACAGTAGGTCCTTATTAGTTATCTATTTTATATACAGTAGCGTGTATATTAATCCTAGTCTTCCAGTCCCCCACCCCAGGTATAGATCTTGTATCCTGTAATGTCACTGAGCTGGTTTATGAGTTCTGCTAGTTTTTTAGTGGATTCAGTAGGATTTTTTATATACAGGATCCTGTCATCTGCTAATAGAGAGTTTTGCTTCTTTCTTTCCATCTGGATGCCTTTCATTTCATCTTCTTGCCTACTGTGATTATCTAATCTCTACTAAAATATTGAATAGAAATGGCCAGAGTGGCAATTCTTGTCTTGTTCCTGGTCTTAGGGGAAAGCATCCACCCTTTCACCAGTAAGTATGATGTCAGCTTGGGGATTTTGTAGGTGCCCTTTATCAGGTAAGGAAGTTCTGTTATTTCTTCTTCTTTTTTTTTGTAAGTACGTTTATCTTCACCTACCCCAAATTCACCTGACAAGTCTTATACATATAATAAATGGTCAGTATATACATAATGGGTTTAAGTATTTTTAAGGTAATCAAGATCTCCCAAAGAATGAAGAAATCTGTCATGTAATAAACATTTTCTTTCATTTTCTCGTCTCACAGAAATGATCCTATCCTCTTATATTAGGTATTTGTTTCATGTTAAATAATGAGATGTTTGTAATGAAGTGATATACTAAAAGAATAGGTGTATGTGGTCATCATGTCTGACTCTTTGCACCCCCATGGACTGTAGCCTGTCAGGCTTCTCTGTCCATGGGGTTTTTCAGGCAAGAATATTGGAGTGGGTTGCTATCTCCATTTCCAGGGGATCTTCCTGACTCCGGGATTGAACCCAGGGAGAATCCCATGGGCAGAGGAGCCTGGTGGGCTGCAGTCAGTGGGGTTGCAAAAGTGTCAGATATGACTGAGCTACATTTTTCTGTATTTTTAAAAAATTGGTAATTATTTCTCAATGCAGTTCCACTCTGTTTTTCAGATTTGTACTATGGTGGGGAAGCCTTCTCCGTAGAACAGCCACAGTCTTTTACTTGTCCCTATTGTGGAAAAATGGGCTATACGGAGACATCTCTTCAAGAACATGTTACTTCTGAACACGCAGAAACATCAACAGAAGTGGTAAGTGAAGCAGCTTTGTGTCTAAATCATCTGGTAAAGTACATTGTTTCTAACACAAGATAGAGCCCTGTCACTATGTTCTGCCTCCTGTTAAGTGTACTGATACTGTTTGCATGATAATTGTTGAAATTATCTCTCAACAGCAACTTTTACACATCCTGGGAAGGTGCATGTATACAAGATAGTGCCCCCTTCTTGTCCCCACTAGCCTTTCTTTCCCTGTTGCAGCTAAAAGCAAATGTGGCATCTTAACCAAATTCAGGCGCCTTTAGTAAATGCATGGTGAAAAGGCTTAAAAAACCCTGACTTGAAACGCACATCTCTGTCTCTTTTTTAAAAAAATTTACTTATGTATTTATTTATGGCTGTGTTGTGTCTTTGTGGCTGCGCGGGCCTTTCTCTAGCTCCCGCGAGCAGGGCTGCTCTCTAGTTGGGGTGCTTGGACTTGTCAGTGCAGTGGCTGCTCTTGCTGTGGAGCACGGGCCCGAGGGCTCGCAGGCTTCAGTAGCTGCCATGCATGAGCCTGATAGTTGGCGGCTCCTGGGCTCTAGAGCACAGGGCCAGTCGTTGTAGAGCACGGACTTAGTTGCTCCGTGGCACGTGGGATTTCCCAGTCCAGGGATCAAACCCGTGTCTCCTGCACTGGCAGGTGGATTCTTCACCACTGAGTCACCAGGGAAGCCCAGCACATGGCTTTTTATAGTATTCTTGCTACCTGGTTGATTTCTCTTCTGTAAGGAAACATTCATAAGAAAATTTTAAAATCTTTAGTCACATATGAAGTAGTAATCCACTGTCACATCTCACTGTAACATGTCATTGGCCTTACTTGGTTTTCATCAGACCATATCTCTTGCTTCTTAGGTCAAAGCTTTGAGCCCCTAGAAGTTCTTCCTACTTTGGTCTTTGCCAGTGGCCAGGGACTCAGAAAAACACATTGAGTCTTGCCTTGAAAACATTGTAGATAGTTTACCTAACGTCTGAGTCAGCATATTTCCAACTTCAAGAAATGATGCATCACCCACAAAGAGTCCGCTTCCTTCATTTCCCATTGGTACCAGTAGATAGAGTGAACCAGGAGAGCTGGGCATATGGGATGGGACTTGGAGAGCTTGGGCACAAACAGCTGCACACTGCTTCAGCGCAGAAGCCCCTGAACGTACTCAGAACAAATTAAGTGAAAATTAAAGGTGGAACCAGATGTTTGAGCTCAGCAAGAGCCCCTCTGAGTTGTAGAGTCCCTACTTAGCCACTGTCATATTCCATCTCTGCTACAGCCCTGCAGTTACAGCTGTGAGGTTCACTCTTATTGCCACGTACAGTTAATTTGATGTTAAAGTTGTTATAAGGTTTATAGTCCAAACAGTCGGTAAATTTCCATTATGTAGTTCTCAAATCAAATTTTCCTAACAGCTCATAAGTGCTCTCATTGACACCTTGTGGAACCTCAGAACACTATTGTCACATTTGACTTAATTTGTTCTTTTTATTCTGCAAAGGTGATTTTGCTTCCTTCTAGAACAGTCCTAGATAACAGTGGGGAGAGTGATGATTTTGACTGCGTGTCTGCCCTGTTTGCGTGGAAAAGTTGGAATAATTTCTCTTTGGTTTAAATTCTGTTATATTTGAATATTTATTTATCATAATAAGGCAGGGTTTCCCAGTTGTAAACCAGGCATTCTTAAAATCATTGTATTAGCCAATAGACCCTAGTATAGTACTGTACTTTCATCACCCCACTGGGATAGGACAGTGTGTCCATTTTCCATATCTAAAATTGGACAGTTCAGTGAAAATTCAAGTCCTCTCCATGAATGAAAAACTAATTGTTCATTTTTTAAAATGAGAAATAACCACCAGCAGCTTTGCCTTTATTTTTCCAGAAAGTAAATACAATTTATTTGTAGTCCTTTGTACCTACCTGATACATGTAGTTTGAAAATTAAATGCCATCTACACATTGCTTTTGTGATCTGTCTCTCATAAGTTGTGTTCAGTTATATGCCTTGCTTTAGTTCCCCAACTTTGGGAACATAGCTCAAGGCAGTGGCCATACTATTTTTTTCATATTCGTATTTGTGGAATACTATAAGGATTTCTCCCTCCTCATCAGCTCTTAGTCTGCATGAACACTGCATCTACCTCTGTTCCCATTCATAGAATACCAGACATTTCAAAGTGAAAAGTAGCCAGCAGACGAGAACCTTTGGTGCGAGCGAGCTTGATTCTTTGAACCAAGTAGGTCGTGTCCCAGATCCAGGGCTGCATTCAGCAGGTATGCCACATGTGGCATGCTGCCGGGGTCTGTGCTTAGGGATCACTGCTGATAACATGCCAGTTAAGTGTGTTGAATGCCTCTAGGTATATACGTGAAGCATGTTATAAGCTCTGATGTGCTACAGATATATGTAAATATCCACCTGATTTTACTGTATGTCCCCTCTCAGCACCCTCCCTTCCTCTGTTTTGCCAAGTCATGGTAAATCAGACATCTTTGAATTCTGGAGTTCAGTAGCAGTGACTCATGTCATTCTGGTAGGTAAGGAATTAAGAGTCACGTAATAACTGTATCTCCTTTTCTATTCCTGCTTATATTTTTCTTTCTAAATGCTCAGTGTGCTGTCCTTCGTTGCCCCTGCATTTACTGCACCGATCCTCTGTGCTACCAGCTTGTACCGTCCTCTGGGACCTCATTCCTCTAACCATCGCCCCTTTGGAACATTTAGGGGCAGGAGGGTATATCACTGCAGATGTTACTGTCATCATTAGGGAGTCTTCACTGATGCCTGGCATAGCTAATATGAAAGTCTATGGAAGGTTAATAGCTTTGTAGTCCTCATCTGTATTTTTGCCTCATTTGTTTCAACTTGGGACTCTAATGCCCTCACCTAAGATTCGCCTCCCTTCTTAAGGTTAATTTCCGATTACTTGAGCTTTTGATGTGAGGATATGGAGGATTCTTCAAAACTAGATATCATGAAAAACAACACCTGACGTAGAATGCATAGTGAAGCTGATTAAAATTTTACAAGCGGATTGGGTATAATCTCAAGAGTCTTTTTATAAACACCAAATCTGATAAACAGTGTGATTTTTGAAGTTAAGGGCAAGTTCTTAAAAACCCTTACAGTTATGAGGTCAGGTAGATTGGGACAACTACCTAGTTTTTGGTTGTGGGAAGAAGTAAGAAAGGAAGTAGTATGCACTTATCAAAATCTATCAGCTGGTAGTAGAAGTGAGCACTAGAGGTCAAATGGGAGTGCAAACGTGAAGGATCTGCTGAGGAGGTGGCCAAGGAGTGTGCAAGAAACGTGGTAGGAAAGCCTTGAACATAAAAACATTAAGCGTGATTCCTGATGATTTTCTTAAGTTTCACATTTGCTCAATAGCACTGCAGCTTATTAGAAAGCCTTCAGGGATTTTTATTGTTGTTTTTTAAGTGAAATGTACCTTTACCTCTAATTAGTGATATATAATTAATATTTCAGTTCTTTGTTTAATAAATTCTTGCAATTTTATATTAAGAATGTTCCATTTTAAAAGGTAAAAGCACTTTTGGGTTCACCAAAGTTGTCTTCTCACATCTAGAAATCTGTGTTGCAGCATATTGCGCTGTTCATAGGCACATCAGTTCTCTAGTATTCCCTGCTGCAAGCGTTTCTCTTTCTGATTTTCATTTGGCTTACTCTTTGTTTTCTTCATCTCCAGAAAGGAGCATAGGGCAGTCTCCTGCTTTGAGGTGTTCTTCATCCATGCAAGTGATACAGCCCCTCCCATTTTAGTGAAGACCTAGATGTTTTTGTAATAATAGCATGGTTGTATTGTGTTCCATTTACACCAATTTGATAAAAAATAATAATAATAAAGGGGAAAGAATGATTTTAGAAATTTTCCATAATCAGACTTTAGACAATTTTATTCTTTTGTGGAAACATAATGACTTAAAAGGTCTTTTAAATCTTTTTTAAGTGAGTCAGAATAATCGGTTTTAGCTGATAATTTATTTAATATTTAAACAATTGAATGTCAATTAAAAGGAATCATAGAGCACAGAATAGAAATTACCCTCATCATTGTGGTATTTTGTGTATAAACAGTTAGATGCATTTGATTCCTAAATTAAACAGGCAGGAAAATATTAGATGAAGTAAACTGCAAACCAGAATAATGTGACAGATATGGTTTATACATCAGGGCTATGAGAAGTTACATATTCTTTAGTTTTATATGGGACTTTTAAATTTTGACCATCAATGTAGTATCTATTTCATTGAAAGACCATTTTAATATGTAAACATATAGAGCTGATAACTTCCCAACACAGGTGTTTCCTCATTAGAACCAGTAATAGTGATGTAAGCCATAATTTTTACAAACCTGCTGATACAACCTTGTACATTTTCTTAAATATTATAATTGACTATTTACTCTTATAAGCAGGTAATCAAGAAAAATAAGCATTTAAAAGCCAAATACACTTTGTTTTAAAAATAGGCTTTGACTGACTGTTACTGCTTGTGTAGTCTGCTTTTCTGTGAACTAACAATGGTATTTTATTGAATTAACATAGGACTTGAAAAATACCTCTGCTGCAGGCAGCTATCTTGCTGCTGCTCAACTGCACTTAGATTACAGAAGACTGGTATTTGTGTTTTTCATTACTTTTGATGCAGAACACTTTCTATTTTATAAATTACTTTTTTCTATCTCTAGTATTTGGCTAACTTTGCACATTTTTAATAATAGTTATTTTGAGCACATTTACTTGTTTAAAATCAGACAGTAGTAATATTCTCGCTTATTAAGGGTGGTATCTTTTTGCCTTTTCATACTGTTCATGGACTTCTCAAGGCAAAAAATTTGGAAAACTGCTCAGCAGTGGCCACAGGACTGGGAAAGGTTAGTTTTCATTCCAGTCCCAACGACGGGCAATGCCAGAGACTGTTCAAACTACCACACAATTGCACTTATCTCACATGCTAGCAAAGTAATGCTTAAAATTCTGCAAGCTAGGCTTCAGCAGCTAGCTGAACCACAAACCCCTAGATGTTCAAGCTAGATTTAGAAAAGGCAGAGGAACCAGAAATCAAATTGCCAGCATCTGTTGGATCATGGAAAAAGCAAGAGAATTCCAGAAAAACATATGCTTCTGCTTCATTGACTATGCTAAAGACTTTGACTGTGTGGATCACAATAAACTATGGACAGTTCTTCAAGAGACAGGAATACCAGGGACAGGAACACCAGACCACCTTACCTGCCTCCTGAGAAAGCTGTATGCAGGTCTTCTTGCAATGGTTAGAACCAGACATGAAACACGGACTGGTTCCAAAAGGAGTACATCAAGGCTGTATATTGTCACCCTACTTATTTATTTAACTTTTATGCAGAGTACATCATGTGAAATGCCGGGCTGGATGAGGCACAGGCTGGTATCAAGATTGCCAGGAGAAACAGCAGTAACGTCAGATATGCAGATGACAGCAACCTTATGGCGGAAAGCAACGAGGAACGGAAGAACCTCTTGATGAAAGTGAAAAAGGAGAGTGAAAAGGCTGGCTTAAAATTCGACATTCAAAAACAAAGATCATGGCATCTGGTCCCATCACTTCATAGCAAATAGGTGGGCAAATAGTGGAAACAGTGTCAGACTATTTTCTTGGGCTCCAGAATCGCTGCAGATGGTGACTATAGCCATGAAATTAAAAGACGTTTGCTCCTTGAAAGAAAAGCTGTGGTCAGCTAGACAGCATATTAAAAAGCAGAGACATTACTTTGCCAACAAACATCGATCTAGTCAAGGCTATGGTTTTTCCAATAGTCACGTATGGATGTGAGAGTTGGACCATAAAGAAGACTGAACGTCGAAGAATTCATGCTTTTGGACTGTGGAGGAGAGTCTTGAGAGTCCTTTGGACTGCAAGGAGATCAAACCAGTCAATCCTAAAGGAAATCAACCCTGAATATTCATTGGAAGGACTGATGCTGAAGCTGAAAATCCAATACTTTGGTCACCTGATGCGAAGAACTGACTCATTAGAAAAGACCATGATGTTGGGAAAGATTGAAGGCGAGAAGAGAAGGGGACAACAGAGGACCAGATGGTTGGATGGAATCACTAACTCAATGGACATGAGTTTGAGCAAGCTCCAGGAGATGGTGAAGGACTGGAAGCCTGGTGTGCTGCCATATATGGGGTCTCAGAGTCAGACACAACTGAGCGACTGAACAACAACAAAGGGTGATATAGCCATTGTTCCCAGTAGATTTTTGAGTTGATAGGAGGGAAGGAAATGTTAGGAGGCACGTTTGGGATTCTAGGTTGTTCTAGGATACTTCTGTTTATATGGGTGTCATGATATTTTAAAAGATGTTTCTATGAAAAATTAGTTCCTTTAGGTGATGTGAAAACCAGAAGGGGAGTCTTTTAAAATATTATGAGAATCAGATGATGATAGCTTTTCCAAGAAAGTGTCATGCCTAGTATTTCAGAATACGTGGTTACCATGGGTAGGTTTTTTTGCTCTGTGTTGATATAAACTCCCATAGGGGAGATGAGTAGGCTGTTTGCAGAATGGGAAAAGCACCCAGTATGAAGGGGAGTGCTGGGAAGAGACCAGTGCATGTAGAGACATTAGTTTTGAGGTTTTCTTTGGCCACTGATTTGATTTCTTCTTTGTCCTGTAAAACACTGATTCAGTATCCAAACAGCTAATTTCAAGGTAGTGCATAGTAATGGAGCTTCTTTTCGGAAGGCATGCAGAAAAATGTGTAGAAAGTGTGGTTTAAATTAAAGATGGGAGCCCCCTGACAGCTGTTGGCAAATTGTAAGGTAGCTTGGAAGTTCTTAAGCACTTTTCCCCACCTTGTCTCTTATTCTCCTGGTACCCCTTCTTTTCCCAGTGTGCTCCTCAGGTTAAAAAAAAAAAAAGAAAACTGGTTAAGAAAATTATTTAAGATGCCAGTCTTGGTATTCACAGCTGAGGTGGTTTTTTTCTAGGAAATCCTACCAGACTCAGCCTCACTTGACATCATTAAGCTCTGGAGAAGAGGAGCCTACAGAGCTGCTGTCATTGTCAGACTCTAATTTAAACTCATTATAAGCAATATAAACCCTACCTAACTTAGGTAGAGTCATTTGTGAGTTTTCACTAAAATTGTCTCTGACTTTGGGTCCAGCATTCCCTGTACCTATCCCCCTGTGGCTTGAAGGTGCTTACCAACACCACCTAACAACACGAGATGCCCCTTTCCTTTTCTTTCTCTAAGCCTGCAGGTGAAATATGTAGCTTACCCCAGGATGGATGAAAACAGTAAAGCTTTGTTGTTGCTTAGTCGCTAAGTCATGTCCGACTCTGTGACCCCATGGACTATAGCCCATCAGGTTCCTCTCTCCAGGAATTTTCGAGGCAAGAGTACCAGAGTGGGTTGCCATTTCCTTCGTCAGGGATCTTTCCAACCCAGGGATCAAACTCAAGTCTCCTGCATAGGCAGGTGAATTCTTTATCACTGAGCCACCGAGGAAGCAACAATCAAACTTTCATTGGGGTTTTTCTTCTAAGTGGTCTTGGACATAATTGCCCACATTCAGAGTGACTTGTGAACAGGATAAAGAAATGGGACTGCTCTGACCACTTTGGAATTATTTTTCATTATGGCTAAATTGATGTTTTTTCAAACATCATTATGAGTTCCCAACACATCAGTATACACATGGAATTCTAATTTATGTCAGGAAACATGTTTGAAACCAAAACTTTATTTAGTACTTTTAAACCATAGATAAAAATGTAAAGGAAAACTGAAATTTTTATGTTTAACAAAAACTCCCTAACATTCTAAATGCTGCTCTTTGGAAGCAGGCAACAGTCCCAACCCAAGCATTAAAATGGGAAAATGGAACTGAGGAGAAAAATAAATTCAGTACGAAGTAGCTCATACTTAATTATAAGTTAATTTGAGTGTTCCAGTGCAACAACAGAAAGCAAAATTATAATTGAGTTAAATAGTGTGCTCCCTCAGCTCTTGAAAGAACCTGTACTGTGTTGGACAGATGGCCAAGGTGCACGTGGCTACAAGCTAGATGCTTCTAAGAAGAGCCCAGAGGTTTATTGCCCATGTAGCACAGATTTTCCACTTTTTGTATCTTCTCAAAGCAAAACTTCACCCTTCAGCCTTATTTTCATTATATCTACAGTTCTGATCAGATAAACTACTTTTAAGTTGGCAAGAGAGCCGAAACCCTGGAGTTACCAGTTAGCCTTAGCAACTGTTAGCTCAGTAGAATGCCACTTCTGTTTTTTGTATGAGGATTAAAATGTAATGCATGTAAGGGGTTTTGTGTGTCATCGTTTTAAATTCTAATAGCTTCTCCAGGATCATCACTTTTCAGTAAAAGAAACTTTGTTAAAAACACCCCCACTGGGGACTTCCCTGGTGGTCCAGTGGTTAAGACTCTGTGCTCCCAGTGAGGGAACCAGAGTTCAATTCCTGGTTGGGAAACTAAATCCCACATGTATCAGTGAAGATCCTGCACAATCAAATAAATAAAAACAAAACCAGAAACACTCCCATTATACTGCAGATGACTGGAAAATCTGCCTTACAGAATAAACGTAGGTTATTTCTAGAGGTGAATTCAAGAGCCCCTTAAAAAGGAAAACACGAATTGTGTCCCAGACATGCTGCTCAAGTGCTTAGTCGTGTCCGACTTTTTGCGATCCCATGGACTGTAGCCTGCCGGGCTCCTCTGTCCATGGGGATTCTCCAGGCAAAGATACTGGAGTGGATTGTCGTGCTCTTCTCCAGGGGATCTTCCCAGCCCAGGGATCGAATCTCCGTCTCTTATATCTCCTGCATTGGCAGACAGGTTCTTTACCACTATCACCACCTGGGAAGCCCCAGACATAAATTGTACCTAAATATTTACTCAGTAAATACTTAATTAGTTAATCCATGTAGCAAAACTATACAATATAACAAATATAGCCAGTCAGAACTTTAACTTTACCCCGTTATCTGGACTTCACAGCATAAGTCCTTTACTTAATGGAAATTAGGACCCAGTTGAAAAGAGCAGCACAGAAAGAAGTGTGGTTATTGTGCTTCAGGAGTTGCCCCTATCTTAAATGACACACACAAGGCTTTACTTAAATGTTTTATTTGAATTTACTACATAATCTGTCTCTATATATTTTGTTTAAAAAAAGGAAGACCCAGACCAACTTTTAAAAGAGGCTAATTTTGGAAATGTCCTTTAGACACCTGGTTTGGAACTCAGAGCATGATAAGCATATAAGTTGGCAGAACACATCAAGTGGGGAACTTTGTTTTTTGTTTTTTATCATGAAGTGAACTTTGATTTCAAAGCTAGCTTGGGAAGGCCTGAGTAACCTGATGCTAGAAAGTTAGTGTAGTATTAACACAGGAGAATTATGTGTTCTTTCTTGTCTGATTACTGGAAGGAAAAAACACATTCACATAAAGAAATAAGCAGAGCTTTTCTGGAGACAGTAGAGTTATGGCAGCAGACAGCTTCTCACTGCACTTTGATTTTCCTTTAGAACTTGTCAATCCTCAGGGACAAGGGTATTGTGATCTTTTCAATCATGATTAACTTCATAAGTTGACTCACAGCTGTAATAAAGGAATGAAGAATGGAAAAGGAGTTTTCAGGAAATCACAGGGAAACACGGAGCAGGGGCTGTAGAAGGCCTTGTGTATGAGAAAAAGTGGGGGTGCCTGAGCAAAAGTTAATTGAGTTGTCAGCTCTAATTGAGGAAACCAATAGAACACAGTATTTACTTTACTCCACTCTTTGCCCCCAGACGGATAATGTTAGAAGGAAGGCTGTTCTAGGTCATGCCTGCATCAGTTATTAAGGACAGTTTGGAGAGGGAAGCATTTGCTGGTCTTACTCAAGACCCTATATGTCCTTGTAGTTCTCAGTGTGTCTCTGCAAGCATTAACCAGGAGCATTGCTTCTAATACATCATGTGAAGTAGCACTTTTTGAAGTCGTCAGATTCTGGGAATATAAAGCACGATGGCTGTCAGCGTGAAAGTGAAGTTGCTCAGTCGTGTCCAATTCTTTGGGACCCCATGGATTGCAGCCTAAGCAGCTCCTCTGTCCAGGGGATTTTCCAGGCGAGAATATTGGAGTGGGTTGCCATTTCCTTCTCCAGGAGATCTTCCTGACCCAGGGATCAAACCCAGGTCTCCGGCATTGCAGGCAGACGCTGTACCGTCTGAGCCACCAGGGAAGTCTGTCAGCGTGGTAAACTTAAAACAGGGCCTCTACACGCACCGTATGGCATGTCTAAAAAGCAAACTGGCTTTTCTGACACAACTGGAGAAAAATGCCAAAAGGAGTCAGGATTTTGTGAATTGAGGTAGCCCTTGAGAATGGGTGTTATTTCAAAAAGTGGACAGAATGGAAAGGAATGGCATTACTCAGAGGGAGGAGACATGAACCAGGATTCAGTGACAGAAACAGCATGGTAGGTGGAGAGGATAGAGAGTATCGATTGTTGTGGACTTGGGTGGGAAACAAAATCAAATGTGCCAGATGGGGCCAGATAGTAGAGAACCTTTAAAACCAGAGTATTTGTCCACCAAGGAATGACCTTGCTCTCCACCCTCATGCCATCTCAGCTCTCAATTCGGAAGGGAAGGATAGTAGGGTTTGAGTGATTCTGTAGTTCTTTTGAAACATGATGAACTTAAACATAGTGATTATGTGGATGAACATGAATCCAGAAAGGGTAGAATTTACCCTGAAGCATTTGCTTCCTGTTATAGGAGCATAATCATCATAGAAATGATGCTTCAGACATCCAGTGTCATCAGAAAGTAATAGTAGATGGTGATATAGGGAAATCACAGCCTTTGAACCTGTATTCTCAAAAGGAAAATGTTTCTCATGGATCTAAAATTAGAACAGAAAAAGAAATCAAGCTTGTGATCCAGAAACCTAGTCAAGAAGTGCTGATTGCCAAGGCGGTTATTTCACTTAAGGCATTTGCTGTTGAGAAGGAGGATGGTGTCCCAGGATCTGAGATGAAGGGCAGAGGCAAGGGGTCTGCGAAGATGGTGCATCAAAGTGGATCATCCTGCTGGTGGAGAAGGAGCCTGGCTCCTCAGCAGCTGCTGAGTGATTTGGTGAAAGACCAGTTTTTCTAATGCTGCAGTCTAGGTTCCAGGTTATATGCTGGATCATAAGCAGTTTTTTTAAATGCATTTTTCTGTAGCAGTAAACAAAACCGGCAAAAAAACATATTGTGAAGTCTATCCGAAAAGGGGGAGGGAGAGAGGAAGAGAACTCACCACATCATAGGAACTTAACTCTTCCTCTCTTGTTTTAAAGCACTGAACAGAGCCAGACAGAGAATACCATCTGAAGGGGGTGTTCCAATTCAGGAAAGAGGCTGGGGGAAATCCAAACTTGCTTTAGACTGGTTGCTAATTGTAGTGGGGGCTGGCTTAAAAGCAAGCTGATTTTTTTTTTTTTTTTTTTTTTTAATGCACATAACCTGTCATAGGGAAAAGGTTTTGTAAGTTCAGTAGTGACTTACAGCATTTTACCTAATGACTTCAGGAGGTGTGTTCTAGACACTGGTCACACAGGTGACCACCCATGTTAAGGATTTGCACTGACTGGTTGCTCGCTGGCCATCATGCCCTGGGACCATATGAAGAATGGAAACTCCATTATGTTTTTGGCATGGGGTCTTACCTCAGCACATTGGTAAAGGCTCCCACAGGTGCTGCACATAAAAAGCAGGACTGATGGTGACTCAGTGGCAGGATGAAGCAGAAGGAGAAGACTCGAGGGAAAGCAAAGACTGAGAATATCAAGGACATTGTGAATAAGGAGGTAGGGGGGTAGCAGGGGACAACATTTGGTGTTTCACACAACAGGGTAAGTATTATTTTGCAATACCATTGTATATTTAAGCAGTGTTTACCAAGCTTTCTAATTATAAACTAACTGGGATCCTTCTCAAAAATACAGATTCTCAAACCTGGAATCACTTTCTAGGCAGGGGTCTAGGAAACTCTGTTTTTAACAAATGCTCCAGATGAATGATATCCTTAGCCAAGTTTAGGAAACACTTAGGCCAATTCAGTCAGCCTTAATAATGTCAACAAATTGTTGTGATTTTAGTATAGTTGATTTATAGTGTTAATTGTCATAATTTTGAGTTAATGTAAATTAATGGACTTTTCTTGTCCTAGTGATAGGTACTGTTGTATCATGTGGCAGTAGAATTATGATAAATATCAGTGTTGACAGACTCATAATTTTAGCGTCAGTAGCTTATCCTTTGTGTGGAATTTGCCTGTCTTGTAAAACATATTAGGTGCTGTCTTGGGAAGTAAAGATGCACTCAGAGATACGCTGCATTTGTGCCCTTGGGTGCACAGTGGCATCTGCCCCTTTCCATTCTCACCTCGTCTCTGTTCCTCCTGCCCCACATCACTCTTGTTTTTCCCTCTTCCTCTTGAGCCCTGCATTGTCTCAGAAAGTACAACCTTGAGTTACCAAAGCTTTTATCCTGAAACATGAGTTCACTTGCTCAATATAAAATGTAAAAAATTGCATGGTGGCCTCTGGTCCCATCAACACTTCATTTTCCCTTCCAGGTCCTCATTTGAGTTAACTTCCTGTGACCCAAGGGTGGCAGCATCTTCCACTTGGTTCTCATCTAGTCTCCTGATTCTCCTGTGCCAGCTGCCGAGCTAGGTGGCCCTTCCACCCCAGTGATTCTTTACCCCCGATTACTAGGAAGTGTTTGTTTCTGTTTTCTCTCTGGATGGAGCGGTCTGTATACCTTCATCCTGCCTTATCCCTATGGTAAAATCTAAAAGATTCTAAGTCACAGAACTGAAATTCTCAGACAGTAGTATATAGAAGGATCTTGATTTTTCTTTCTGTTTTACATCTCTAACTCAAGGGTACTTTTTTCTAGTTTGCAGGAGATTATCAGTCTTACTAGAACATTCCTAGTATGTTTCGTATCTGTGCTTCCCCATTCTGTCTTCCTTCCAGGAATGCATGTTCTCAAGGAGACTTTTCTCAGCTCAGTCCATTTACTTGCATCATTAGAGAACTGCAGCTTCTGTAGCTGTCTCCTTTGTGCAGTTCAGGTTATTTGTAGATTTTATCCAAAGACTAATCTGAAGGGAAGTACCTTAGAAGGAAGATGCCTTCCTTTATTTTCTTTTTGGATAACAATCTTATACATGCAACTGGAGATTGTTTTTGCTTGTCTAAACCATGTCGGTGTTTTTGCTTTTAACAAATCTGGTCACAGTTCCCACAAAGAAAGAAATCACACTGTCCTGCATTTCTCAAAGAGTTTACAATCTATAGACAAGGCAGAAACATGTGAAAAGTAAAATAAGTATATCAGACTCTACCCCACAGTGTCACACAGCACAGGAAGCTACACAGTAAAGGCCAACTTTCTGGTAAGAAGAGAGTTGATTATCTATAAACGTAAACAGATCCAGTTGCTTTTCTGTCTGACACAGAAAAAAATGACCATCTTTCTGGCATCTTCTGGGAAAAGCATAAGCATGTCTATGTGCTTCTTTCTCTCCTTTGCCTCAGAGGTACGTCCCATCGTGACCTCTCTCCTTCTTTTGCACACTGTCGTGCTTCAGTGTTTTTTTTTCCTGAGCATCTTTAGTCTTCTTGATGCTGTTTCTCAGAGTCCTGAGGCAGATCATCAGGACAGCTGACTGTTTGCATATTAGGAGGAACTGGATCACCACAGTCTCCGGGACTTCCAGTTTCTAGCCATTAGAGACAGGGATTTGTGTTCGCTCAGGCTCTAGGATCAGACTAGTTTGTCTTCCCCCCATATCCCAGTGCTGTCTGTCCAGGCCTCACCTTTCTCCTGCTACCTCCTCTCCGTGTCTCTCCTTTGCCACTCTACAGTGAGCCTGCAGTAAGGTTAATCAGGTGCCTGGTTTTACTCCCAGTGAAAGAACTTGAGCACATGACATATGCAGTGGCAAAGTTGAATCTCGTATCCTACCCTCATCTCCCCTGTCCCTGGAGGGGCACAGGCCAAAACCTTCCACCATCCAGGTCCTGGGGCTCCCTTTGGTTGTACTCCTTAGCTCAGACTTTTCTTCTTGGCTCTGTTCGTTGAGATTGAAGTTCATACTTCAGGGCTTGGCTCCCACTTTTAGGTTATCATCTGTCCAGCTGGATTTCTGAAAAAGTAAGGGCTTCAACCCTGAAAATTCCATGTTCTTTCTGTCCTTCCCTTCTCCTGCCTCGTATTTCACCACCTCTGTTGAAACTACTGTTTCAGAAACCACACTCCCAACCTCTCAAGCCTCCTCTGCTCTGATCACAAGCTTTTGTCCTGCCTCCCATCCCTCTGGGAGATAAAGTTCTAAAAATTATCTCTACCCCCTTTCCCCTCTTAGAAGTCCCATTCATTAATTAATAGAGCATATTTGCCTATTATCAGTTGTCATTGTCTGTCTTACTGTACCACATTCAGGGTGGTTAAGTTTGTACAGTTGCATTTTTAATAAGAGCTGTGCTGTCTTGTTCGGTGATTGGCCCTCGAGTCTAGGTTACTTTAGGGAAAATTATGTCTCAGCGTTTGCCAGTCAGTCAGGACTTAGACATGAACGTGCACTAAATGGCACACTGAAAAGCTTTTTTATGAAAAATAGTTTGCTAGACCACGCAGACGAATTTGCCAGAGCTCCGATTTGACTGGTGTGTTTAGAAGTGTTGTCTGACCCCGACAAATGGTCTACTTCAGTGGAAAGTCACCACATTCAGGCCTGTGGCTCTTGTTCAGCCTCCACGCTGTACACTAGTTCAGGATCTGCTGTATTTTTGCCTGGTTAAAACATGGTCAAGGTAAAAATTACAATGAAGTATTCATCCAGAAAGATCCCTGATCAATGTTCATCGATAAGTAAATCTGCTTTCTCTGCTTTCATTTCAGATTTGTCCAATATGTGCAGCGTTGCCTGGAGGCGATCCTAATCATGTCACGGATGACTTTGCAGCTCATCTTACACTTGAACACAGAGCCCCTAGAGATTTAATATCCTTTGAGATGCAACAAGGGGAAAAGTTGTTTGCAACATTTGTCATTGTGATGACTTTTAAGGGCAGTATTCATAAGGAAAAAACTAACCTCCGAATTATCTCAGTTGATTTGACATTTTCCTAAAAGTGATACAGCGTTGAGGTGCAATTTCTTATTTCTCTTTTTCCGCGCTGTGACAATTAGTGAAAAGTGCTCAGTAAGTGAAATTCACTTGCTTATTATCTTCAGTTCTTTGCCATCAGGATTATTATTTTTTTTAAGACAGTTTGACCAGGTTACAAGTCTTCAGGAGGGTGTTTTCATACAGAAGTGGAAAATGCTAATCCAAATTAAAATATGGTTAGTGCATTAACTGTATGGATGATGTACTTGCTCGCCATCTGTGTTCTCTGTTGCCATAGTCTCTTATAGGCTGGGTGGTGGGCAGGTGTGCCCCGTGGGGCTTCTTGCCCATCTGAGTAGGACAGCATAAGGTCAGATCCAGTTCTAAATTTCTTTCCCACTTTGATTTCTGCTTCTCCTCCCAAGCCAGTCTCATGATGGTTCCTGACAGTATTCTCTATACTCTGCAGGAGATTACTGGCCCACCAGAGTACATTGATTTGTAGACTTGGTGCTTCTGGTTTCAAGTTATGAATTGTCTTTCTAAAACTATCGCGTATTAACTTAGGGCTGTGTGCTCTTGGGAAGGTTTTAGTGTTCATTGCAGTCTGAAGCAATCAAAAACTAATCACAAGCTTTCTCCCTGCCAGACTCCATTCTGATACCTTTGCTTGCCTCCTGGCAATCATAAGACAACCTTAGACTTGGTGTTCCTGTCCTTCAGCTCTCAGCCCTTAATCGCAGAATGTAATTTTCTTATCAGAAATTTGACCCTTTAGAGTTTGGGGGAAGATAAGTGAAAATTAATGGAAAGCTTCCCTGGTTGCTCAGATGGTAAAGAATCCGCCTGCAGTGCAGGAGACCAGGGTTCAATCCCTGGATCAGGAAGATCCCTTGGAGAAGGGAAATGGCAGCCCACTCCAGTATTCTTGCCTGGAGAATCTCACAGAGGAGCCTAGCAGGCTGCAGTCCATGAGGTGGTAGTAGTTGGACATGACTGAGCAACTAACACTTCCACTTTCAAGTGGAAACTAATGAGAAGATAAAGCTATGGAACCTTCCTGAGAAATGAGAAGATCAGCCTGGTCTGAGCCAGTCTGGGGCAAGTACTGAATGAACAGAAGAGCCCACTCTTCCTCCCTCCTAAGTGCAGGGGATGCTAAAAGCAAAATGAAGAAAGTGGTGCTTGCTTATTTTTTGTTTCCCCCAAGAACATGAAAATCTAAATGGGCCAAGAATACTTTTAGCCTGTTAGTTACTTCCCATTTTGTATAAAAGAATTCTGTAACAATACCCAGAAGAGTTATACTTGATCCATTCTTCACTCCATCTTCATGGAGTAGCTAGGCAAAAAAGTTTTAAAAACCATGCCATTATCCTGCACTTCTCCAGCAGGTTCAAGGACCTCTAGTGAAATCAGCATCCATTCAGTAGAATGTCCCATGTCATCCACATCCATTTTTTGTAGATGTGTATGAGTCTCTCATTACCAAGAAAAAATAAATTATGTAAAATATGAGAATAAGAGAAGTCATGTGCTGCATTTTAGATTACTAGCAACTATTATCTTTAAATTCTAAAAAGTAAAGTGGTGGCATAGCAGTTTTCCTGAAAATGTAACTAATTTGTCAAGTTCTTCAAGTGCCACTATGTGATAATTTTGTTTGACATGAGAGAGTGACTTGTTTCTAAGCCTCTTTGTAACTAGGCTTTTTTTTTTTTTTTTTGGTACGTTGATAGAACTCTTCCTAAAGTGTACTTTTTATTTTTTTAAATTTTTTATTTATTTGGCAGGGCTTCCCTGATAGCTCAGTTGGAAAAGAATTCGCCTGCAATACAGGAGACCCCGGTTGTGTCAGGCTCAGTGGTTGCAGTGTGGGTTTAGTTGTTCTGAGGCATGTGGAATCTTAGTTCCCAAACCAAATATCGAACCTGTGTCCCCTCCACTCCGAGGCAGATTCTTAACCACTGGACCACCAGGGAAATCCCTAAAGTGTACTTTTTATACTTTTCCAAATAAAGTGTGATGGTCATAACATCACTTTCTGTAGAGCCCAAGCCTGTGTCATGAATCCCATGCAAGAATGTGCATTGTGGCTGCCCACCCTGTCCCCGCATGACTCCTGAACTGGGAATCCAGCACAAAAGTTAGCCTGCATTATGTAGCTGTTCTGTTGGCTGCTTTTTGGTTTGTGTTTTGTTTGGGGAATTTTTTTTTTAGTTGGTGTAAAGTTGATTTACAATGTTGTGTTAGTTTCTGCTGAATAACAAAGTAAATCAGTTATACATATATCCCCTCTTTTTTTAGAATTCTCTTCCTATATATTGGCAGCTTCAAAAGAAAATCTCTTCCGTTATAACATGTGGCTCCCCCGGCCCCCCTCTCCCCTCCCTCCTCCTTGTACACTCCACTTGCCTGTGTAGAGACACAGTGTTGTCCTCACAGGTTTTGGCTGCTGTTTGCTCCTCAGGACTTTCTTCAGTTTAACTCACACACATGTGTAAGATGGTTTGACTTCTTGATAAATGTTCTGTTAACTCTGTGTGTCCACTTAACACAAGAAATTCAAATCTGGTTTTCTGCTTAACAGCAGTATTAGGGGGAAAAAAAAAGAAAAACACATTGACAGATTAAAACTGATAGTTGAAAGGAATCTTTGGCTCCTGAATTTAAATTATTTGTACTACTCCTTTCTCGTTACAGATGGTCACTGAGATTTGATTAGCCTGTATATTAGCACAACTCTCACCAGATATAAAAACTGATGGTTATTATTTGTGGTTACTGTGATATGAACATATATGGCTAAGGGAATATTTCCCTCTGGGTATCTGACCAGGTGGTACCTTTCACCTTGTCAGGTGATATTAACTCTGGCCCTTGTAGCTGGAACCTAGGAAGAGACTTCTTCCCATCTGGAGAAACTTTTTTTTCTCCTTGAAAACATACACACATATACAATATAGACACACAGTATATACATACATTGCTTTATATTCCAGTGTCCATTTTTAGAGTTAATAGCCTTCATAGACATAGTTGTGCCATTTGTATTCTAAATGTGCTGTTTTAAAATGCTTACAATTTGGGAAATCTGCGTGCTTATCTTGCAAGGGCTCAAGTGCCTTCTTTTATATATGTATTTTATTCTTACTATGAAATACCCGAGTCCTTTTCTTAACCTTGGAGTTATGATGAGTCGAGCGGCGTCCGACATGTACGTAGAATGTTTCACCCTGGCCGGGGGTTAGGAGGTCCTCGTGCGCGCAGATCAAACATGCACTTTACTAGCAGTTCTACTGGTGGACTTTCTTCTTCTCAGAGTTCATATTCTCCAAGCAATAGGGAAGCCATGGATCCCATAGCTGGTAAGTTAGTTTCACGTCCTTAAGGGAAATGGCCAGGGATGGGGGGCTTCCTTTCAATTGGGGGAGTAGGATTTATGTTTCAGTCTCATCACCCTCCTGTGTTCCTTGACAAAATTCCCTGAAATTCGATAAGTGTAAAATATGTTTAAAGTAGACCATGTAGGGAATTCCCTGGTGGTCCAGTGGTTAGGATTCGGTACTCTCACTTCTGAGGGCCCAGGTTCGATCCCTGGTCAGGAAACTAAGATTCTGCAAGCCACATAGCAAAAAAATAAAAATATTTTTAAAGTCGAGTAGAACACGTAAAGTAGTTCATATTATTCTGGCATTTCTTTAAGTACTTAGAGGTTTAAAATGATAAGGAACGTCTGTGTTCTATTTGTGACCTCCAATGAAACCCAAGAAAATCATAGAAGATTTCAGAGTTGAAAGACCTCCAGAATTCTGTGGTTCAACCTCCTTCGTAAGCACACAGATAAGAAAACTAATTGACAGGACTAAAGAAATAAGCTCTCTCATGGAATGAAGTCAAGTAGGAATGTTTTGTACTTGTCTTAATTTGAGAATTATATTGTTATGAAACATTCATGTTCTAATAGCTTGGGAAAGTCTTACTTTAAAAAATCATTTGAACAGGTAATTTGTACCTGGATCTAATGCATGGCCAACCTGGATAGCAGAGCACTAAATTTGACAGCCAAAATGTCAGAAGTTGTTGTAGCCTAAGACCCTGAAAGACATGACCAGGCATTAAGAGTCCAGGAGCCTGGGCAAGACCAAAATGTGTGCACACAGTGGGATTTGCACCTGAAACATGGCGAATGTAAATCTGTCACCAAAAGTAGGAACAGTGTTACTCATAGAATCTTCTCTAAATTATGAGCTATTCAGTGTAAAATCTAATTCCAGATGTGCTTTGGGCATTTGGATGTACAAGAAGCCCCAGAAAAACTTGAGTTTGGGGGATTTTAAAAAACACTGCTTCATCCTAAAGGAATATATTTACGTGCTGTCTTTGGTAGTAGGCTCTAAACATTAAGTGATTTCTGGGGGCAAAATTCAAATATGAGACATTTTCTCTATTCAGTTTTTTTCTGTCAGTGAAAATTATGTTAGTGATGGACTGTATGAAAAAACGGTGTTAAGAACCTCAGGGATTAAACAACTGTGAGCAGTAAGGCAGAAACCTGCCCTGGAAATGAGTTTTAATGATGAAAAGCTTTGCCAGCCTGAGAATGTCCAAAAGGCAGCCATCAACTCCACACAAGCCACTGGGAGAAGGCAGGTGCTGCACCTCCCTTAGCTGAGAGGCTCCCAGTGAGCACAGCCTTGTGCAAACAGGAGTCTAAATAAAACAGGCTATGCAGTTGAGAGCCAGTCAGCCTCAGCGGTCATCACTGGAGCAGTGCCCTGCGACTCAGAGAGCAGCCCCAGAAGGTGCGAGAGAAAGGAGGCAGGGCAACCACAGTGAGAAACAATGCCGATCTCTCTCTCTGGTTTAATTCTGAGAGGCATTCAATCATTACATCAGTGTTGGAGTGCCCGCTATGTGTCAGGCATGGTTCTAAGAACCAGGAAAGTCATGAGCAGTAGACTTACTCCCTGCTTTCATGGAGGTCATATTGAGAAGGCTTATATTATGCTTGGACCAGTGGATGAAACACCTTAAATACTAAATACCGAGAGAAAGGATAACTAAATCAACCCGTTATGCAAACAACTGAAAAACCAATTTGCTGTTTCACTTAGAAAGAATTATATGTGTGCTAATAGTCATACGTATGTTTACATTTCCCTCACACAACTCCCGCCTCCAGAAGGCATCCTAAAACGTAGTAAGCTCCAAGCTGAGACTGTATGTTGCCCCAGGTTACCTTCCCGTTGATGATCGCTTTGAATGTTCGTCTGGTAAAAGGATGATGGTAGCATTTTGTTTTCTCCTACTGCAGTGGACATTAATGTCTTCATTTCCTCTGACAGAGCTTTTATCTCAGTTATCGGGAGTGAGACGTTCTGCAGGAGGACAGCTGAACTCCTCTGGCCCTTCCGCTTCTCAGTTACAACAATTGCAGATGCAGCTGCAGCTCGAACGGCAGCATGCCCAGGCGGCACGGCAACAACTGGAGACCGCACGCAACGCAACCCGGCGCACTAACACAAGCAGTGTCACCACTACAATCACGCAATCCACGGCAACAACCAACACAGCTAACACAGAAAGCAGTCAGCAAACGATCCAGAACTCCCAGTTTCTTTTAACAAGGTAGTTCATTCATTAATGTGACTTGGAGAAGTATTTTGTTAACACTGCAGTCTGAGATGACCTTTGCTCTTTTGTCCTTATGTGTGTTCTTAAAGCCTCGACCTTTGCTCAGACCTTTAAAACTCACAGAAATCGAATCAAAATCTGTGTTCAGTATTGCCTCAAAACTAAGAAAAATAATTGTTTGCTTTAAATAAACTGGGCTTCCCAGGTAGCACTAATGGTGATAGCCCAGCTAAAGAATCCATCTGCAATGCAGGAGACCCTGGTTTGATTCCTGGGTTGGGAAGATCCCCTGGAAAAGGAAATGGCAACCCACTCCAGTATTCTTGCCTGAAGAATTCCATGGACGGAGGAGCTTGGCAGGCTTTACATTCCGTGTGGTCGCAAGGAGTCAGACACAACTGAGCAACTTTCACTTAGATCAACTATGAGTGCTGATAACCTTGTTCTAACAGTATCTCATCATCTGATAGGAATTTCCTTTCCCACATTGCCCATAAAACGTAAACACAGTATCATTACATATATGGGACGTATTAGGTATAGTTACTGTCATAATTAACATTGCTTTCTTTTTATAGCCGGTTTCAGTCTGCTCTGACATATCCCAAAGTACAAGCAAGATTTTATAGTGTGGTGGTTTTCTTCTGAGAAATTCTGAAGAAGTGAAATTTAAATGTTTGTGGTTAACATATACAAAGTAGCTGTTTTAAAAAATGGTTTAGCACAGTGTAAAAAATACTTAGAACACACAGTAAATGGCTCTGCTGGATGGAATAGAGTTCATATTTGTTCTTGAAAGCTACCATTAGCAACTGAATATGTTCCTCTGCTGAGACCTCATGGGCATTTTATGTGACTTTTAAAAATAAAAGAATTTTAGAAAGAGCAGTGATGAGTAGACACAGGGTCAGCAGATAATGAGCCTGGTTCTAATTTGGACTTTTAATGGAACAGATAGGAATATAAAGTAAAAACTGTAAAAGGAAGAAAATTAGTGGAATATAGCAGTTGCCTCCAAAAAGTAATGTGACGGATATTAGAAAAAAGCATTATTTCCATTTATCTCTCTCTTGTCTCATGCTTTTAAACATCTCTTGTTAGTACAGTGGTACATGTGTATAGTTGTAAATAACATATTGTGGATGCAGAATAAAAAATACTTGCCAATTCCTGCAAATAGGACCCCTGTCAAGAGCCCCAGCTTTTACCAGTTTGGACCTTAGGCAAGTCACTTTACTTCTCCAGACTATAATTAAATTCTATCTTAATATCCCTTGAGTTTTGCCTCATTTGAGTGAGAATTGTTTCGAGGATTAAATGGGAGCACTGGTATGTGTATGCTTTAGTTCAATGTCTGGCATATAACAAGAGCCCAATTAACAGTACTTATTATCTATCATTTGTTACGGCTCTAAGGAGGAAATTTCAAGTGAGAAGTTTACCTTTGGATTATTTCTGCAAAGTGAGTAACTATGCCTGATTATTACCAGAAAACGTTGCTTCAGCATAGAGCAATCACAGAGCCACAGATGGATCCATCCTTCTGCCATGTAACTTACCAGTAGGGACTGACAGACTGCAGGCTTCCAGCTTACTGGGCTGGGTTCCGGCCTCAGAAAGGAACCCTACCAGTGTGTTGTCTGATGCAGGTTCGCTGGCCTGTGGGTGGAATGAATGTCCTGTCCCACTGCCCTTCAGAAGAGACATCTTCCACCTCTTTTCCACTCTGGTTTTATTTTGTTTTTGGAGCTCCAGCCTCAGTGAGCTTGATCTGGAACTTTTCTCTGTGCAGTTATTCTGCACCACCCCCACACCAGCAACCAGGAACAATAGGGTGGCCTCTGAGTGCTCTCCTTAGATCCTGGTGGTAGCTTCTGAAAGGCCCCCTTCTGTCATCTGATACTGTACATTGCATAGTACCTAGCAATTGATAGACCACTCTCTACATCTTTCATTGTGTCATTAAATTCTGACTCATAAGGTTTATCTAAGGCAGCATTTCCTCCAAAATATTCCCTGGGACTTTGTATAGTCTAAGAAATATAAATAGTTATTTATGTTCAAGTTTTGTTCCTGGGAAATAAGCTTGGGCAAAACTAAGTAACAAAAATAGTTTATCTACAGATGAGCGTCTTCCAACTGCAAATACATAAATGTGCACACTGAGAATCTTCAAGCCCAGGAGAATGGCTGTGACATTTCCAAGTGGAAATCCTTGTCACTGGCCCACAGCTGTAATGTGATACATGCCTTGTCTTGGTCTGTTTGACTGGGGGCAAGTCCTGCTCCCACTGTCTTGGAATTGATGGTGCAACAGTTTCTTTGGGATCCACCAATGGTGGACCTTTCAGAAACCAACTGTAAGTGCCTGTGTCAGATCCCAGTCTCTTGGCAATGGAGCCAGCTAGTTTTGCTCACTCCAGGCTGAAGCTTCTTACAAGCTTTGCAGTTACTTCCAGATCCCAGATGAAGACTGGCCCACCAGGAAATCTAGCCTTAGTGCTGTTTTTATCTCCCTCGCCCCTTCAGGAGTGAAATATATTCTCAGTTATTTCTGAAAAATCAAAACTGTAATATAAGAATTACATGATTTCCAAAAGTTTGGGGGGCCTTAGCCTGCATGTTTCTAGTTTGCCTGTTTGCTATGTAAATAGTTGTCTCTGCATCTTTTCTCTTTATAATGGGTTTCACTTCAGTTTATTTTTCTTCTTAAGGCTTTTTCCAAAACTGAGAATGTGGAATGTACTTCATTTCTTAGCAGTTTCAAAGTTTTGATTTTGAATATGTAGCCTATTGCTCAGTCTCCTCTTCCAGTATATACTCTCTTGTATCCTGAATTTGGTTTTAATTATAAATGTCATCAGTCATTTCCTTTGGTGTGTGGATCTAATGTCGTTACTTTCCAGAGCCTTCTGTGTTCTTGCAGTTCTGAAATTTAGATCTTTTGTTTTCTGAGCCATTAATCTAATGGTTGAGTGGTTTGAACTTGATAGCTGTGAGATTTTTGAGCGTTACTTAATCTCTTCAGTTTCTTTTTCCCATAAATTGATAATAATGAAACCTAATTTGTAGGATTAAAAGAGATTATCCATACAAAACACACTTAAAGCCCATATTGTCCGTCACATCTCCTCCATTGCTACTTTGAGATGCCCCCGTGCCTTCCAGCCCAGGTGGGACTGTGGAGACCAGGTGCTGGGTGCAGGTGAGCATGGGCTCCAGGTGCACCTGCTGCCCCTGGGGGTCACGCGTGCCTGCTGGACCTCCCTTCGCTGTTACCGTCTTCCTGTTTGATACTTTTCCTACCCCAGTGCTTCAATCAGTTTCCCTTTCTTTCTTGGACACTGAAAAATGTAGATAAATAAAATTAGCAATGAAACTAACCAGGATATTGCGTAAGTCATTTAACAGGTTGGTAATCCGAACATGCTAATATCTGTCCTGTCTCTGTGTTGCTGAACCAGGTTTCCCAGCGTGACACAGGTCTCAGAAGCGTGTGTGTCAGTTGAGCGTAGTGGGCCGTTTTAAGTCTCAGGTCAGCCTTGTTGCAGGCTCCTTGGTAGGAGAGCATAGGTGCACACACGCATGCTCATGCGTGTGTCTGTTTGTACATGTGTGTTTGCCCTCTCATGCTCCTGGCCGTGTCTTTATTTTGGAAGAATTAGGTAGAAATAATAGAGAAAGGCCAAGAGAACTAGGATTTATTTTCAGTTGACTAGTTGCTATAGATTTTGTTTTTAGGACCAGTGTTGCTACTTTTCCTCTTTTTACTACCAACTGGTGAAATTCTGGTTAAGGAAATTACTACTTCCCCAAGCATCTAATCTGTTAGAAATTTTGTTTTCCTAGATTTTTCACCTCAGTTTTCTCTATAGGGAGTATGAGAAATCCCAATGTGTTTTTTCTCATTGAAGCTAATTAAAGCATAGATTTGCACCTCAGGGTAACAGTATTGTTATCAGTGTGGGTAATTCACAGCCACATAATTAAGGAGCTAAATTAGAGCAAGGTGTTCCAATATGTCTTAGACTCTGTGGCGCTCCGCATAACGTAGGACATTGTAGAAACTGACCATGCCATTGTTCCTTGACTTTTTACCAATGAGATCTTTTCTTTTTAATTTACGCAGGTTGAATGATCCTAAAATGTCTGAAACAGAGCGCCAGTCCATGGAAAGTGAGCGCGCAGACCGCAGCCTCTTTGTCCAAGAGCTCCTTCTGTCCACTTTAGTGCGCGAAGAGAGCTCGTCCTCAGACGAGGATGAACGGGGGGAAATGGCAGATTTTGGTGCTATGGGCTGTGTAGATATTATGCCTTTAGATGTTGCTTTAGAAAACCTAAATTTAAAAGAGAGTAATAAAGGAAATGAGCCTCCACCACCTCCTCTTTGATGACATCCCAATTCGCAGACAATGTCCTCTGTGCTGTATTTGCCAATGAAAGTGGACAACAACTATCTTGGGTTTGTTTGGTGATTGTAATTTCAGGTCTGTCACTCTTGTTACATTGTGTACATTCAAAAAGGAAGAGAGAAAAATATATATGATAATCATTTCCACTTAACTAATTTTTACTTCTAGCAGGTAAATGTAGGTAGCAGTGCAGGGGTGATCTCTGCTTCCTGCACCCTGACATGCAGAAGGCTCTCGTAATACTCCACATTCAAACTGAAGAGGAAAATGGAAATCTCTAATGAAGCTGCTGTGTGTATTTATGAATATTAATGAATAAAAACTGCTTGGATGGTTTACCTTAACTACTGCATGAGGTTTTTTGCAGCGTGCATGAGTTTTAGTGACCTTGTTATTTAAGAAATTTAAATACAAGGAGTAAAACTTAAAACAAACATAAAAGCCCAAAGCTTTCCCAAACATTATTCAATGGTTACGAGGCAAAAGAGTTCCTTGACAAAGTAGCTTTTGAATAATGTCTGCCTGAATCACCTTTCTTTGTGTGCCTCCTACGCACAAGCCAGCTCTGCAGTGGAACCTGGGGTCGTAGCCGGTGTCGCTCCGCCCTGTGTGACTGTCCCGTCGCCCTGTCAGTCATCTTCCGTGTGGAGCTCAGCCTGTCTAACTCATCCATAGAAGATACACCAGTACAGCTGCTGTGGGAATCTGCTGCAGGCGTCTGTGTGTCCTGAAAACAAGTCTTGTTCTCTTTGTTTAAAAAGTTCTTTTTGTGGTTGTTGAAAATTTTTTTCAATTGTTAAATATGTTCTATTCAGGTGTAGATGAATTTCATTTATTCACTGTTCAACAAAGTTAACCTGGATTATGTTGTCTTTGTTTTTGAAAATCTCACCTTCTCGATCATATGTTGCGTTATTTATGTATTTGCTTCATAGTTTTGCTGAGACAGATCAGTATCAGGGGAGCTTTGAGGATTTGCCTTCCCAGACTTTGTCAATATATTACAACCAAATTCTTAATGCTAAGTTTAGCACCTTTTTATTTATTGGGTTTTTTTTTCAAGCATAAAAAGTAAAGCCTTTTAATTGAATCATGCCACCTATATGCCTATATTATTAATCCTATGTGTAAAAAAAAAAATTGTACAGCGTTTTTGGGTTTGTTTTGGGGTTTGAAGGGGCCGGGATATTTTTTTATTTTCTGTTCCAGTTTTTGTGCATAGACTTTCACAATAGCTCCAAGGCAGGGACAGTGGGTTTGGGGGTCGGGGAGGGGGCAGTTTTTGGAATGTAAATTTAGGACTTTTAAAAAAGGTGCGCACAGCTTCTGATAAATTTATAACTAGACTTAACCTAATCATGTCTTGTTCCAGTGCTCTCTCTCCTCCGAGCCCTTCCCTCTGTCTCCCCTCTCTCCTCCTATCTGTGTTTCTCTGTTTCTTCAACAAGCATACAGACTCGAGCACCCTCCGGTGTTCTCCTGAGAACTGTGAAGTCCATGCTCATTCAGATGTAACCAAAAAAGATGTCACCCCACATTTCTTTAAAAAAAAAACAAAAAAACTGTGGCTTCTCCTCCTCTGAAACTTCAGCCTCCAACAGTTTCCAGACACCCTAGCTTTGTTTTCTTTAGTCTCTGCGATGGAAAATGTTTTAAAGGAAATTCTACATAGGCTTCTGGTTACACTAGAAGTCCAGCCCAGTAGGGTTTTTTTTTTTGTTTGTTTGTTTTTTTCAAATCAGTTGTTAAGACGTTTCCAAAACCAGTTTTCAAGCTGTGGTCTTTTCACACACATCTTCTGCACATACGTCACACATTTCAATAAAGCATTTTCAAGACTGTTGGCCACTTGGATTTCTTTGGTGTTGGTAAACTAGCCTAACCATTATTCAGAGATTATATATCTCTAACCTAGTTTTTTGTTTCTGTTTTTTTGTTCTTTTCATGTTTGACTTTGGAGGTCCTGATTTTGTATGAATGCATTACTTTGGATGTGAGAAATAGAAATTGTCAATTATGTGCTTTCCCTTTTCTGCACAAATTCTGGGAAAATGTAAGATCCTTCCTTTTTTTAAACATGGTTTGAGGGAATAGCTGTAAGTCCCGTCAGGGCAGTTTAATTTAACTTAGATGATCAATTTGACACTTCAGAAGACCTAAAGGTTCATAAAATTCCATCTCATACAGAATACTGTATATTATTTTTTACCAGATATTTTACAAATACCTCACCTCATCCTGTATGTAATCAATAATAATGTATTAGGGTAGAAAGACACAGATTATCAATATAAAAAATATATTTAAGCCCTTCAAATTCTTGTGTCCTTTTCTTTAGTTTCTTAATTAACATCGTATTATTGGAATTACTGAATAAAAATAATTGCAAAGACTGATGTAGAGGAGAGAAAATCAATATACCATTGTTTATCTTGGCTACGGCTTCAGGTTTCTAAGAACTAGATCCTGAGTTTTGAGAGGATTTGGTTTGGTTGAGTTTTGAGTGAGTTGTCTAGTATGTAAGTTTCTAAGTGTTCTGCAGTGCTTGTCTTTACTTCCTGTATGGAAGTAATTTAAATCTTTCTGCTCAAGACATTCTGTAAGAAATTTAACATCATGACTCAGAATACCTTTCCTCCCCTACCCCCCAAAAAAAACTAGTGAAGAGGAAGACCTGAAGGGGATGTTGAAACTATATTTTTTTCTATTTCTGCTATACTGTCTTTTAAGAATCCAGAAGTAATTCCTGTTAAATTGTAACTGGGGGTAGGGTTTCGTGGGCTTCCCACTCCTGGATATTTAGTCACGGAGAACAACGGAATTTTGGAATTTGGCTGAAATAGTAGAATCTACCTCTACCTCAGGTTTTCATTCATTTAGTTTTCTGAAATACTGAAGCTCTCTTGAACAAATAGAAATGCCTGTGCTTTTATAACCGCGGTCATAGGATACGCGTTCTATGATTGGTTACAGTGAAATATTTGGATTTGTATTCAGATTGTATCTGTCTTTTGTTTATTTTCTCTTTGAACCACAGAGTTGAAGCCTAGGTTATATAGTAGATTCTTATTTCATTTATAATTAGACTCACGCAATATAAGAGAAGGCCCCTTTCCCTATGAACAATCCACAAAGAAATGTAGTTTAGGAAAGCAGATTCCATTACTAGACCAACAGAAACAATACAAAAATCCATCCATTCCGTTATCCTCCCCCCAGTTTTTTCCCTCTCAATACTTGAATTTTCAATGACATACAAAGAGATTTTATAATAAGCCTCTTTCTGGTCTGTGGGCCATAGTTAAAAGTAAGCAGTTCACAGAGTTCTCTTGATGGCCCCTCATAGCAAGTGACCCACTTCACTTGTGCATTTTACTCCATGGGTCTTGAGCCTCACAGACTTCAAAATCTCAGCTCTTTTTAAGGCTATATAAGGAAAGGTGGTCAAGAAGAAAGATAGTGGGAGGAGGTGGTTGGCGAAAGGGGGGTCTTCTGAATGAAGTCCCAGCCACTGAAAGTGTCCAATAAAACAGGTAAGTGGACTGTAACTGGAGTCTCATGTGGTTAGTGCAGTAATGGGTAAAAAACTATCCACGTGTAACAGTGGGTGCTAGAAGCTGTTTAACAAGTGTATCTGTTCTGTAGCATAAAGCCCCACATCAGGGTTTAGTAACTACATGAGAGAGCTGCCATGTCTCCCTTACTTGCAGACACAGTTTTGGAGGTACAAGCAAAATTGATTTCACATGCAATAAGTAAAATGCCAGGTATGAAACTTTCCCAGAATTATATGCTAAAGTTGGTGTTAATTCTGGCACAAGGGTCAGGCTTTTCCATGCTCTTATTTTCAGGGGGCAGGGAATTGGGGAACCTTTGCCGTGTGGCTTGCAGGATCTTAGTTCCCCAACCAGGAATTGAACCTGGGCCCCAGCAGTGAAAGCAGTGAGGCCTAACCACTGAACCGCCAGGGAACTCCCTCACTGCTCTTTTTTGAAGTTCCACTAGGCACTTAAAAACTCAAAATAGCTCTCTCCCTGAGGCATGGTTAACTGAAGCCCTAGGTCCAGGCTAAGCTGGAGAGAGGTTTAAGTTGGAACATAAGATGGAACAGCAGTCTGCAGACTTGCTGGTCATTTATAACAATGTTATGAGATTCGTTGGCTTTTAAATATGGCCTTAAATTCATCACAGTATCCCAAAGTGAAGTTCAGATGACTTTGTTTCTCAGAATAGTATAAAAATCTAATTCCTTGTGCCCATTGACCTCAGCCATACCTAAGCAATGCTTTGTCTTTGTTTCTGATTAGTACTCTAATTTTCAACCCATCTCTGTCAAGTAATTCTTCTATAAATAAATACATGAGCTTGGGAAGTTACTTCTTTAAGGAACCCTACAGCAAGCCTAGATAACTTGGTTAGCAGATTCAAATATGAGAGACTATTCATCTCAGGCTGGTCCAGAACATAACATCTTAGTTGCTATCAAGTGGGTGCCTTGGCTAGCCTCCTCAAATTACAAAGAACAATGCTCTTCTCAAGGTTTCAGGTTTCATAGCGTCCATAGACCTTTACAGCAGTAGTAAAAGAGATGATTCAAAAAAAGAAACCCTTGAGTATGATTTTGTATCCCTGGTTAGCTGTTCTTGATATACAGATTGTGCACAAAAGTTGAATGTGTGTGTCTGACCTGAAGCCCTATGGGCCAGGTGTGCACACACCCTCCTAGAGTTGCTTTCCTTAGGCCTAGACTGATGAGTTCTAGTCTGAAGAATTCACTGATCCCTTACGAACCGCCAGGAACCTAGTACTTTTGCTTTGCAGACAGTGGGTGTGGCCTGCTCTGTGTGCGTAAACCACCATCACCCCTGTCTTCTCATTCATACATACTTTCTGAGCTCTCAGTGGGTCCAGAGCCTTGGTCTAAGCCTAAGCATAATTTACAACTTGTAGTTTTTACAGACGTTCCCTCTGTAAGTGGATTCTTCAGGAGTGATCCTACAAGAGTTTTCCTCTATTGGGAATGTTTTCAAAAATCACCAAGCCTGTTGCATTTGGTAGAAAAGGTGACCAGTCTGATCTGGTGAGTGTGCTACTCTTGGAAATCTTGTCAGATTGGAGTGAGTGTGTTTAGAATCCTGCTTTAGACACGAAATACTAGTCTGCATTTGAAAGCAAAAGTGTTAGTCACTTCAACCCTGTCTGACTCTCAGAGACCCTGTGAACTGTATGTAGCTCACTAGATACCTCTGTCCTTGGAATTCCCCAGGCAAGAATACTGGAGTGGGTTGTCATTCCCTTCTCCAGGGGATCTTCCCAACCCAGGGATCAAACCTGGGTCTCCTGCATTGCAGGCAGATTCTTTACTGTCTGAGTCACCAGGGAAGCCTTTTGATAGCAAAGCTGCACAAAAACAGTTGGGACATCCTATTCTGTAAGCTTGGATGAAGTCCCAGCTCTCTCCTTTTAGATCTTCTGACTGTAGATAAGAGATTTAAACACTTGAGATAGAAGCAGAATATTCTTAAGGTAAGATTTTGCAGTACTCCTAAATCAGCAAGTGTGCCAGACCATCTAGGAAGCAGGCTTCAGCCACACTTTCTTCGAGGTGAAGATTACATAGATGTTTTACACCCTAGTCACATAAGCTGTTTTAGCCAAGCACGACTATTTTGTGACCATATGGATTGTAGTTCTTTACCACTAATGCCACCTGGGAAGCCCCAACAGGACACCTAGTTTCACCAGTGAAAAACAACATTTTAGGATATACAGCATGCTAATGAAAGTTTGCTACTTCGAAAAAAAGAGCTTGAGTGAACCCAAATGAATGGCAGCGACCATGTTACGTTGTAACAGGCTCCCAGACTAATTTACACTGAATCCTTATATGGATTATCTTTATAACATCATCACTTGGTCACCCAGCTTATCTGTGTTCTGATTTGAATACATTTTGGGGTATGTATATATAAACAAACGTGTTATGCACAGCACTTTTCATTCATGGTGGAGCTTCAGTGACTGTGTTGCTTGCATCTTAGAAGTTATGCTCAACAGACATGTGGTAGCAGTCTTAACTGTTCTATAGGGAACTTTTGTAGTTTAAAATGCCCCGATGGATCTCTTATTCTTGGCCCTCTCTGCTTCCTCTCCTATCTCCTCTGTCTTCCATCTGTGTGTGTGTTTTGTTAGTGTTTCTAGTGACACCTGAGGTTTTAGCTCCATTTGCCTGCAGAATTCTCAAGGACCCATCCAAGTTCCCTTAAGACCCATTGCTGATGGCACCTGGGATGACCATGAAGACTGCTGAGCCAGAGAGGGGAAGGTGGGGCCTCTGCTCAGTGCAGACAAGGACCTTGGAATAGTTACCTGCTCACAGCCTCATAGGACAAGTGAGACTACAGAGACGGAACTGGGGAGGAGACCCCAGAACTTTATCTGCACTGCACGAGTCCCACCGCCAGAGAGAAGGTTCAAAGCTTGCTACCCATCAATTTTTCCCCCCGGTTTTCGTTGCTGAGCAAGAGCTTTCTCCAGTTGCAGCAAGTGGGAGCTACTCTTCCTTGCAGCGTACAGGCTTGTCATCGCAGTGGCTCCTCTTGTTGCAGAGCATGGACTCTAGACGCATGGGCTTCGGTAGTTGCAGCACGCAGGCTTAGTAGTCATGGTACACAAGCTTAGTGGCTTTGCAGCATTTAGGGTCTTCCCAGACCAAGGGTCGAACCCAGGTCCCATCTGATTAAACCATAACCCACTGCATAGATTTCTAGGTGTTTGTCCGGTGGCCATGGTGCCAGACACTCTTTTCACCCTGCCCAATCTCAAATTGCCTTCCAGGCACCCAAGGATTGGCTAAGATTTGTTAAAAGTTGCAACAAAGATTTCACAATTTACTATGCTGTTATAAGGTAGACATTGTTATAGAGCATTTCACCTAGAATTTAGGGCAGTTTTGATAAAGTATTTGGAAAATGCTCAGCTTTTAGAGGGTTTCCCTTGTGGCTCAGTTGGTAAAGAATCCTCCTGCAATACAGGAGACCTGGGTTTGATCCCTCAGTTGGGAAGATCTGCTGGAGAAGGGAAAGGCTACCCACTCCGGTATTCTGGCCTGGAGAATTCCGTGGACTTTATAGTCCATGGGGTCACAAAGAGTTGGACACTTTTCAGCTTTTAGATGTTTATAAATTCTTTAACTGCCATAACAGATGGTAGTTAAGAAAAAGAATGGAATAAGATTGGTGGAAAGGAGACGTGTGGAAAAGATTGCAGTGAGCCATAAGAATGTATATGAATGTTCAGGGGACTAGGGTTCAGGACTCTCCTGGTGGTACAGTGCACAAGAATCCATCTGCCAATGCAGGGATCATGGGTTTGATCCCTGCTCCGGGAAGATTCCATGTGCCTTGGAGCAACCAAAGCCCACAAGCCTCAACTACTAAAGCCACATGCTGAAGCCTGTGCACCTCAACAAGAGAAGCCATGCAATGAGAAACCTGTGCATTGCAATGAAGAGTAGCCTCTACTCACCACAACTAGAGAAAGCCCATGCACAGCAACAAAGACCCAGCACAGCCAAAATTAAATAATTTTTTAAAAGAGAAGAAATTAGGGTTCAATTCATCACCTGAAGTTTCCCTCTCCCACTTCAAAAGTACCCAAGTCAGGGAATTACCTGGCGGTCCAGGGGTTAAGACACAGTGCTTTCATTGTGAGGGTCCAGTTTCCATCCCTGGTCAGGGAACCAAGATCCCACAGGTTGCATGGTTCGGCCAAAGGGAAAAAACTACCAAATCTATGACTGGACTAAAAGACAAGTCCTGGGCAATCATTGGTCAAGAGTCTGAAATTTGGGGGGATTCCTTGGATTAATGATGTCACTCACCTCAAGGGTGTGGGGAGATGATGGTGTTCCTTAATCAAAGGCTAGAACTTGAAATTCACCGCATGGATTAAAAGATGCATGCTTTCAAATTAAGAGCAGTAGATAGAGCTTGAAAGGGAGTTGAGTTAAAAGTGAAGTTTAAACCCGGAGAATGGACCTGTGGGATTAAAGTTCAGAGTTGGAAAGGTCCGATTGCCCTCTGAATGCAGGAGTTCCCGTGGAAACACACCTTAAAAATGACAGGGAGAAGATAAAGTGCGGTGGGTACAAGCGCAGATGTGGGTTTCAGTTCTAGATCCACCACTTACAGGCTGTGTGATCTTGGTTGAGATAATTAACCTTAAACTGTGCCAGTTTCCTCACTATTAAATGAAACTAATAATATTAAATAATGTGCTCAGTCAGTGCCTGGCACAAAATAATCATTCAATGAATGTAGGCGATCAGTCAGGTGACAGAGAACAATGTGAAGATTCCCCTGGGCACATACCCCAGACAGAGGAAAACACGCGCTTCTGCAAAGGCAGCACATCGATTAACGCTTCTAAGAGATTCTAGCAACCATCTCCACTGAAGCTCAGTGACCTATAAAAGCCACAAAACCTCAAGAGTCTTTAACTGAAGAGTTTGCAATCAGAGGATGGAGGTATCCCTCTAGGTCAGGTGACCACAGGTCTAAAGAATAAGATTAACCAAGACCCTCCTAAACACCCTGCCTCCTGTCCATTGACTCAGTGTGTTGAGCCCTCCTAAGTGCTGGGCACTGTTCAGGCACTTAGTTTACAGAGCACAAAGCAGAGTTGTCCCCAGCGTACCGAATAGCATGGTCTGCTTACTTTTTTTCTTTGGTCATACACGGTGTCTGTGAGATCTTATTTCCTGGACCAGGGATCTAACCCGTGCCCCCTGCAGTAGAAGCTCAGAATCTTAACCACTGGTCCACCAGGGAGGTCCCCAGTCTGCTTTCTCTTCAGTTGCTTAGGGCAAAATCGGCTGGAATCGTTTTCTTCTCTTTGTTTCCTTGTATTTCACATCCATTTATTTATTTTTTCAAGTGCCTACCAGGGCACTCCAGGTGCCACGAGGCTGCCATAACAAAATACCACAAACTGGGTAGCTTAAAGTAACAGAAATGTATAGTCTCACACTTCTTCCTGAAACCAGGGGTCACAAAACCAGTGTCAGCCACCACACTCCCTCTGGAGGTGCTCTGGCCCCTTCCTTGCCTCTTCCAGCCCTGGTGGTTCCAGGCATTCCTTGGCTTGGAATTCCAGTCTCTGCCTCCGTCTTCACATCGCCTTCACCCCGTGTGTCTCCACAGCCATTTCGTCTGTAAATCCTGCTGACTCTGATTCCACAGCTTGCCCAGGAACTGACCCTTCCTCACCATCTCCACGGCTGCCTGGGCCCAGGTCACCACCATCTCCCGCGAGGCCATTGCCGTGGTATCCCCACTAGCATCCCCATCTCCTCAGGATCAGTCCTCAACGCAGCGGCTGAGCCACCTTGTTAGAACCAGGGGAGATGTGGTCCCTTCGCCCCTCAAATCCCCCCAAGGCACCCTTCTCTCTGAGAATGAAGGCAGCGTCTTGCCATGGCCCCAGGGCGCTGCAAGGTGTGGTTAGCGTCACTCTTCTGTGCTCATCTTTGCTGCTCTTTTTCCTCCCTGGCCTCAGACTTGCAGGCCACCTCGGTGTCCTCAGGGGACTTTGCCTTCTTAGTTCCTTCTCTTGGAGGGTCCGCCTTCCCTCACTTCCTCCTCTTTGTCTGTGAGACCTTTCCTGATCCTTCAGTTAAAAACAGCGATTCCCGCACCCCAGATTCCCCCAGTCCCTGCCCGGCTTCATTGTTTCCCCAACACTCCTCTCACCATCTGACTCCCCCTCATATGCACACATATACACACACACATATACACATACACATATGCACACATGCACACACCTAAACACACATATATTAGCTTAGTACAAAAGTGATCACAGTTTTGGACCATGAGTTTTAAAATCTTTATAACTAGGCTCAAATACATCTTTATGGATCAAAATAGGAACCATTAAAATCAACACATTTTTGCCAATGAGAAGTAAGTTTGCTTATTCCTATAGAGTAAAAATCTATGCTTTGGTATTCAACGAACTCTTGGAAAGCATTTTCTGCCTCCTACTAGTTATGGAAGCATTTTCCCTGCCAAAAGTTTTCCAGATGCTTGAAGAAGCGATAGCCGGTTGGCAAGAGGTCAGGTGAATACGGCAGACGAGGCAAAACTTTGTAGCCCGGTTCATTCATCGTTTGAAGCCTTGGCTGTGTCACATGCAGTCGGGCGCTGTCATAGAGAGAGCTGGGCAGACCACCAAACAGCGACCATGACATTTTTTTGGTGAAAGTTTGGCTTTGGGAAGTGCTTTGAAACTTCTCGCTCCATCCACTAAGCTGGTCGTCACCAACTGTAAAAATCCTCTTTTCATCGCATGTCACAATCAAACCAAGAAATGATACATTGTTGTTGGGTAGAATAAGCAAAGATAACACTTCAAAACAACATTTTTTTTAATTTGCTGTCAGCTCAGGAGGCACCCACTTATCAAGCTTTCTCACCTTTCCAATTGCTTCAAATGCCAAACAACCACAGAATGGTCAACACTGAGTTCTTTGGCAACTTCTGCAGTTGTAGGAGGGTCAGCTTCAACGATAGCTCTTGACTGGTCATTGTCAACTTCCGATGGGTGGCCACGGCACTCCTCATCTTCAAGGCTCTCATCTCCTTTGCAAAACCTCTTGAACCACCACTGCACTGTACGTTTGTTAGCAGTTCCTGGGCCAAATGCATTGTTGATGTTGTGAGTTGTCTCCACTGCTTTACGACCCATTTTGAACTCAAATAATAAAATTGTTTTAATTAGATTTTTGTCTAACATCATTTCCCTGGTCTAAAATAAATATTAAAAAACAGCAAGTAATAAGTCATTAGTGAAAAAAACATAAAGCAAGAAATGCACATTAAAATGATGTATAACATAGCCACATTTATTTAAGAACATATTCCAATATCAAACAGGAAAATTCAACAATGCGAGGCCGCAATTACTTTTGCTCCAACATAATATATACATGAATTTGGGTAAACTCCGGGAGTTGGTGATGGACAGGGAGGCCTGGCGTGCTGCAGTTCATGGGGTCACAAAGAGTCAGACATGACTGAGCGACAGAACTGAGCTGAACTGAACTGAATACATATATACGCAGATACATTCATACACACATACACACATAAACAGACACACTCACATACATAAACATATACCCATATACATACACGTGTATAACACACATATATACACACACACACATACCCCTGTGCACATACATAAACATATATACATGCACACACATGAGTCCCAGCTTTCTGTCAGTATTATTTGTCACTAAATCCCTGCATGTACAATGATGCTCGGCACACAGTAGTTGCTCCATAAATATTTATGGGATGAAAGGATGACAATTGAGGGCCACATGCTATTAAGAGTGATTTTTATTATTTTAAAGGTTCACACCAATATAAAATACTCAGTTATTGTGGATAAGAGTTTGGTAGTTTCTCAAAAGATTAAACATAGTTACCATTGCTGTTGTTCAGTCACTCGGTTGTGTCTGATTCTTTTGCAACCCCATGGACTGTAGCCCACCAAGCTACTCTGTCCATGGATTTCCCAGGCAAGAATACTGGAGTGGGTTGCCATTTCCTTCTCCATATGACCCATCAGTTCCACTCCTAGGTATATACTCAAGAAAATTAAAAACATTTGTTCACACAAAAACGTATACATGAGTGTTCAGAGCAGCATTACTCATAACAACAAGGAAGTAGGGGCAACCCAAATGTCCTTTAAGTGATGAGTGGATGAATAAAACAGGATATATCTGTGCAGTAGAGTATCATTTGACCGTAAAGAAGAATGATGTTCTGACACACGCAACAACTTAGATGGGCCTTGAAAACTTTAAGGTAAATGGAAGAAGCTAGACACAAAAGGCCATATGTTGTATGATTCCATTTAAATGAAATGACCAGAATAGACAAATCCACAGAGACAGAAAGTGGATGAGTGGTCACCAGAGGCCAGGGAGACAGGAGGATGGAGAGTGACAGCTAATGAGTGCAGTTTATTTTGTTTTCTTTTGTTATTAATGTTTGTTTATTTGGCTGCATCGGGTCTTATTTGTGGCTTGTGGGCTGTCTGATCTTTGCAGCGGCATGCGAAGACTTGGTTGTAGCATGTGGGCTCTAGTTTCCTGACCAGGGACCGAACCTGGGCCCTCTGCATTGGGAGCACAGAGTCCTAGCCACTGGACCATCAAGGAAGTCCTCAGTTTTTGAAGTGAAGAGAATGTTCAGAATTAGGTAGTGGTGACAGTCGCACAATTCTGTGAATATACTAAAGCACTTAAACGTATATTTTAAGATGGTAAATTGCATGTGAACCTTCTCTAAATATGTATATGTATATACCTGTGTTAGATATTCTTTTATCCCTATATTACAGATGATGAAACCAAGTGCCCAGCAGAAGCTCTGCCCTGGTGCCCCTCAACTATACTCCAACTTGTGTCTTACAGGATCATCCTGCAGTAACTTAGGTCAACAGGAGGTGAGTTGCCTAGAGAGTTGCTGCCCTAAGGCCCTTTCCAACCTGTTATTGTTATTTAGTCCCTAAGTTGTGTCCAACTCTTTGCGACCCCCAGCCTTCTCTGTGCATGGGATCTTCCAGGCAGAGTACTGGAGTGGGTCACCATTTTCTTCTCCAGGGGATCTTCCTGACCCAGCAATCAAACCTTGCATCTACTCCTGGCAGGCCAGTTCTTTACCCCTGAGCTACCTGGCCCTCTCTACCATTCAGGAGCCTGCTGTGAGACCATTTCTCATCCACGCCCTGGTTCCCACTTGTCTCTTTGGCTTTCAGAAGGATGCGTCTGCAGCCCCTGAGTCAGTTCATGAAACTGCTTGGCTCAAGTTGAGTCTGGGCTTCTGCACAGCAGAGCAGCCCACCGCCCCTGCCATCTGTCACTCAAACCATCAGCTTGGGGTTGTCCTGTGGGGACACCAGTTGCTGACACCATGCTGATTTTGCTTTTTCTGTCCGTGTATGTAACATTTGATCTAAATCCACATGGGCTCAGTACCTCCTTGCAGCCCATGGAAGTGTGGCCGGCCAGCCTGGCAGCTGAAGCGGTGATTCTCATTGCCCTGTCAGCTACCATACTGCTGCCTGGGGAATGCTTGACACTGAAAAGCAGGGATGAAACAAATTTCCCCAGGCTCCACCACTGCAGGAGCCGAGAAACTGACCGGGTGGTCTGACTCGAATTAGACAAAGGAAAATTCATCTGGCATGATAGCTAATGAGACATGCATGCATGCTAAGTCACTTGAGTCGTATCCAACTCTTTGAGACCCTATGGACTGTAGCCTGCCAGGCTCCTCTGTCCATGGGATTCCCCAGGCAAGAGTACTAGAGTGGGTTGCCATGCCCTCCTCCACGGGCTCTTCCCGACCCAGGGATCGAACCTGGGTCTCCCACATTGCAGGCAGATTCTTTACCGTGTGAGGCACCAACGCTATTGCCTTTCAAATTGCCCCTGATGTTTCCAGAGGCTGGAGGTCATCACCATGAGGAACACTAAGGTCATGACACATCACCTAGGCCTTCTTCATTTGCCAGCCTGACCTTTCAGCTGCCTCTTCCGTCCTCGAGATGGACAGGCTTGCCCCATTCCTGTGAAGCTGAGGCAGCAGATCTTGCAAAGTTTCTGCTTGTCCGTGGTGGAAGGGATCAATTCCGCAGCCAAGGAAGGGATGGAGGTGGTGGCAGGCCTGCAGGGCCATTGTGAATGGACTCCATTATGACAAAGAGGCAAGGAGGGCTGGGACGTGCCCTGTCAGACAATGAATTCACAACATCTTTCCTCTGAGCCTGACTCTCCTGCTCTGTGAGATCCGGGGACGAATAGCTTCCTCACAGAGACCAGCTGTGTCAATGAGCAGGCATCAAGTCTGTGAAGTCACCTGGCAGTTTCACAGCAAGAAGCACCAACAATGGGTCCAGTGAGGAGAGGTCTGGGGCAAATGCATGCTTCCATGACCCCACCCATGGAGAAGTCTGTCCTTCCGGGTCTAAGAGCAGACAGGCACTGTCTGGCGAGAGATTTTTTTATATATATATATTTATTTACATTTGGCTGCGCTAGGTCTTTGCTGCCTGTGTGGGTCTTCTCTAGTTCTGGCGAGCAGGGACTACTCCCTAGTGGTCGTGCGCAGGCTTCTGATCGCACCGACTTCTATTGCAGAGCACGGTCCCTAGGGCTCTGCAGTTGTGGTGCAGGGGCTTAGTTGCCCATTACATGTGGGATCTTCTCCAGCCAGGGATCGAACCCGTGTCCCCTGCACTGGCAGACAGATTCTTAACCACTGGACCACCAGGGAAGCCCTGGTGAGAGATTTCTAAACAGTCTCAAAATCAGCTCTGAGCCAAGTTTTGCATCATTTGAGCAACTCTTATCCTTTTACTCAACTCTGTGGTCCAGTCAAGCCAGAAAGAACCAAGCAGAGTGACTTCCCTGATGGGCCAGTGGTAAAGAATCTGTCTGCCAATATAGGGCACAGGTTTGATCCCTGCTCCAGGAAGATCCCACATGCCAAGGTGCAACTAAGCCCCTGAGCCACAACTACTGAAGTCACACTCCTAGAGCTCCATGCTCCGCAACAAGAGAGGCCACCGTAATGAGAAGCCTGGGCACCACAACAGAGTCGCCCCCACTCGCCACAACTAGAGAACGCCTGCACGCAGCAGCAAAGGCCCAGCGCAACCAAAACTAACTCTAAATAAATAAAGGAATTTTAAAAAGAACCAAGCAGAACATTTTTCAAGGAGCCTTGAAAAGAGGGTGGCCTCATATTGAATATGGATTCTGCAGAGGTGTCTCCCTATTTAGAGAGAAAAGAACTAAGCTTGCCAGCACCATGCATGTGTGCTAAGTTGCATCAGTCGTGTCTGACTTTTTGCAGCCCTATGAACTGTAGCCCGCCAGGCTCCTCCGTCCATGGGATTCTCCAGGTAAGAATACTGTCATGAGTTGCCCTGCCCTCGTTCAGGGGATCTTCCCCACCCAGGGATTGAGCCTGCGTTTCTTACACCTCCTGCACTGGGGTGTAAGAGGTGTAGGTGGTGTAGGGGTGTAGGTGGATTCTTTACCACTGGTGGCAGCTAATGTTTATTGCGTCCTTAGTTTGTGCTCAGTTGCCTCAGTCGTGTTCAACTCTTTGAAACCCCGTGGACTGTAGCCTGCCCGGCTCCTCTGTCCATGGAATTATCCAGGTAAGAATACTGAAGTGGGATGCCATTTCCTTCTCCTTTAAACCAGGAATTTAGATGTATAAATTCATCATCTCATTTAATTCACTATCATTACCCCATTTTACAAAGAACCTAACCCTGAGACCCAGAAAGGTTACATAACCTGCCCCAGGTCACACTGGCCTGTGGGATGGGGTATGTTCCAGCAGCGTGAGGTTGGATGTTCTTCAGGCAGAGACAGAATCTGGAGAGCCAACCTCCAGTCAAGAGATAAGGGTGAAGTTCAGGATGTGGCCACTTGGGGGCAGTGCATAAACACCTAATGGAGAAGCCACCCACTGCCCAACCCTCCTGAAGACCTCCAGGGGGTCCCTTTGCACACTTCCTTTACAAATTTCCGGAGCAATAGTGGGAATCTTTCCTCCTACGCAAGGGCTCTGGCAACAGTGGGCCGGGAAGGACTACAAAGCAATAGAGAATAAGTGGCAGCATTTACCACCTGAACCCCGGGGGGTTGCAATAATCCCTGCAAGCACCAAGGCTGATGTGGCAGCCAGCAATGGATCAGGGCAGAAGGGAGCTATGGAGACGGTGACAGAAACATTTTGGCCACGGACAAAACAGTTGGTTAGCCAGCAAGAGCAGTACTCAAACTGAGAAATCCAGGATGACGATGATGAAATCACATGCATGCTCAGTCGTGCGCAAATCTTTGTGACCCCATGGACTGTAGCCCACCAGGCTCCTCTGTCCATGGGATTGCCCAGGCAAGAATACTGTAGTGGGTTGCCATTTCCTCCTCCAGGGGGTGTTCCTGACCCAAGAATCAAACCTTCATCTCCTGCGTCTCCTGCACTGCGGTTGTATTCTTTACCGCTGAGCCACCAGAGAATCCCTGATAAAGGCACACCCTCTTGCCTATTTCTACACAGAGCCAGTTTTTGAACCCAGAATCCATCGACTAAAGAAAAGGCTGGAGGGAACCCTGACGGTCCAGCAGTTAGAACTTGGCATTTTCATTGCCGTAGGGTTCAGTCCCTAGTCAGGGAACTAAGATCTTGCAAGCACTGCAGCATGGCCAAAAAATAAAAATTAAAATATAAAAAAAGAGACTGGAACTCCAGGCAGATGGCCCTGGTGATGAATGGCAACTGAATATGGTAATGATTCCTTTTGGCCTTCTCCCAGCTGGGACCTATGGCTATTAACCTGGGTAATTAAGCATTGGGAAATACCTAGCATTTGGAGAAAATCTGCCCACAGATTCCCAGTTGACTTTGATAGCCTGAGATCCATGGCCCCTAAAGGACAGGAGCCTGTAGGGCAAGGGAGTAAATGGGAGTCAATGGAGTTCTAGCCAATGTCCGCTTTGGAGCAGGTCCACTGAGGCTGGTAGAACCCCACGGGCATTTTTCCCTTGTCCCTGCTGTGTGTTGGAAATACACTTGGTAGTGTATTAACTCTTGGCTTAATCCCAAGAGTTCTTTTAATTATAGTGATCTGAATGAGGATATAATGGCCTCTCAATGTGGTTTTAATTTACTTTTCCAAATTGACTAATGACATGCAACATCTTTCACATGCTTATTAGACACTCATATATCTTCTCTGGTGAAATGTTTATTTTGCCCATCCATATATTGATTGGTTTGTTTGTCTTCTTACTGGGTTCGGTTTCCGATATATTCTGGAAACAAGTCCTTACCACATATAATTTGTGTAAATAATTTCTTCCAGTCTGTGGTTTATCTGTTCATTCTCTTAATAGTTTCTTTCACAGCGTGAAGGTTTTTGTTTTGATGACATTCCATTTCTATTGATTTTAAATTCACAAAATATAAAATTAACCATTTTCATTATTTCCACAGTTGCTGCACCATTTTACAATTGCAGCAACAATGCACAGTGTTCTAACTTCTCCACATTCTCACTGAAACTTGTTATTTTCCATTAAAAAAAAAGTATCCATTCTAATTAATGTGAAGTGGTATCTCATACTGGGTTTGGTTTACATTTCCCTTATGACTAGTAATACTGAGCATCTTTCTACATGCTTACTGGCTAACTATATATCTTATTGGAGAGATGTCAAGGTAAGCCCTTTGCCCATTTTTAAACTTGGTATATGATTATGAATATTTATATGTAATATTTTCTCTTATTCTGTGGGTTGTCTTTTCATCTTCTTGAGAGTGTCCTTTGATGTACAAAAGTTTTTAATGTTGTCTCTGTAATCCATTTGACTTAACTTTAAAATATAAGGCATGAAGTTCATTTTTTTTGCATATGCATATAGAATTATTCCAGTATCATTTGCTGGAAATATTATCCTTCCTCCACTAAACCAACGTCAAAAATCCAATCTCCATTTTTCTCTCTATCCTATTTCATTGGTCTGTGTATCTCAGTGTCACCAGCAGCACACTGTCTGGGTTATTTAGGGCTTCCCCTGTGGCTCAGCTGGTAGAGAATCCGCCTGCAATGCAGAAGACCTGGCTTCCATCCCTGGGCTGGGAAGATCCCCTGGAGAAGGGAAAGGCTACCCATTCCAGTATTCTGGCCTAGAGAATTCCATGGACTGCATAGTCTATGAGATTGCAAAGAGTCAGACGCGACTGAGCAACTTTCACTTTTCATTTTCCCTGGGTTATTTTAGCTTCTTTTTTTTTTTTTTTGTCTTCACCACAGAGCATGTGGGATCTTACTTCTCATGTGGGATCTTACTTCTCATGTGGGATCTTACTTCTCATGTGGGATCTTACTTCGCTGACCAGAGATCAAATGCATGCACACCCCCTGCACTGGAATCGCAGAGTCTTAACCAGTGAAGCACCAGGGAAGTCCCTATTTTAAGCTTCAAAATGGGTACTGTAATTCTGTCCATTTCATTATTGTTTTTCAACATTGTGCTAGCTATTTTTTGCCTTTATTTATTAACTTTAGAATATCATGTCTATGTCTATAAAAATTCTTCTTGGATTTTTTCTTGAATTGAGTTTTAATGAATTTGTTGTTGTTGTTGTTGTTTAGTCACCCAGTTGTGTTCAACTTTTTGCAACACCCCTGGACTGCAGCATGCCAGGTCTCTCCTTTCAGTTCAGTTCAGTTCAGTCGCTCAGTCGTGTCCGACTTTTTGTAACCCCAGGAACCGCAGCATGCCAGGCCTCCCTGTCCATCACCAACTCCCAGAGTTCACCCAAACTCATGTGCATCGAGTCGGTGATGTCATCCAGCCATCTCATCCTCTGTCATCCCCTTCTCCTTCTGCCCCCAGTCCCTCACAGCATCAGGGTCTTTTCCAGTGAGTCAACTCTTCACATAAGGTGCCCAAAGTATTGGAGTTTCAGCCTCAGCATCAGTCCTTCCAATGAACACCCAGGACTGGTCTCCTTTAGGATGGATTGGTTGGATCTCCTTGCAGTCCACGGGACTCTCAAGAGTCTTCTTCAACACCACAGTTCAAAAGCATCAATTCTTCAGTGCTCAGCTTTCTTCACAGTCCAACTCTCACATCCATACATGTCCACTGGAAAAACTATAGCCTTGACTAGACGGACCTTTGTTGGCAAAGTAGTATCTCTGCTTTTCAATATGCTATCTAGGTTGGTCATAACTTTCCTTCCAAGGAGTAAGCATCTTTTAATTTCATGGCTGCAATCACCATCTGTGGTGATTTTGGAGCCCAAAAAAATAAAGTCTGACACTGTTTCCATTGTTTCCCTATCTATTTCCCAGGAGGTGATGGGACCAGATGCCATGATCTTCATTTTCTGATTGTTGAGCTTTAAGCCAACTTTTTCACTCTCTTCTTTCACTTTCATCAAGAGGCTTTTTAGTTCCTCTTCACCTTCTGCCATAAGGGTAGTGTCATCTCCATATCTGAGGTTATTGATATTTCTTCTGGCAATCTTGATTCCAGCTTGTGCTTCTTCCAGCCCAGCATTTCTCATGATGTACTCTGCATAGAAGTTAAATAAGCAGGGTGACAATATACAGCTTTGACGTACTCCTTTTCCTGTTTGGAACCAGTCTGTTGTTCCATGTCCAGTTCTAACTGTTGCTTCCTGACCTGCATATAGGTTTCTCAAGAGGCAGGTCAGGTGGTCTGTATTCCCATCTCTTGAAGAATTTTCCACAGTTTGTTGTGATCCACACAGTCAAAAGCTTTGGCATAGTCAATAAAGCAGAAATAGATGTTTTTCTGGAATCTTGCTTTTTTGATGATCCAGCGGATGTTGGCAATTTGATCTCTGGTTCCTCTGCCTTTTCTAAAACCAGCTTGAACATCTGGAAGTTCATGGTTCGAATCACTAGACCATTCAAGTATGACCTAAATCAAATCCCTTATGATTATACAGTGGAAGTGAGAAATAGACTTAAGGGATTAGATCTGAAAGACAGAATGCCTGAAGAACTATGGACGGAGGTTTGTGACATTGTACAGGAGATAGGGATCAAGACCATCCCCATGGAAAAGAAATGCAAAAAAGCAAAATGGCTGTCTCAGGAGGCCTTACAAATAGCTGTGAAAAGAAGAGAAGCAAAAAGCAAAAGAGAAAAGATATAAGCATCTGAACGCAGAGTTCCAAAGAAAAACAAGGAGAGATAAGAAAGCCTTCCTCAGCGACCAATGCAAAGAAATAGAGGAAAACAACAGAATGAGAAAGACTAGAGATCTCTTCAAAAAAATTAGAGATACCAAGGGAACATTTCATGCAAAGATGGGCTCGATAAAGGACAGAAATGGTATGGACCTAACAGAAGCAGAAAATATTAAGAAGAGGTGGCAAGAATACACAGAAGAACTGTACAAAAAACATCTTCATGACCAAGATAATCACGATGGTGTGATCACTCACCTAGAGCCAGACATCCTGGAATGTGAAGTCAAGTAGGCCTTAGGAAGCATCACTATGAACAAAGCTAGTGGAGGTGATGGAATTCCAGTTGAGCTATTTCAAATCCTGAAAGATGATGCTGTGAAAGTGCTGCACTCAATATGCCAGCAAATTTGGAAAACTCAGCAGTGGCCACAGGACTGGAAAAGGTCCGTTTTCATTCCAATCCCAAGAAAGGCAATGCCAAAGAATGCTCAAACTACCACACAATTGCACTCATCTCACATGCTAGTAAAGTAATGGTCTCTCCCTTACCATCTCCCAAAGTTTGCCCAAGTTCATGTCCGTTGTATCGGTGATGTCATCCAGCCATCTCATCCTCTGACACCCTCTTCTTCTGCCTTCCATCTTTCCCAGCATCAGAGACTTTTCCAATGAGTCAGCTGTTTGCATCAGGTGACCAAAATACTGAAGCTTTAGCTTCAGCATCGGTCCTTCCAACAAGTGTTCAGGGTTGATTTCAAGATTGACTGGTTTGATCTCCTTGCTGTCCAAGGGACTCTGAGGAGTCTTCTCCAGCATCACAGTTAGAAGGCATCAATTCTTAGGCACTCTGCCTTTTTTATGGTCCATACGTGATCCTACGTGACCACTGGGAAGACCATAGCCTGAACTATATGGATCTTTGTCAGCAGGGTAATGGATGTCTCTGCTTTTCAGCACACTGTCTAGGCTTGTCATAGCTTTCCTGCCAAGAAGCAATCATCTTCTGGTTTCAGGCTGCAGTCACCATCCGCAGTGATTTTAGAGGCCAAGAAGAGGAAATCTGTCACCACTTCCACCTTTTCCCCTTCTATGTGCCATGAAGTATGGGACCGGATGCCATGATATTAGTTTTTATAATGTTTAGTTTTAAGCTGGCTCTTTCACTCTCCTCCTTCACCCTCATCAAGAGGCTGTTTAGTTCCTCTTCACTTTCTGCTGTTAGAGTGGTGTCATATCTGAGATTGTTGATGTTTCTTTCACCTATCTTGATTCCAGCTTGCAACTCATCCAGCCTGGCATTTCTCATGATGTACTCAGTGTATAGATTAAACAAACAGCAGACAGCCCTGTCATACTCCTTTCTCAATCTTGAACCAATCAGTTGTTCCATACAGGGTTCTAACTCCTGCTTCTTGACCCACATACAAGTTTCTCAGGAGACAGGTAGACGGTCTGGTATTCCCATCTCTTTAAAAGCTTTCCACGGTTTATTATGATCCACACAGTCAAAGGCTTAAAGAATTTAGGGAGAATTATTAACAGCCAACTCACAAACATGGTATGCCCTTCTATTTAGGTCTTCTTTGATGGCTTTCATTGGTGTTATAGTTTTCAGCATACCAATCCTGTACATATATTAGATTATGCCTAAGTATTGTATATTTTTAATATTAAAAATGGTATTGATTTTTAAAAATATTTATTCATTTGCGTTTGGTTTTAGTTGTGGCATGCAGAATCTTTTTTACATCATGCAGGACATGAGGGATCTTAGTCCCCTGACCAAGGACCTGCATCTCCTGCACCGAAAGTCAGATTCTTAACCACTGGACCACCAGAGAAGTCCTGGGATTGATCTTGTTTAAAATTTGAGTTTCCCCTTGCACATTGGTAACAAATAAGAATATAGATTCGCGTGTGTGTGTTGTCCTTGTATCCTGTGACTTTGCTAAATTCACTTATTAGTTCAAGAAGTTTCTTCTGTGGAAACCCTTAGATTTTCTATGTAGACAATCACATCATCTAACCATAGGAAGCTTTATCTCTTTTTTTCCAGTCGATGCCTTTTATGTCTTTGTAAAGCTGTTTCCATTCATAACATCTCTAACACCAAATTTGTGCATTTTTCCATATCAACAACCAGCTCTCACACCAGCTGGGTGTCCTACAATTCAATTCAATTCTGACACTATCTGCTTTAAGTCAGCACAGACCCCACAGGGTAAGGGCTCAGTCCCACAAGACTGTCCCCCTTGCCCTACCCCAGCCACAGATGTCAGTCATAAGTCCCAGCATTGTTACCTGTACTTCTGACAAACCAGCTATAAATCATGGGTTTCCATGGCCCCCTTATCAGGTTCACGTTTTGCTAGAATGGCTCACAGAACTCAGGAAAATACTGCACTTATTGTTATGAATTTATTATAAAGGATACAACCCAGGAACAGCCAAGTGGAAGAGATGCACAGGGTGAGAGGTGGTGGAAAGTCTCAGAGCTTCCGTACCTTCCCCAAGTGCACCACCTTCCCAGCACCTCCATATTTTCATCAACCTGGAAAGCCATGATTTTGTGGTTCTGTGGAGTTTTCTTTTTTTGCACTGTGTTGGTTCTTCCTTGTGGTGCACAGGGTGTTCATCGCCCTGCATGGGCTTTCTCTGATTGTGGCGCACATGAGTGTCTCTTGTTGCAGAGCATGAGCTCGAGAGCACACAAGCTCAGTAGTTGTGGTGCACAGGCTCTCTAGTTGTTGTGTGTGGGTTTAGTTGCCCCACGATGGTGCAGGAGAAGACTCTTGTGAGTCCCTTGGACAGCAAGGAGATCACAAGGAAATCAACCCTGAATTTCCATTGGAAGGACTGATGCTGAACCTCCTATACTTTGGCCACTTGATATGAAGAGCTAGCTCACTGGAAAAGACCCTGATGCCGGGAAAGATTGAGGGCAAGAGGAGAAGGGGGCAACAGAGGACGAGATGGTTGAATGACATCACTGACTCGATGGACATGAGTTTGAGCAAACTCCAGGAGATAGTGAAGGACAGGGAAGCCTGGTGTGCTTCAGTTCATGGGGTTGCAAAGAGTCAAACATGACCTAACACCTGAACAATGAATGTGTGGGATCTTAGCTTCCCAACCAGGAAATGAACCTGCATCCCCTAGAACCTGCATTGAAAGGTGGATTCTTAATCACTGGACCACCAGTGAAGTCCAGCTGAGGTTTTGTTATGTAGGCATGATTAACTGAATCATTGGCTATCATGATTAGCTCAGTCTCCAGCCTCTTCTTCTTCCCCAGAGACTGGGAGGATAGGGCTGAAAGTCCTAATCCACTAATCATGCCTCTGTCTTCCTGTGGCCAACAGCCACCCTGAAGCCATCTAGGGGCTGCCAAGAGTTGCCTTGAAAGAAAAAAAGGTTGCTGTCTCTCTTACTGGGAAAATCCCTGGAATCCGAGAACTCTCTATCAGGAACCAAAGACCAAATACATATTTCTTATTGGTTACACAACAACTCTGACTTCCACCTTGCAGGCACCCCCTGGCTCTCTCACTTGCTTGTTCTAGGGAAAGCCAGATGCCATATTGTGAGCTGCCCTGTGGAGAGGACTCCAATGCAAAGAATTACAGTAAACCTCTAGCCAACAGCCAGTGGAGACCTGAGACCTGCAGGACAACAGCCTGGAAGCAACTTCTTGAGAGTCTGAAGCAGCTGGTTCAACCATAGCCAAGTAGTGAATGAATCCTTGAGCTCATCTCCATCTCAACAGCAGCAGGGTGGGGCTGAGAGAGGATAATGACAGAGTCCGGCCCTCAAGAGGGAACCGTGGGCTTCACTGTAAGGAAGAGTGGTCTCCACACCAAGCAAGAAAGGGGGACTGGGAGTTGGTTGGGACTTGGGCCTCAACCATGCCCCATAGTGAGGGGTCAGCACACTAAAGACCTGGCGCGATGCTTTTGGAGGACCAGGAGGTTGCAGCAGTCAAGCTTTGGGGTCAGGACAGTCCTACAGTGGCCCCAGAGGGACAGGGAGGGGAACTCAGTGACCCTGGGAAGTCAGATGGAGGAGGATGGCCTGTCCACAGGCCCTGAAGGTCTGCAGCGCAGTGCTCATGGGCAAAGGATAAAGGTGGTGAAAGCTGCACAGGACCTGTGGGGCCTGAGTGATGGGCTGTGTCCTGAGCCAATAGTTTGGAGTCATAACCAAAACTAGCACCAGTTCTGACACCTGGGCCTGGGGAGATGGGGCCCCAAGTGGGTTGGGAGAGACAGAAGCAGGGACTGAGGTGGGAGCCATTGGACCCCATGACTCACCTGCTTTCACTGACAGCTGAGCTGAATTTCAAATTTTTATTTAATAAATATTTGTTTAGAATATACTGTGGGGATGTCGCTGGTGGGCCAGGGGCTAAGACTCCTTGTTCCCAATTCAGGGGGCCCCGGTTCAATCCCTGGTCAGGGAACTAAATCCCACACGCCACAACTAAGAGTTCACAGGCTTCAACCAAAGACCCCCCACTCCACAGCAAGACAGAAGATCCTGTGTGCCACAGCTAAGACCCTACACAGCCAAATAAAAATATTGTTTAAAAAATCCCTTTATAAGATGTAGTGTATATCAGTCAGAACTTTATACCTATTAACTCATTTAATCTTCATCACAATCCTCTGCCGAAGGAATGGTTATTGGTTCTGCTTCACAGGTTAGAATTCTAAAGCACAGAAAGATGAAGTATTTTGCCCAAATTCACCCAGGTGAGGAATTCAAATACTACAGCCTCCAGAGTCCTTGCTCTTGATCACCTGGAGAGAAAATAATGACCTTCCAAACTGGAAGTATCTCTTGCTCTGCCAGAGGTTGCAAGTAACAAAAGAGCCATAAAAATATTAGAACAATGCAGAGTATAAACAGAAAAGGAAAATCAGCCCAGGTTTGGATGTAGTTATGTGGGCATGAAGTCTACAGCTAGTTTTAAACACTCTGTATCGTAAGCAGGTCTTTGGAAATGAAATTAGCCAATCAGAAACAAGATAGCCCAGCTCAGGATGTCATGAGACTGGGGAATCAGGGAAGGAAAGCACTTGGATGGGGAGGAAGAAGGGTTAGGAGTGGTCCCGAGTGGTCCAGAGTAGCTCCTGGGGTCCCCAGAGTGGAAAGCAGTGAGGGGCATGTGCCAGGGGCTCTGAGGAGACCCTCGGTCCCAGGGATGGGAAGCTTTGGTACTTAGAAATATTCCAGGCCAGCTGCTGGGCAAAAGTAGAGCTGCCCTTGGCAATGGATTTGAGCTGGCAGGATGCAGACAGCATCTAGCCCAGGAGAACTCTTCTCCATGCTCCCAGACTGCTGATGGGTCTGGGGTTGGCAAGAGAGGGCAAACTCTATTGGAGTCCCTCATCCAGTTCTCTTAATGAGCCCCATAGGAGCTCCAGCTGTCAATCATACTGGCTCCCAGCCCAACCTTTATCTTATGGAAGAGGCTGATGAGCAGAGATGCTGGGCATAGCTGCAGCAGGTCTGGCCAGGGGGAGTTGACTAAAGATCTCGCCGAGAGGACAGTTAGGGCCCCTGAACATTCAGACTATTTTCTTTCCTTCAAATTTTCAAGAAGGCCTTGGAACTTCCCTGGTGGCCCAGTGGTTAAAACTCTGTGCTTCCAATGCAAGAGGCATTGGGTTTGATCCTTGGTTGGGGAACTAAGATCCCATGCCCCATATGGTGAGGCCAAAAAATTAAAAAAAAAACAACTTTTTTTAACGTCCAAGAAAGCAGAGACTGCTTTCCTCTTCAGTATTCCTGCTGAGTGTCGGGTTTCTGGGGGAGAGAGTAAAGCTTGGGGGCCTAATTCAGATCAGGTGCTGCTCTTTCAGAATGAGCAAAGAGAATCTGGGAAGAGGAGTGAAGCCATCAGCAGAGAGGCTGGAGGAAACACGGAGCATAGTTTTGTTGAGTTAGGAACCTAAGCCCACAGAAACCTAAGCAGGCCTTAGCTGAGTTCTGTGGATCAGGGTCCATCACAGACTCCAGTCAGAATGTGAGTCAGGTTATGGTCTCATCTGAAGGCTTGTCTATAGAAAGAGTCTGTTGCAAGCTAACCCATGTGGCTATTGATAGGATTCAGTTCCTCAGGGTTGGCTGGACTGAGTTCATCTCTGACTGTTGCCAGTCACCCCCAGTTCCACGTCAAGTGTGTCTTTCCTTAGATCAATTCAAGCAAGATGGAAGTCACATTCTTTTTCAGCCTAAGCTGGGGAGAGACATCCCATTGCATTTGCCCATTTCTCTGTTAGAATCAGGGCTTTCCTAGTGGCTCAGAGAGTAAAGAATCTTCCTGCAATTCAAGAGTCTTGTGTTCGATCCCTAGGTTGGGAAGATCCCCTGGAGAAGGGAATGGCAACCCACTCTAGTATTCTTGCCTGTACAGTTCCATGAACAGAGGATCCCAGCAGGCTACAGTCTATGAGGTGGCAAAGAGTCAAACGTGACTGAGCGACTAACACTTATTAGAATCAAGGGACTGTGTCTAGCCCATGTTCCATGGGAAGTTATTACCCAAAGATATACATGCAGGAGGGGGATCATTGGGAGCCATTTCGGAAGCTGCCTACCAAGCAAGCAGTCTTAGAATTCTCTTCTGAGGGTTTGTAAACACCACGCTTGCCAACTCCTCCCCCTTGCAGCCTTCAGAGATGTTGGTGGACTTCAGCTGTCTTCTATTCTCACGCCACGCCTTCTTCCTGACTGAACTCAACAGTCTCATTACCACTGCAGACTCTGGGGTTCACTCCATTAGAAGTACTCAGAGGTACCAAGGTGGCTCAATGACAAGACACTATATACTAAAAATACAAAGAATAATAGAGTGAATAGTCATGTATTCATCACCTAGTTTAAGAAATGAAACAATATTAATTCAGGGCTTCCCTGATGACTTAGTGGTAAAGAATCCACTGGTCCAGCAGGATGCCACACGCCATGGATTCACTAAGCCTGTGTGTGTGTGTTAGTTGCTCAGTTGGGTCTGACTCTTTGTGACCCCAGGGACAATAGCCCACCAGGCTCCTCTGTCCATGGAATTCTCCAGGCAAGAACACTGGAGTGGGTTGCCATTCCCTTCTCCAGGGGATCTTCCCATGCAGGGATCGGACCTGGGTTTCCTACATTGCAGGCAGGTTCTTTACTGACTGAGCCACCAGGGAAGCCCAGCTAATCCCATTTGCCACAACTGTTGAGCCAGTGCTCCAGAGCCCAGAACTGCAACTGCTGAAGCCTGCTTTGCAACGAGAGAAACCACCGCAGTGAGAAGCCTGCGTACTGCAGTGAAGAATAGCCTCCCGTCCCCACCTTGCTCACTCTCCACAACTAAAGAAAAGCCCACACAGCAACCAAGACCCAGCACAGCCAAAAATAAGTAAATAAATAAAATTATTATTTTTTAAATGTTAATTCAGTTGAAGCTCCTGGGTCCCCCTCCCCCATTTATATCCCTTTCCTTTCTATTGTATTTATTTGCTGTGCCAGGTCTTAACTGAGGCATGCAAGATCTTCAGTTTTCATTGTAGCAAGCAGGATCTTTTCTTTCAGTTGTGGCGTGTGGGATCTAGATTCCTGACCAGGTATCAAACCCAAGCCCCCTGTATTGGGAGCTCCAAGTCTTAGCTACTAGACCACCAGGGAGGTCCCTTCAGCCTACCTCTGAGAAGCAGCTGCTGTTCTCAGTTTGGTGCTGGGTTAGTATTTAGTGTTTCTTCCTACTCCTACTTATTTATCTTTGCTGTTGTTCTTCACGCTTTAGTCTTTATGCAAACGTAATCATGTATGTTTTTCTGCAAGTCACTTGTTTTGCTCACATTATATTTGTGAGATTTATCCATATTAATACATGCAGCTCTAGTTTGTTCATCTCCATTGCTTCCCAGTATTCCACTGTATACATGCACCATAATGTATGCTTTTAAATGAATGTTGTTTCCAATGAGTTCTCTTATGAACAAAGCATGGTGGATGTTCTTATACTTGTCTGTTAGGACATCTGTGGAAGAGTTTCTCTAGAGTATATATACCAAGAGTAGAAGGTGAGATATGTGCAACTGAATTTTTCTAGATAATAACTAGCTCTCTGAAGTGGCTCTCCCAATTTATGCTCCAACTGCTAACGCGTAAGGGTTTAACTTGCTCATGTCCTCAACACGTGAAATATCAGGTATTGAAGTGTTTGCCACCCTGATAGGTGTGAAATTGGAATCTAATTCTGCTGCCAGCACTGTCAGTTCAGTTCAGTCGCTCAGTCGTGTCCGACTCTTTGCAACCCCATGAATCGCAGGACGCCAGGCCTTCCTGTCCATCACTAACTCCTGGAGTTCACTCAGATTCACGTCCATCGAGTCAGTGATGCCATCCAGCCATCTCATCCTCTGTCGTCCCCTTCTCCTCCTGCCCCCAATTCCTGCCAGCACTGTAGTGGACTGGAAATTCTTAGATGACCTCAAACAAATACAAAAATCATGGTTTGTACTGTTTTTCTGGGTTTGCAAGAAGCAGAGAGAAATCTTCAAGGGGAAAATTCCTGAAAAGCAGAGTTGCCTGGACAGTAAATGCTGACAGCCCTGCAGTTGGGAGATCAGAAAATCAACAAAAGGGCTGGGTGGGGAGCTGGGCCTGAAACTCTGATGGGAGGGTACAAAGAGGGCTGAAGGGGACCCAGGAGACTGGTTGTCTGACCCCCCCCAGCACAAAGAAATGCAATTCCACTTGGAGGAAATCTTCCCTAGTGTAAACCCTTGGGATTTCCCCCAGATCAAGATAAGTCAAATATGAGCTCACAATCTCTTATCACTACAGAAACACAAAAATGAGAGAGCAACAGGAGACTGTCAATTACATGGCAGTTTTTGAGGTAAATTAAGTAGAATGTTTGGAAATTTAAAATATAATTGGGGAAGGGATAAATTAGGAGTTTAGGATTAATACATATACACTACTATATATAAAATAGATAACCAACAAGGACCTGCTAGAGAGCACAGATAACTCAATACTCTGTGATAATCTATATGGGAAAACAATCTGAAAAAGAACAGATACATGTATATGAGTAACTAAATCACTTTGCTGAAACTAACAACACTGTAAATCAACTATACTTCAACATAAACTGAAAAAATTTTTGAAGTATAATGGTTGAAATAAAAACTCAATAGGTAGACCAATATCCCCCATGAATGCAAATGTAAAATCCTTAACAAATATTAGCAAATAGAATTCAGCAATATATAAAACGAATGATGTCCCATGACAGGTGGAGTTCCGGGAATGCAAGGCTGGTTTAAGATGGAAAAAAATCAATCAGTGTGATCTACCATGTTAACAAACTAAAGAAGAAATATCACATGATCAGATCAATTGATGCAGAAAAAACATGTAAAAAATTCAACACCCATTCGTGATTAAAAAAAAAAAAAACTCAGAAAAATAAAGGGATGAACCACCAGAGAATTATGCTGAGTAGAAAAAGTTGATTCACAAAGAATATACAATGTATGATTCCATTTATATAACATTCTTTAAGAAGAAATTAAAGAAGGAAGATTCAATCCCTTGGGCTGGAAGATTCCCCTGAAGGAGGGCATGGCAACCCACTCCAGTATTCGTGCCTGGAGAAACCCCACGGACAGAGGAGCCTGGCAGACGGTGGTCCATAGGGTCACAAAGAGTTGGACACCACTGAAGCAACTGAGCATGCACGCAGGCATGTATGTTACTATGTAGCTTCAGTTAACCACCACGGAGGCACTTGAAATGATCCTCAAACTTTGTGTCCATCACAATCCCTCAGGAGTTTCTAAAAATTGCATTCACTCTCTCCCACACCCAGGTGTGCTGATACAGTGGGTCTGGGGCAGGGCTCAGAAATGCAGACTCTCAAGGCATTCACACCTGAGTGACCCCCCTTGGAACGGGTCCTGCTACTGAGTGTCTTGAAAATGAAGTCAGATTACAGTTCTGGCTCCATCTCAGACCTGAAATTCACTTCACCCTCGTGGGCCTCAGTTTCCTGGTCTTCAGAGCAGAGATAACAATGTCTGCCTGCCTTCCTCGTCCTGTGTTATGCAGACCAATAGAGATGATAGCTCAGAAAATCTGGGTAAACAGCCAGGCACCCTCAAGATATAAGGAAGGACAGTGATGAGTCAAGCTGCATAACCAGTGGCGGTATGTGTTCAAGTCCTGTCACAGGTCATGTGATACCGCATGGCAGAGCATCTCAGATAATAAGATGTAGGGTTTGGACTGAGTGGTTCTCAACCTTGTCTGACCAACAGACTCACCTGCCGATGACAGGGGCCACCTCCAGAGTTCTGATCTAATAGGTCTGGAGTGAGGCCAGAGCATCCGTATGTTTGAAGACACTTGGTGCCTGATTCTCATGCTAAGTTTAGGCTGGACCACAGGCTAGGTGATCTGAATGGCCTCTGTCAATTCTAAAAATGATCCAGGGCCATCTGGGGCTTGCCAAGCCAGAGAAGCAGATGGTGGTACTGGATGGGCTGGGGCTCCACTGCAGTTCTCAGCTTCCCCATCCCTGCTCAACTCCAGTACGACCCTCTTCCCCACCAGCCAACCCCTCAGTTTACCATGGCGAGAGCAGCTTAGGGTGTAAGGGGTCACAGTTGTGCACTGGGCAGGTGGCCCCAAGACACAATCCCATGCAGTTTCTGGGGGGAGGGGCAGGCAGCTGTGGGGGCGCGGGGTGAGGGTGTCAGGTGTCTGGGGCAGGTGGCCAGCTTGTGATGCTGAATCGTTTGCTGATCTTGGGGAATGAGAGCTTCCAGCTGGGGGCTGCTTCATTTTTACAAACTGTTTTAGAGTCTTTTCATTTCATTAAAGTAGCACTTGATCATTATCTTAAAAAAAAAACTTCAAAAATATATAACAAGGCAGGAAAAAAAGGAAAACTCAAAATCACATGTAATGCTATCATCTGGCAATAAACTCGGTTAACATTTTGGAATATTTCCAAATGTCCATTCACGTCATGACCCTGACAGAGATGTGTTTGCATTACAGTAGGAGAAAGCTGGGCCTTGTGTGGATTATCTTACAAGATCGGAATAGGACACAGGGGTCAGTACTCCTGTGACTCTGTCCTCACAGATAGAGAAATGGCTAAGACACCTGCCTAGGAGCGCCAGCACTTTACTGCTCACTCCTCCCAGTCACTAATGCAGTGCCCAATAAAGGTATCCTTCAAAAGAGAAAGCTCTGTGTGCTTCTTTCCCTTAATATCTCCTGACATTTCCCCCCAAATCATTGAAATGCTTCTTCTGTTTACCAATAACCAAAGAAATGGAAGGGAGGGTGGGATGATCTGGGGGATTGGGATAGACATATATGCATTACCATGTGTAAAATGGCTTTCCTGGTGGCTCAGATAGTAAAGAATCTGCCTGCAATGCAGGAGACCTGGGGTCAATCCCTGGGTCAGGAAGATCCCCTAGAGGACAGCAACCCACTCCAGTATTCTTGACTGGAGAATTCCATGGACTGAGGAGACTGGCAGGGCTACAGTCCATGGGGTCACAAAGAACTGGACATAACTGAGCAACCACTAAATAGATAGCTAGTGGGAAGATGCTATAACGCACAGGGAGTTCAACTCAGTGCTCTGTGATGAACAAAAGGGATGAGAGGGAGGGCCGAGAGAGAGGGGATATATGTATACATATAGTAATTCCCTCTGTTGTGCAGCAGAAACTAGCACAGCATTATAAAGCAATTATATTAAAAAAAAAAAGATTAGATGTACAAGTGAAAAAAAAAAGCAAATCAAAGGAAAACCATTTTCACATAGAACACTGACAACTTTTTGATGTATCACACACATGCATATGTCCAAATGCCTTGATTCAGTAATCTCATTTCTAGGAACCTATCCTAGGGAAATGGAGATGCAGTGGAAGGTTTTGTTACTTTCAATGCAGCATTATTTAGAGCTGTGAAAAAGGCTGCGGGGACTTCCCTGGTGATCCAGTGGTTAAGAATCTGCCCTGCAATGCAGGAGACTTGGGTTTGATCCCTGGTCAGGGAACTAAGCTCCCACATGCTGCAGAGCAACTAAGCCCGAGTGTCACAATCAAAGATCCCACGTGCCCACAACTAAGACCTGACACAGCCAAATAAATAAAAATTATGTTAAAAAGCTATGGAAAATTATTTGAATGTATACTACGCAGACTGTTCGTTCAGAAAATTATGCTACCACTAAAAATCATTTTAGAAAGTATATTCACTGGCATGTGAAATTATTTCCAGGATATATAAAGCAAAAAACAAAAAAGGGGGGGTTATGATCCCAATTTGTTAAGTTTGCAAAATGCGTGTGTTGCTGCTGCTGCTAAATTGCTTCAGTCCTGTCCAACTCTGGGCGACCCCATAGATGGCAGCCCACCAGGCTCCCCCAAATCTTGCCTGATTCTCCAGGCAAGAACACTGGAGTGGTTAGTTGTTAATTCGTGTCTGACTCTTTGAGACCCCCTGGACTGTAGCCTGCCAGACTCCTTTGTCCATGGGCTTCCCCAGGCAAGAATACAAGAGTGGGTTGTCATTTCCTCCTCCAGGGGATCTTTCCAGTCCAGGGATGCAACCTACGTCTCCTGCATCTCCTGCACTGGTAGGCAGATTCTTTTAACACTGAAGCTCTGTTTGCAAAATGAATCCATACGAATTAAGCAAAAGTTCAGTCTTCTTGTTACCCCACTCCCCCCAAATTAAAAGGGTGGGGGGTGCAGAGTCTCTCCAAATGTGTAGGATATGTTTAACATGAACTGAATTCAGATATAAGATCATGGCAAAAAAAAAAAAAAAAGATCATGGCATACTCACAGTTCCCTTTGTGGGTGTGAGAAACTGACAGTCTGAGCAGAGACAGACAGCTAGACAAGTTGGAGGGGAGACCTGTATGAGAACCAGAAGGGACCTGCCCAGGTGAAATCCTGAGTCAGGGCAAAAAAACTGGTTTCGGACATGTACCCCAAAGCCAGGGTGCCAAGGACAGAGCCTCCTTATTGTAGATGCCAATCTGCAAGCAAGCTGCTTCTCCCATAGATAACCATGAGGTTCGGCTCCCCAGAGAGTGGCAGAAGTCTGTGTTTATGTAATGATGGCTAATGACACCTGAGGAATGCCGGACGGGCCAGGGTTTGCAAACATGAATAGGAACAGCCCAGAAGAATGGTTCACTGTTGTTATTAGCTGTATCTCTGAGTGGTGGGATTAACCAATAATTTTATATTTTGGCTATTTCTGTATTTTCTACATTTTTTAACCTGAAATAGTATTACTTAAAAAATTCTTCTTAAGGAAAATTTCAAATATACCAAAAGCAAAGAAACTACTAATATGAATTTTCTTGTGTCTATCACTCAGCTTCTACTATATTCAACATTCTGCCAAACATTGCATCTGTTCACACCCCAGCTTTGTTTTTTCTAGAGGAATTTATTTTATTTTTTGGCCATGCTGCACGACTTGAGCGATCTTAGTTCCCCAACCAGGGATTGAACTGGGACCACGGGAAAGAAAGTGCTGTGTCTTAACCACTGGACAACCAGGGAATTTTCCTTCTCGATATTTTAAAGCAAATTCCGTTGTTCTATCTTAGGCCAGTGGAAGCCCCGAAAGATTGTCTCCTATGCCCTTTTAAAATGGCTCCATTAGTCTTTGACAGTTTCTATGCTTTCTGACAGAAGATGTCCCCACTTATGGTAGACTTAAAAATGGCCATAAATTCCTTTCATTTCTCTATGCATGCCCTTTTGTTAATTTATTTATTTTTGACTGCCCTGAGTCTTCATTGCTGCATGTGAGCTTTCTCAATGCAGTAGGGGACAATAGACATTAAAAAAAAAGGACGTTTTTGTGACGAGAAACATTTATGAATGAATTTTACATGGACTGGTACTTTGAGGTGTTCTGTTCCTTTGTGCACTGTCTGCGCCGAACTGACACATTCAGCAATGGCTCTTAGTCCGTTTGGGCTACTACAATCAACTATCAGGGTTTCCCTGGTGGCTCAGTGGTAAAGAACCTATCTGCCAAGCAGGAGATGTGGGTTCGATCCCTGGGTCGGGATGATCCCCTGGAGAAGGAAATGGCAACCCGTTCCAGTCTTCTTGCCTGGAGAATCCCGTGGAGAGAGGAGCCTGTCAAACTACAGTCCATGGGGTCGCAAAGTTGGACACAACTTAGTGACTGAACAATAACAACGACTGACTATCATAGATCAAGTGGCTTCCAAACAGCAGAAATTTACTTCTTACAGCTCTGAAGGTCAGGAATTTCGAGATCAAGGCACTAGCATATTCAATGAGACCTGCTTCCTGGTTCATAGAGCCATCTTTTCATGGAAGTGAAGGGGCAGGGGAAGGATCTCTTTTATAAAAGTAGTAATCATTCATGAGGGCCCCGCCTTTGTGACCTAATCACCTCCCAAAGGCCCCACAGTCAAATGCCATTACATTGGGCATTAGGATTTAATGCATGAATTCTTAGGGAACACATTTAGTCTAGCTGACTCCAAAATTTAAAGACACTTACCTACAAACATGTCGATGATGCTGTGAAAGTGCTGCACTCAATATACCAGCGAATTTGGAAAACTCAGCAGTGGCCACAGGGCTGGAAAAGGTCAGTTTTCATTCCAATCCCAAATAAAGACAATGCCAAAGAATGTTCAAACTACCGCATAATTGCACTCATCTCACACACTAGCAAAGTAATGCTCAAAATTCTCTAAGCCAGGCTTCAACAGTATGTGAACTGTGAACTTCCAGATATTCAAGCTAGATTTAGAAAAGGCAGAGGAACCAGAGATCAAATTGCCAACATCCATTTGATCATCGAAAAAGCAAGAGAGTTCCAGAAAAACATCTATTTCTGCTTTATTGACTATGCCAAAGCCTTTGACTGTGTGGATCACAATAAACTGTGGAAAATTCTGGAGGAAATGGGAATACCAGACCACCTGACCTGCCTCCTGAGAAATTTGTATGCAGGTCAGGAAGAAACAGTTAGAACTGGACATGGAACAATAGACTGGTTCCAAATTGGGAAAGGAGTATGTCAAGGCTGTATATTGTCACCCTACTTATTTAACTTATATGCAGAGTACATCATGAGAAACGCTGGGCTAGATGAAGTATAAACTAGAATCAAGATTGCTGGGGGAAATATCAATAACCTCAAATCTGCAGATGACAGCACCCTTCCGGTAGAAAACAAAGAAGAACTAAAAAGCCTCTTGATGAAAGTGAAAGAGGAGAGTGAAAAAGTTGGCTTGAAACTCAACATTCAGAAAACTAAGATCATGACATGTGGTCCCATCACTTCATGGCAAATAGATGGGGGCAAAATGGAAACAGTGACATTTTATTTTGGGGGGGCTCCAAAATCACTGCAGATGGTGACTTCAGCCATGAAATTAAAAGATGCTTACTCCTTGGAAGAAAAGTTATAACCAACCTAGACAGCATATTAAAAAGCAGAGACACTACTTTGCCAACAAAGGTCCATCTAGTCAAAGCTATGGCTTTTCCAGTAGTCATGTATGGATGTAAGAGCTGGACTATAAAGAACGCCGAACACTGAAGAATTGATGCTTTTGAACTGTGGTGTTGGAGAAGACTCTTAAGAGTCCTTTGGACAGCAAAGAGATTCAACCAGTCCATCCTAAAGGAAATCAGTCCTGAATATTCATTGGAAGGACTGAGGCTGAAACTGAAACTCCATTCCTTTAGCTACCTGATGCAAAGAACTGATTCGTTAGAAAAGACCCTGAAGGTGGGAAAGACTGAAGGTAGGAGGAGAAGGGGACGACAGAGGATGAGATAGTTGGATGGCATCACAGACTCGATGGACATGAGTTTTAGGTAAACTCCGGGAGTTGGTGATGGACAGGGATGCCTGACATGCTGCAGTCCATGGGGTCCCAAAGAGTCGGACATGACTAAGCAACTGAAGTGACTGACTGATTGACCTGCAAACAACAGCTATTTGACAAGTAAAGGGGCTAATTACTGTACATGGCTACTAGAACCTTCAAATAGGTCTTCCCTGGTGGTTCAGTGGTAAAGAATCCACCTGCCCATGCAAGAGACACGGGTTTGATCCCTGATCCAAGAAGCTATTGAGCCTGTGCTCTAGAGCCCGGAAGTTGCAAATACTGAAGCCCTCGTGCCCTAGAGCCTGTGCTTTGCAACAAGAGTCATCGCAATGAGAAGGCTGCCCACTGCAATAAAGAGAAGCCCCCACTCTCTGCAACCAGGGAAAAGCCCACACAACAATGAAGACCCAGCACAGCCAAAAATAAAAAATTAATAAATAAAAAAGAGAGAGAGATTAGTAGTTACCTTGGGCTGGGGTGTATGGCGGGGGTGGTTATAGCTAAAGAGTATTGGATTTCTTCCTGAGATGATGAAAACTTTCTAAATTTGACTGTGATGATAGTTGCGTACACTTGTCAATATACTGACAATCACTGAACTATACACTTGCAATGGGTGTAGTGCATGGTATGTGAATCATATCTCAATACAACTTTAAAATTTTGTGCAAAGGAAAGAAACCAGTTAATTTCAAAAAAGGTTAGCTAAGCTTACCTTTTTTTTTTTTTTTTTTTTTTTGAGAATGTTTGGGACTTTCCCTGGTGGTCCAGTGGCTAAGACTCCGAGATCCCAAGGCCTGGGTTTTATCCCTGGTCAGAGAACTAGATCCCGCATGCCGCAATGAAGAGCCTGCATGCCACAACTAAGAGATTCCACAGGCCTCAGTGAAGATCCTGAGCGCTGCAACCAAAACCCAGCGCAGCCAGAGAAATAGATATATAAGTAAGTCAATACTTTTTAAAAGAGAGTGTTTGGCTATAAAGTAATTATTACTTTTCAGTGGGGAAAAAAACACACATATGCATATTACGCCTCATTAACATCTAGTATAGTAGAAATTTGTAGTAAAACTTCAGATCTTTTTGTGTTGTGTGCTAAGTCACTACAGTCATGTCTAACTCTTTGTGACCCAATGAATGGTAGCCCGCCAGGCTCCTCTGTTCATGGGATTCTCCAGGCAAGAATACTGGAGTGGGTTGCTATTCCCTCCCCAGGGGATTTTCCCAATGCAGGATCGAACTCGAGTTTCTTATGTCTCATGCATTGGCAGGCGGGAAGTGCCATCTAGTGCCATCTGGGAAGATCTGTTTGGATAATGTTAAATACTCATGTAGGAAACTTATTTTTTAATGGCAGTTAAAACTTCTCTTACCTACACTAGTGATTTGCACTGGAGTTAATATTCTTTGTGACTGGAGAAACCACAAAAAAAGATTGTGCTAATAAGCAAAATGCACACTCCCAGGGCGGGGGAAAATAGCATTCTCTACTCAAAAGAGCACTGTCGACTATTATTGGGCAATTATATGTACATTTTACAAGCAAGCTAATGTACCATGAGCTGTAGGTATAATTTTTAGGCAAGGTCCCCTGGGATCTAAAAATAATTGTAAGAGCTACGTTGGAATAAAAAGACTGGAAAAGATTGCTCTGTAGTAAAAATTTATGCTTTCACTTTTTCTTTACAAAAATATCACCAAAGACATTTGCATATTCATATCGCCATATTTTTCTAACCCAAAGGACAGCATTCTGTGCACAAATCTGCACCTTCTCTTTTTTCTCATTGAACAATATATCCTGGGATCGCTGCATAGAGGTAGATAGGTATCTTAAGCAGCTTGGACTGCCACAACAAAGGCACCTCCCTGGTAGTCCGTTAGCTAAGACTCTACGCTCCCACTGCAGGGGGCCTAAGTTTGATCCCTGGTCAGGGAACTAGATCCCACATGCCACAACTAAGAGTTCACTTGTGGCAACTAAAGATTCTGCATGCTGTAAAGAAGATCGAAGATCCTGTGTGCTGCAACTAAGACCCAATGCAGCCAAATAAATAAATATTTTTAAAATACTATAGACTGGGCAGTTTGTACAACAGAAATTAAGTTTCTCACAGTTGTAAAGGCTGGGAGTTCAAGGTCAAGACACTAGCATGATGAGTTTCTGGTAAGAGCTTTCTTCCTGGCTAACAGAAGGCTGCCTGATCACTGTGTCCTCACATGGCAAGCAGAGTAAGCCCTTTAGTACCTCTTCTCAAAAGGCACTAATCCCATAATAAGGGCCACACCCTCATGACCTCACTTAAACCTAATTACCAAAAGGCTCCATCTCCAAATATTAATATTATCACACTGGGAGTAGGGCTTCAACATAGGGATTTTGAGGGAAGGAACACAATTTAGATCATAGCAGTGGAGATTCTTCTCACTGCTTTTTATAACTGTATAGTACTCCATTTTCATAGGGGCAATATTCAACCAGTCGTTATTGATAGATATTTGCATTGTTTACAGATAGTGCTGCAATAAACTTCATGTTTGTATGTCATTTCATAGTTTTACCTGTGACTCTCCAGGTGGCACTAGTGGTAAAGAACCCAGTTGCAGGAGACACAAAAGACACAGATCCCTGTATCAGAAAGATCCCCTGGAGGAGGGCATAGCAACTGATTCCAGTATTCTTGCCTGAGAATCCCATGGACAGAGAAGCCTGTCTAGCTATAGTCCATAGGATCGCAAAGAGCTGGATACAACTGAAGCGACTTAGCAAGCATGCACTCTGTGATACCCGCATTGTAGACAGATGCTTTACCATCTGAGCCACCAGGAAAGTCCTGATAGATTCCTAGGATTGCTAAATCTAAGAGCAAATGCATATTTAATTTTGTTAGATATTGCCAAGTTGATACCCATTAAGATTATATCACTTTGCATTTCGTGAGTAATGGGGGAGCCTCACTTTCTATATCTCACCATCAGAGTATGCTGTTAACTTCTGGATTTTGCCAATCTGATAGGGGAGAAATATTATCTCAGGGTAATTTTAACAAGCACTTCCCTTATTAACAAGCATTTCCTTCAATCTTATGAAATAGGCTGAGCATCTTTGCAATTTGCATTTTTTTCTACTATGTTTGTGTATTTTTCTTATTTTAAATTTCAGGAACACTTCATATATTAGAAGTATTAGCCTTCTGTGATGCAAGCTATAATACCTTTTCCCCATTTGTCAATTTGTCTTTTGAAAATGTATGGTTCTCTCTCTGTGTGTCTCTTTATTTCTCTAATTTATCTCCCACAAAGCATGTTTATGTCTTTTCAGTGAAAGTTATCAGTTTTTTTCTTCTACTTCTGATTTGTGAAATTATGAATGTTTACCCCACTCCCAGGCAATAAAGAAATGCTCTCAGATTTTCTTCTAGTATTTGTGTTTTCATTTTCCATACTTAGATCTGTTATTCATTTACTATTTATTCCAGCTTATCAAAAGAATGAATCTCATGTTACTTTTTTCCATATGGTCTCAATACCATTTATTAAAAGTTTTTTCCCCACTGATTTGAAATACAACCTTTTCTTGTATGCCAAATTTCCTTTTGCACCTAGGTCTATTTCTGGATTTCTATTCAGTGCTAGTTGTCTATCTGTTCATGTGTCACTTCTATGCTGTTTTAATTATAACATTTAGTTATAACATTTTAATGTCTTCGAGGGCTCGACTCTACTTTTCTCTTAAGGAATTTTACTAGCAATTTTTGCTTGTTTATTCTTTCCTTTTGGAAGAATTATCTTTGCATAATAAATTTGTTCAACCCTACGAAATAAACAATCAAAACCCAATGATAATTTCCACTGAGATCATGACTAGTAAGTATATCACTTACTTGACAGACAATTGACAACTTTACAAACTGAATCTTCCAATCCAAAAGCGAGATGGATCTATTTGTTCCAGTCCCCTTTTGTGTCTTTCATCGATTTTACTCATAGAAGTTTGGCCCATGTCTTTTAGATCTACAGTAGATATTTTATTTTACTTTTGCTATTTTAAATGTATCTTCTCTTTCATTACATCTTCTGATTGCTTAGCATATACATGAAGGCTACTGATTTCTACATGTTATTGTTTGTGATAGTTTTTCCTTCAATCCTTTTGGGTGTCCCAACTAAACAATTGTCTACAAAGAGAGAGAGGGCTTTTGTTTGTTTGTTGCTGCGAAACATTAATGTTTCCATTTGGTCTAAGGCTTAAGAGAAGATTCCAGGGTGGTTAAAGAGCTGCCTAGTGGCTATAGATACAGGATCAGGCTGAAGCTCTGACGTCAGGTGGGGAGCAGAGAGACTCCTCAAAGTCTCTGCTGGGCTCTGGTGACTCCTGGTCCTTCTGGAAGTTAAGACTTTTCAAGAGATACTCTCCCAGCCCAGACTAGGGCTGGACAGCCTGCAGAAATTAGTCAAGTAGTGGTCCAACTTCTTGATGATGAGCTTCACTTGTTCATCCAGGAAATGGTTCTCTAGGAGGTCACAGAGATGGGGTGAGGGATGTATGGACCAAGCCCAAGGCATGCAAATCCCCACAAGCCTAGTTCAAGTTCTTCTCCAGGGCCATAGAGTCTTCCATGATGTCCAGGGTTTTACACCTTTCATCTTGAGACAGCTTTTGCAGGTCCTGAAGGAGGTGTAGTCATTGTGCTGATTTTCCCTCTTCAAGAGGCATGAGGTACTCTGGTGCTTCTTCTGGTCAACACTCGGAAAAAGGATCTTCTACCTTCTAGAGCCACATCCTTGTGGTCAGAATAGAAGTCCAGAAAGAAGTGGGTACAGGAGGCCAGCAGATGCAGGCTGACCAGGCCATTGAAATGGCCTCCATCTCAGTGGAATAATCCTGGTGAATCTTGGAGCTCCTGGTTGGTGGGCAATAAGGGGCTAACCTCAGGGTTGGTTGGTTCCAGAGGCAGGGAATGGCCAAGAAGGTGGTCTAGGACTTGTGACTGGAGAGGAGGCTGCAGGGTGGTCAGAGTATGGGGCCGTAGGTCTGTTCCTTCCAAACACTGTTGAAACAAGAGACAGATCGATGGGACCACTGGCCACGCTGCTAAATAGAGATCATTTTATCTCTTTCTTTTCAATATTATATTTCTTATCTAATATGCTTGCCCTTGTATAATTTGTGTTGACTAATACAGCCGAAATGATGTTAAACCATAATAGAGATAGTAACACTGTTTCTAATTTCAATATTTCTACACTAATAAGATAAGATGCTAAATAGTGGGTTCGGTTCAGTTCAGTTCAGTCGCTCAGTCATGTCCGACTCTTTGTGACCCCATGAATTGCAGCCTGCCAGGCCTCCCTTTCCATCACCAACTCCCAGACTTCACTCATACTCACGTCCATTGAGTCGGTGATGCCATCCAGCCATCTCATCCTCTGTCATCCCCTTCTCCTCCTGCCCCCAATCCCTCCCAGCATCAGAGTCTTTTCCAATGAGTCAACTCTTCCCATGAGGTGGCCAAAGTACTGGAGTTTCAGCTTTAGCTTCATTCCTTCCAAAGAACACCCAGGACTAATCTCCTTTAGAATGGACTGGTTGAATCTCCTTGCAGTCCAAGGGACTCTCAAGAGTCTTCTTCAACACCACAGTTCAAAAGCATCAATTCTTTGGCACTCAGCTTTCTTCACAGTCCAATTCTCACATCCATACATGACTACTGGAAAAACCGTAGCCTTGACTAGAAGGACCTTTGTTGACAAAATAATGTCTCTGCTTTTTAATAAGCTATCTAGGTTGCTCATAACTTTCCTTCCAAGGAGTAAGCATCTTTTAATTTCATGGCTGCAATCACCATCTGTGGTGATTTTGGAGCCCCCCAAAATAAAGTCTGACACTGTTTCCACTGTTTCCCCATCTATTTGCCATGAAGTGATGGGACCAGATGCCATGATCTTCATTTTCTGAATGTTGAGCTTTAAGCCAACTTTTTCACTCTCCTCATTCACTTTCATCAAGAGGCTTTTTAGTTCCTCTTCACTTTCTGCCATAAGGGTGGTGTCATCTGCATATCTGAGGGTACTGATGCTTCTCCTGGCCATCTTGATTCCAGCTTGTGCTTCTTCCAACCCAGCATTTCTCATGATGTACACTACATAGAAGTTAAATAAGCAGTACTTAATAAATACTGGGTAGCTGTATATAAAATCAAGTTTGAATTTTGTCAAGTGCCTTTTTTACTTTATCTTGTGGGTTCCCCTGAGAACAGACAAAGGAGTCTGCGCAAAAAGCTTTTGGGGAGGGCAATCCCAGGGGAAGAGAGTGAGGAATAAGAGTGAGTGAAACTGATGGACTTCCTTGGTTGTCCAGTGGTTAAGAATCTGCCTGCCAGTTCAGGGGACATAGGTTTGATCCCTGGCTTGAGAAAATTCCATATGCCCCCAGACAACTGAGCCTGTGAGTCATGACTACTGAAGCCCCCACTCTCTAGAACCCAAGCTCTGCAAGAAGAGAAGCCACCACAATGAGAAGCTACTCTGCAACACAGGGTAGCCCCTGCTCCCTGTAACCAGAGAAAGTCTTCATGCAGCAACAAAGATCCAGCACAGCCAAAAATAAATAAATACTTTTAAGTTTAAATATTCACCTGTAGTTTATTTTGGTTTTATAAATAAACAATCTTATCCATAAACAAGAGGATTTAAAAAAATTTTTTTAAATTTTAATTAAAAGCTAATTACTTTACAATATTGTGGTGGTTTTTGCCATACATTGACATGAATCAGCCATGGGTGTACATGTGTTCCCCATCCTGACCCTCCCTCCCACCTCCCTCCCCATCCCATCCCTCAGGGTCATCCCAGTGCACCGGCCCTGAGCACCCTGTCTCATGCATTGAAGCTGGACTGGCAATCTATTTCACATACGATATGGGAAGGCGGGTGAAGTCTTCATTCATAAGGACAAGGGCTTTGGCTTTATCCGCTTGGAAACACGAACCCTAGCGGAGATTGCCAAAGTAGAACTGGACAACATGTCACTCAGTGGAAAGCAGCTGTGTGTGCACTTTGCCTGCCACAGTGCATCCCTTACAGTCCGAAACCTTCCTCAGTGTGTGTCCAGTGAACTGCTGGAGGAGGCCTTTTCTGTGTTCGGCCAGGTGGAGAGGGCTGTAGTCGTTGTGGATGATCGAGGCAGGCCCTCAGGAAAAGGCACTGTTGAATTCTCAGGGAAGCCAGCTGTTCAGAAAGCAGCTGGACAGATGCAGTGAAGGCTCCTTCCTGCTAACCACATTTCCTCAACCTGTGACTATGGAGCCCATGGACCAGTTAGATGATGAAGAGGGACTCACAGAGAAGCTGGTTATAAAGAATCAGCAATTTCACAAACAGCAAGAATAGCCACCCAGATTTGCACAGCCTGACTCCTTTCAGTATGAGTATGCCAGGCGCTGGAAGGCACTTATTGAGATGGAAAAGCAGCAGCAGGACCAAGTGGACCGAGACATCAAGGAAGCTCCTGAGAAGCTGGAGATGGAGATGGAGGCTGCTCGCCATGAGCACCAGGTCATGCTAATGAGGCAGGATTGGATGAGGCATCAAGAAGAACTTCGGAGGATGGAAGAGCTGCACAATCAAGTGCAAAAACGAAAGCAGCTGGAGCTCAGGCAGGAGGAGGAGCGCAGGCGCCGTGAGGAAGAGATGCGGCGGCAACAAGAAGAAACGATGCGACCACAGCAGGAAGGATTCAAGGGAACCTTCCCTGATGCGAGAGAGCAAGAGATATGGATGGGTCAGATGCCCATGGGAGGTGCTACGGGCATAAACAACAGAGGCGCCATGCCCCCTGCTCCTGTGCCAGCTGGTACCCCAGCTCCTCCAGGACCAGCCACTATGATGCCAGGTGGAACCTTAGGATTGACCCCACCAACAACTGAACGCTTTGGCCAAGCTGCTACAATGGAAAAAATTGGGGCATTTGGTGGAACCCCTCCTGCGCTCAACTGTGCAGCTCCTGGAGCTGAATTTGCTCCAAACAAACGTCGCCGATACTAATAAAATTGCAGTGTCTAGTTTCCCAAAACCCTTAAAAGAAGGATCCTTTTTGGACTTAGCCGAATTCTACTCTGGAGAAGTGTCAGGGATTCCTCCCAATAGTTTAGGTCTTCCCTGCCTGTAGTACTCTAGGGAGTACGTTGGAGGCAGAGGGTAAGGGAGGGGTGATATTTAACAAATCAGTTCTATGTGGTATATCCTTTCACTAATCAATTCTGTGTGGTGCATTCCTAAAATCTCATGTGATTGTTGAGAGCCTGCAAGGGCCAGGGAGCCATGGCAAAATGGATCCAGTTAGAGCCCCCATCAATCTTAATCATTCCACTCTTTGTTCACCCTGTTCTATTTGCTTTCTTGTTCTTACACCACCCCCCGCCCCCCACCCTAGTCGGTAAAGAATCTGCCTGCAATGATGGAGACCTGGGTTTGATTCCTGGGTCAGGAAGATCCCCTGGAGAAGGAAATGGCAACCCACTCCAGTATTCTTGCCTGAAGAATCTCATAGACAGAGGAGCGTGGCAGGCTACAGTCCATGGGGTCACAAGAGTTGGACATGATTTAGTGCACTGTCTGTCTCAATATACATGTTTCAATGATTTTCTCTTGAATCATCCCACCCTCGCCTTCTCCCACAGAGTCCAAAAGTCTGTTCTTTACATCTGTGTCTCTTTTGCTGTCTCACACATAGGGTCATCATTACCATCTTTCTAAATTCCATATATATGCGTTAATATAACTTTTTGTTCTCACATACTGGCTAGAACTGCCATTGCTGTTGTTGTTTAGTTGCTAAGTCATGTCCAACTCTTTGTGATGAACATAGCCTGCCAGGCTCCTCCATGGGATTTCCCAGGTAAGAATACTGCAGTGGGTTACCATTTCCTTTTCCAGGAGAAACAATAATTTTTTTTAAAAAAAAAGAGTAAGTGAAACAGAGAAAGAGGGACAGCTAGTACACGGATACATTAACAAATTGGTCACCATTATTCCCTTGAAAAGGGAATGGCTACCCATTCCAGTATACTTGCCTGGAAAATCCCATGGACAGAGGAGCCTGGCAGGTGACAGTCCATGGGATAACAAAGAGTCAGACACAACAAACATTTTCACTTTTACTTTCATAGGTAACTAATGCTTGATTCTGTGGGACCATCTGAGAAGCCATATGAAATGTGCTTCAGAACCGTTTACCAGGTAAAGAAAGAGAGAAGCTTGTATCCACTGGCTTTTATTCCCCATTGACCAAGATACCTCACACTTCAGGGCTGCTCATACATGAATGCTGAGAAGGTTTCTGCAGCTATCCCATGGCACTGTGTCACAAAAACCCTGTAGCAGACAGTAATATTTATTATCTCACAGTTTCTGTGGGTCAGGGAGCAGGAGTAATTTAGCTGGGTTGTTCTGGTTCAGTATCTCTCGCATGGTTTCAGTCAGGATAGCCACAGACCCTGCAATCACTTGAAATCTTAATAAGGGTTGGAAGATTCACTTTCAAGATGACTCATTCATGGCTGTTGACAGGAAGCCTTGGTTCCTTATCACATGTGCCTCTCGATTGGTTGTTTATGTGTCTGCTCACAAGATGGCCACTAACTTCCCTGAGAACAAGTGATCCACAAGGGGAGAAAAATTAAGCTCACCTCCTAAAGCAAAAATATGAACAAATCTGTGGATATATTTTAAAGTCCGCACACCATCATAATATAGGCCAGTTAGATTAGGACTATCTGGGGACTTCCCTGGTGGTTCAGTGACTAAGACTCTGAGCTCCAATGCGGGGGTTGGGGGGTTGGAGGAGTTGGGGGGCAGAGGCGGTTCAATCTCTGGTCAGGGAGTTAGATTCCACATACTGCAACTAGGAGTTTGAATGCTGCAACAAAAGACCTGTATTATTTCAACTAAGACCTGGTTAGTTGCAAAAAAAAGATTAAGATTATCTGAACATCCTGAAGTGCACCACCTTGGTCCATCACGTCAATAACTTCATATTTATTGGATGAAGTGGCAAGTATGTTGGTGCGTTGGTAAAAGACACACTCTCCAGAGAATGGGAGATAAATCCTAGGAAGATTCTGGGGGCCCATCACATCAGTAAAATGTCTAGTGATCTGTTGAGAAGGCAGCACAAAACTTGGTAGCTCCTTTGGGTTCTGGAGATAGTATATCTCATCCTGGGGAAACCTGCCCTGACCTGTTTATTTGATCACATGGAGGACTGACAAATTTGAGTGGGGCCCAGAACAAGAAAGGGCTCTGCAACTAACTGGTTTACGTGACATTACAAGCAACTCTGCCATGTGAGCCACATAATAAAGAAGATTGTGAAAGTAGAGATTTCTATAGTGAAAAAAAGATCTATAAGGGATATAATATGGCAAACCCAAGACAACTATATGCCACTGAATAAACAGCTCCTGGCATGTTCCTGTATCACCATAGAGATGCAACATGTGACTGTGTGACATCACATGACCAAGTGGCCTACCGTGAGCTTGGTTTCTAGAAGACTTACTAAGTTGCAAGGTTGAGTGAGCCCAGCAGCAATCCTTTACAAAACTGAAGTATTGGGACTTCCCTGGTGGTCCAGTGGTTAAGAATCCACCTTCCAATGCAGGGGACACAGGTTTGATCCCTGGTCAGGAAACAGATTCCACATGCCAAGGGGAGACCAAGCTCATGCTCTGCAACTACTCAGCCTGCACGACACAGCTTAGAGAGAAGCCTGCAGGCTGCAACAAAGATCACGCGAGCCACACGTAAGACCCAAAACAACCAAAAATAAATAAATGTTTTTAAAAATTGAAGTATAGCATAGCATGGAGGGGCCAAAGACAAAGTAATCTGCACATGCAAGTGGTCTGAAACACCATGTCATTATCCACTGCTGCGCTCATGCCTCCTCCTGAGTTTGTTTGCAGGGTGGTGAGACTGAAGTCCAGGACTGACTCTGGGGTGAACTGTCTGAATACCCCAGTGCAAACCAAAAATGGGCTGCTGATACTGTACACTCTCACTCAGGAGTGATCCTCAAAGAGGACTGAAGGGAAACCCTCCCAAGGGTCAGACTTTTGGGTGGTATATCTGGTCCTCTACTTTGTGTGGAAAGACAAATGGCCCAAGATGAAAATGCATACAGATTTAAAGGCAGTGGCACATTAGATCAAGGACCTGCTTGGAAGATTGTGAACAGGAGATATATGCGGGTATGTAGATCAACAGCCTGGAAACTTTTTCTGTAAATGGTTAAAGGAAGTATTTTAGACTTACTGGCCATATGGTTACTGTTGGCCACTATTCACTCTGCTGTTATACAAAAGCAGCCATAGGGACGCTATGTAAATACATGAGCATGGTTTTGTTCCCATATGCCTTTTAAAAAAATGTATTTATTTATTTGGTTGCACCAGGTCTTGGTTTCGGCATGCAGGAATTTAGCACGCAGGATTTTTTTTTTTTAAGTTGAGCATGCAAATTCTTAGTTGTGGCATGTGGAATCTAGTTCCCTGACCAGGAATCAAACCTGGGCCACCTGCATTGGGGGTGCAGAGTCTTAGCCACTGGACCACCAGGTAAATTCCCTCATAAACCTTTATTTACAAAACAGACAGTAGGTGGCTTTGGTCTGTGAGCTTTAGTTTGCCAACTCCTGGTACTGATGAACCTAAGGAAGGGGGCAAAGAATGTGAATGTCTTTGTACCACATTTCAGTATCTACTCCCAGAAGAGGCATCAGACAGAACACTTAAATCAGTGGATGTCAGCGAACCTCTGTTTTCACCCATTCCCATGCTGGCACAATCAGCTCAGGGTTGGAATAGTCATTGTGGAAGGATTGGTAGCTATCAGTTCAGTTCAGTTCAGTCACTGAGTCGTGTTCGACTTTTTGCGACCCCTTGAATCGCAGCATGCCAGGCCTCCCTGTCCATCGCCAACTCCTGGACTTCACTCAGAGTCATGTCCATTGAGTCAGTGATGCCATCCAGCCATCTCATCCTCTGTTGTCCCCTTCTCTTCCTGCCCCCAATCCCTCCCAGCATCAGAGTCTTTCCCAATGAGTCAACTCTTCCCATGAGGTGGCCAAAGTACTGGAGTTTCAGCTTTAGCATCATTCCTTCCAAAGAAATCCCCGGGTTGATCTTCTTTAGAATGGACTGGTTGGATCTCCTTGCAGTCCAAGGGACTCTCAAGAGTCTTCTTCAACACCACAGTTCAAAAGCATCAATTCTTCGACACTCAGCCTTCTTCACAGTCCAACTCTCACATCCATACATGACCACTGGAAAAACCAGAGCCTTGACTAGACGGACTTTAGTTAGCAAAGTAATGTCTCTGCTTTTGAATAAGCTATCTAGGTTGGTCATAACTTTCCTTCCAAGGAGTAAGCGTCTTTTAATTTCATGGCTGCAATCACCATCTGCAGTGATTTTGAAGCCAAAAAAAAAAAAAAAAGTCTGACACTGTTTCCACTGTTTCCCCATCTATTTTCCATGGAGTGATGGGACCGGATGCCATGATCTTCGTTTTCTGAATGTTGAACTTTAAGCCAACTTTTTCACTCTCCTCTTTTACTTTCATCAAGAGTCTTTTTAGTTCCTCTTCACTTTCTGCCATAAGGGTGGTGTCATCTGCATATCTGAGGTTATTGATATTTCTCCCGGCAATCTTGATTCCAGCTTGTGCTTCTTCCAACCCAGCATTTCTCATGATGTACTCTGCATAGAAGTTAAATAAGCAGAGTGACAATATACAGCCTTGACGTACTCCTTTTCCTGTTTGGAACCAGTCTGTTGTTCCATGTCCAGTTCTAACTGTTGCTTCCTGGCCTGCATACAGATTTCTCAAGAGGCAGGTTAGGTGGTCTGGTATCCCCATCTCTTTCAGAATTTTCCACAGTTTATTGGTGGCTATGAATGAGCCTAAAAGCATGAGCTCGCATCCACCATAGCATTATTGCTATGCACTGCCCTATCAACCAGCAGCAGAGGCCTATGCTGGGTCCCTGAGACAGCACCATTCCTCAAGGAGACCAATCAGCCACTTGGACCCAAGGTGACCATTGGACCCCTCTGGAAGGTGCATTGCTTCATCTTGACAGGAATTAACATTTGTTCCAGATTACAGTCTTGCTTTTCTGCCTGCAGTGCCTTCAGAAGCACCCTATCTGATGACTTAAGAGTGACCTGCCAGTAGGCAATTCTGCATAACATCCCCTCTTCACCTCTGACCAAGAAACCTAACTTATAGCAAGGGAGGTATGGAAATCAGTATGTGACAGTGGGACCCACTAATCTCATATAACACATGCTACAGCACTCAGAAGTTTCTGGACCCCTAAAGTGATAGAATAGCATTTTGAAGATACAGCTGAGGTACTAGCTTAGAGATGATACCAGACAGGAATGTGACATTGTCTTCCAGGATGCAGTATATACCCTAAATCAATGTTCATTATATAGTACTGTGTCCGCAACAGACAGACTACAGGAGTTTGGAAACCAAGAGATGTAAGTAGCAGTGGTCTCACCTACCATCACTCTCACTGGCCCATTTAGGGAATGTAAGTTTCCCACCCCCTCAATTTTTTTTTAAATTTTTCATTTATTTTTAGCTGTGCTGGCTCTTTGTTGCTGCATGGGCTTTTTTCTAGCTGCAGAGAGCAAGAACTACTCCCTAGTTCTGGTGTGCAGGCTGCTCGCTGCAGTGTCCTCTTATTGCAGAGGACAAGCTCTAGAGCTTGCAGTCTTCAGTAGTTGTAGTTCCCAGGCTCTACAGGACAGGCTCAGTAGCTGTCACTCATGGGCTTAGTTGCTCTGTGGCATGTGGGATCTTCCCAGACCAAGGAGTGAACCCTTGCTTCCTGCATTGGCAACCAGATTCTTTACCACTGAGCCACCAGGGAAGCCCCATATCCCCTCAGTTTTCAGTTCCAGAGATCTGGTTTCCAGAGGGGATTGCTTCCACCAGGGGACTTGGTAAGAGTTCCCTACACTACTGTCCATTATCTTGGGCTCCTCGTGCCAAGAAACTAGCAAGAAAGGAAAGGAATAACCATAGTGTCAGGAGTAATTAAATGTTTGTGATCATCAGAAGGCAATGGGGTTACTGTTACTCAATGGAGGTGGGGAGGAATGAATTTTGCACCCAAGTGATTGACGAGAAATCTTTTGGTACGCCTTACCCAGTATTTATGGTAAATGGACAGGGATGCTGCCAAAGTCTAAGAAAAGTATAGTAACTGTGGGCTCAAACCACCCAGTAATGAGGCTCTGGGCCACCCATCAGATAAGCTATCTAGACTGAAGATGACAGAAAGCTGGAATTTGAGACTAGAATGTGGCTAGACTAGAGATTATGGCTTGAGATAGCTGAAGCAGTGAGGGGTGTATTTCGTCCCACTAACCTTTCTCTCAAAGGTTTCCCCAGGAAAGAAGATAACTCAGAACCCTGGAGCTGTTTCCAGATGAAGCAAACTGACTATACAGAAGAAGCAAATGCAAGTGGTGCAAGGTATAGACCGTAGTGGATCTGTGGTGTGTCGCACAAAATTTCCCCTTAGGACTGAAATGCTCTTTTCCTCAGCTGCTAGAAGTATTGGCTGCCAGTGGCTCACAGCTGCCTCTTTCTTCAGAAACTTCTCTGGGCAAAAGAGAGAGATCTTGCCTAAGACTGTGCCCCTACTCTTTTGGCAGTCCACATTCAATGACTTCACTGCACTGCCCTGGCGGCTCAGATGGTAAAGAATCTGCCTGCAATGCAGGAGACCCAGGTTTGATCTCTGGATGGGGAAGATCCCATGGAGAAGGAAATGGCTACCCACTCCAGTCTTCTTGCCTGGAGAATCCTACGGACAGAAGAACCTGGTGGGTACAGTCCATAGGGTCACAAAGAGTCGGACACGACTAAGCGACTAAGTGCAACACGTTCAATGACTAGTCAGTATGAGAGTACAACTCTTGGCCTCTTACCTCATTTGGGGGCAAGTCTAAAGGGATATTCCAGCTCTAGGGCTCCAGATCTAGAGATCAACTGAGCCCTCTGTTGCAACTGCTTTGCAGTTCAACTTTTCCATCTGACTCAACTCTGCCTCCTTCCCTAACTTACAGATGTTGCGCCTGAGATTATTGCCCAATGAACCTGCACACGAATCACCTTCTCAGAATCTGTTTCCTGAGAGCCTAACCTAAGACTGCTCTTGTTGCTTTCACTCTCCCTGTCTCCCTTGCAGCTATGATACAGAATATACAAGTTGCACTTTGACAAATAGACACGTCCACTTTGGAACTGAAATGAAGATGAAGGCAAAATTAAGAAAACTACAGAAAACCAAAAACGGTGAGAATTTATTGCCAGCAGACCTTTTCTGGAAGAAACGTTAAAGCAAGTTTCTTCAAGAAGAACAAGAATGATCCCAGGTAAGAGCATGATGAAACAGGAAGTAATGAAAAGCATCAGCATAGATAAGGACACGGGCAAGTAAATGTAAATCACTACTGATTGTTTGGAACAATAACTTAATATTTTGTGTGGTTTAAGGTACATGTAGAATTAAAACACATGACAACAATAGCACAAAAGGCAGACAGCAGATAATGGAATTAAACTGTACTAGGATTGGGACTTCCCTGATGGTCTAGTGGTTAAGACTCTGTACTTTCACTCCAGGGGGCAAAGGTTACATCCCTTTTGTGTCACAGCTCGGTCCCCTTAACCCCCCAAAAATAACTGTACCAAGGTTAGCTGAGATATTGTAAAAGTATTAATTTAAGGTTTATTCTAGTAGTTCAAGGATACATATTATCTTCTTTAGGATAGTACTCACAGACTCATTAAAGAACATGTTACTAACAAAGTGATGAGCAGTAAAGAGGAAAAATATTAAAGAACAAACGGGAAAATAAAAGCGTTAAGATGGTAAATCAAAATTAAATGTATTGGTACCTCTATTAAATGTGAATTATTGGGCTTCCCTAGTGGCTCAGTGGTAGACAGTCTGCCTGCCAAGGCAGGAGACATGGGTTCAATCCTGGGTCTGGGAAGATCCCACATGGTGTGAAGCAACAAAGCCCATGTGCCACAACTACTGAACCTGTGCCCTAGAGTCCTAGAACCTCAACGAGAGAAACCGCTGAACTGAGCAGTCAGACAACTAAAGAGTGGTCCCGCCTGCCACAATTTAAAAAAGCCTGCACAGCAACAAAGACCCAGCATAGCCAAAAATAAATAGATAAAATTTTAATGTAAATTATTTAAATACTCCAAATTTAAAGACAAAATTCTTAGATCATATTTTTAAAAGGCAACTATACGCTACTTAAAATACCTATACTTGTAATCTGAGGTTACAGGGAATCGAAAGTTAAAGGATGAAAGAAGATAAAGGTGAAAACACTAAAGAAAGATGATTCCTCTATACTAATATTAGAAGGGCTTCCGTGGTGGCTTAACAGTAACGAATCTGCCTGTGATGCAGAAGATGCAAGAAACACCTCGGGTTTGATCCCTGGATCAGGAAGATCTCCTGGAGGAGGGTATGGCAACCCACGCTAGTATTCTTGCCTGGAGAATCTCATGGACAGAGGAGCCCAGCGGGCTACAGTCCATAGGGTCACACAGAGTCAGATACAACTGAAGTGACTTAGCATGCAAGCATACACAAGCAGAAGATATTAAGAAGAGGTGGCAAGAATACACAGAACTGTACAAAAAAGATCTTCATGACCCGGATAGTCATGATGGTGTGATCACTCACCTAGAGCCAAACATCCTGAAATGTGAAGTCAAGTGGGCCTTAGGAAGTATCACTACGAACAAAGCTAGTGGAGGTGATGGAATTCCAGCTGAGCTATTTCAAATTCTAAAAGATGATGCCGTGAAAGTGCTTCACTCAGTATGCCAGCAAATTTGGAAAACTCAGCAGTGGCCACAGGACTGAAAAAGGTCTGTTTTCATTCCAATCCCAAAGAAAGGCAATACCAAAGAATGTTCAGACTACCACACAACTGCACTCATCTCACATGCTAGCAAAGTAATGCTCAAAATTCTCCAAGCCAGGCTTCAGCAATACGTGAACTTCCAGATGTTCCAGCTGGTTTTAGAAAAGGCAGAGGAACCAGAGATCAAATTGCCAACATCCGCTGGATCATCAAAACAGCAAGAGAGTTCCAGAACAACAACTATTTCTGCTTTAGTGACTATGCCAAAGCCTTTGACTGTGTGGATCACAATAAACTGTGCAAAATTCTGAAAGAGATGGGAATACCAGACCACCTGACCTGCCTCTTGAGAAATCTGTATGCAAGTCAAGAAGCAACAGTTAGAACTGGACATGGAACAACAGACTGGTTCCAAATAGGAAAAGGAGTACATCAAGGCTGTATATTGTCACCCTGCTTATTTAACTTATATGAAGAGTACATCATGCAAAATGCTGGGCTGGAGGAAGCACAAGCTGAAATCAAGATTGCCGGGAGAAATGTCAATAACTTCAGACATGCTGGTGACACCACCCTTATGGCAGAAAGCAAAGAAGAATTAAAGAGCTTCTTGATGAAAGTGAAACAGGAGAGTGAAAAAGATGGCTTGAAACTCAACATTCAGAAAACGAAGATCATGGCATCTGGTCCCATCACTTCATGGGAAATAGATGCGGAAACAGTGAAAACAGTGGCTGACTTTATTTTTCTGGGCTCCAAATTCACTGCAGAGTGTGATTGTAGCCATGAAATTAAAAGACACTTACTCCTTGGAAGGAAAGTTACGAACAACCTAGACAGCATATTAAAAAGCAGAAACATTACTTTGTCAACAAAGGTCCGTCCAGTTAAGGCTATGTTTTTTCCGGTAGTCATGTATGGATGTGAGAGTTGGACTGTAAAGAAAGCTGAGCACTGAAGAATTGATGCTTTTGAACTGTGGTGTTGGAGAAGACTCTTGAGAGTCCCTTGGACTGCAAGGAGATCCAACCAGTCCATCCTAAAGGAGATCAGTCCTGGGTGTTCATTGAAAGGACTGATGCTGAAAGCTGAAACTCCAATACTTTGGCCAACTCCAATACTTTGATGTGAAGAGCTGACTCACTGGAAAAGACCTTGATGCTGGGAGGGATTGGGGGCAGGAGGAGAAGGGGATGACAGAGGATGAGATGGCTCATGGCATCACCAACTCAGTGGACATAAGTTTGGGTAAACTCTGGGAGTTGGTGATGGACAGGGAGGCCTGGCATGCTGCAGTCCATGGGGTCGCAGAGTCGGACACGACTGAGCGACTGAACTGAACTGAACAGATGTACATACAGTCTTATATAAACTCTTCCAAAAAATAGAAAATAAACAGGAATAATTACCAGCTCATGTGATAGCACAAGCTCAAAATAAGAAAAATCAATTGTATTTCTACATCCTAGCAATACATAATGAGAAAATAAAAGATACAGTTTAGAAAGCATTAAAATATATGAAACACCTAGAAAACAGTTGAACAAAAGATATGCAAATCTCTACATAGAAGACTAAAAAATTAGCCTTCCTTGATGGTCCAGTGTTTAAGACTCTGCCTGCCAAAATAAGGGATATGGATTTGATTCCTAGTCCAGGAAGATTCCATACGCCCCAGGGCACCTAAGCCAACATGTGCCACAATTACTGAGGCTGTGTTCTAGAGCTCTTGAGCCACAACTACTAAGCCTGTGAGCCCTAGAACCTGTGCTCTACAAGAGAAGGCACCACAGTGAGCACTTAAGTGCTGCAACTAGAGAAAGCCTGTGCACAGCAGCAAAAACTCAGGACATGGAAAAATAATTTCAAAAAAGTAAAGCTAAAAAAAAAGTAAAAATATTCTGGTTTCATCCATGGGAAAACTTGATATTGTAGAAATATTAATTCTTTTCAAATTGATCTATAGATTCAGTATACAAAGCTAATAAAAATTTCCAGAAGATGTTTTTTATAGAAATTAACATGCTGACTCTAAAATTTACATGTATACTAATCATGTTTTTTATTTTCTGTATTTTATGATGCTTTCATATCTTGGGGGCCTTCCTAATCCCCAAGGAGAGACTGCCCCTCCCAAGGCAAGCTGATTTCTTAGACATAGCAAATGACCATCCCCATGGATGAGCCTTTCACACGCAAATCAACCAACCCAAAGCCTTCTCCCTCTTCCCCAACTGCCATCTTTACTAGGTTCTCACTGGGCCCCAGAGAAGGGAATGGCTACCAACTCTAGTATTCTGGACTGGAGAATTCCATGGACAGAGGAGTCTGACAGGCTACAGTTCATGGGGTCACAAAGAGTAGGACATGACTGAGTGACTTTCACTGGGCTCTTAAACTCTAGACAGTAATTCTTTGCCTTAATCATCCCAGAGCCAGGAACCAGATAGCTCAAGACAGATCATATATTCCAGAGCTTGCTAAACTTATTCAAACAAGCCAATCCCAAACCTGCTTAGCTTGCTTACCTTGTCTCAGCCATTTTTTTCCCGTGAAAAACCACAATGTCTTCCTGCCCATGTTTTCTCCTTGCTCCTTCTGCATCCTAATCAACCCTGCTTCTTCATGAGGCCCTGCATGGCCTTGCCTGCCCGCCCCCTTGGAACTGTGAGTAACAAAGGATCTTTTCAAAGAAAGTCATCTCCTGGTCTGTCCTTCAGTCCTGTCTGACTCTTTGCAACCCCCCAGACTGTAGCTCGCTAGATTCCTCTGTTCATGGAATTCTCCAGTCGACAATACTTGAGTGGGTTGCCATGCCCTTCTCCAGGGTACATCAATAATAATAAAACCTACATTTTGAAACAATATGGTGGGACTTCCCTGGCAGTCCAGTGGTTAAGATCCTGCTCTCCCACTGCAGGAGGCATGGGTTTGATCCCTGGTCTGAGAGCTAAGATTCTGCATGCTGTGCTGTATGGCCAAAACAAAACAAAACAAAAAACCAACATGGCCTTTAAAAGCCCAAAAATAACATATAAGATCTTGAAGAACAGCCAAAGGACTTATACTGACAGATTTCAAGACTTTTTACACATGCTAGTATGTAGTGCTAGTTTAGGCAGATGAACTAAGGGAAAAGTCTAAAGACAGACACACATTTCCACTTAAGATTTATGATAAAGGCACCATGGCAATGGAAGGGGAAAGGATGGCATGGGCAACCATACATATGGAAGGGAGGACCTTGACTTCTCATTCAAGCCATACACAAAGATGTATTTCAGATGGATTGTAGATCTAAACTTAGAGTAAAACAACAAAGTTTCTAGAACATAATAGATAATATTTTAATGATTTTGGTGTGAGCAAAGATTTCTTAAATAGCATCCAAAGCACTAACAATAAAGAGAAAGAACGATAAAGTAGACTATATTAAAATTAATTTTTATTCATGTGACATCATTTGTAAGTAAAATGGCAAGCCACAGACCTAAAGAAAATATTTCTATTAGATATGTCTGACAAGATTCTCATATCCAGAATATACAAAAAGAAAGAAAGTGTTAGTTGCTCAGTCATGTTGATTCTGTGTGTCCCCATGGACTAAGGTCTGCCAGGTTCCTCTGTCCATAGGATTTCCCAGGCGAGAATACTGGAGTGGGTTGCCATTTCCTTCTCCAAGAATATACAAAGAACTCATACAAATAATCAGTAAGAAAAAAATTAAACAAGAGAAAAATAGATAAAAGACTTGAACAAGTACGTCACAAAAGAAAATATCCAAATAGTCAAGAAGCATGTGAAAAAGTATCAACAAGATTAGTCATTGGGGGAAATATGAATTAAAACCATAATAAGTTTCTAATATACACCCACCAGAATGGCTAAAGATAATAAAATATATATTGACAGTACCTGATATGGAAGAGAATGTAGAGTAATAGAACTATTGTATACTATTAGTGGGATTGTAAATTGATATATGATCATTTTGTAAAACTCACTGGCAATATCTAATAAAGCTGAACAAATGCATATTCCATAACCCAGCAATTACACTTCTAGGATTCAAGAGAAGTGAATATCCAATAATATGGAAAACAATGTTCCTAGCAACATCATTTGTATTGGCCAAAAAATGTGAAACTACTCAAACATGGACATCATCAGATGGTCAACACCGAATCAGATTGATTATATTCTTTGCAGCCAAAAATGGAGCTCTATACAGTAGTAAAAATAAGACCAGGAGCTGACTGTGGCTCAGATCATGGACTCCTTATTGCCAAATTCAGACTTAAATTGAAGAAAGTAGGGAAAACCACTAGACCATTCAGGTACGACCGAAATCAAATCCCTTACAATTGTACAGTAGAAGCAACAGATAGATTCAAGGGATTAGATCTGACAGACAGTGCCTGAGGAACTATGGACAGAAGTTTGTGACACTGTATAGGAGGCAGTGATCAAGACCATCCCCAAGGGAAAAAAAATGCAAGCAGGCAAAATGGTTGTCTGAGGAGGACTTACAAATAGCTGAGAAAAGAAGAGAAGTGAAAGGCAAAGGAGAAAAGGAAAGATATACCCATCTGAATGTAGAGTTCCAAAGAATATCGAAGAAGAGTGAAGCCGCTCAGTCGTGTCCGACTCTTTGCGACCCCGTGGACTCTAGCCCACCAGGCTCCTCCGTCCATGGGATTCTTCCGGCAAGGATACTGGAGTGGGTTGCCATTTCCTTCTCCAGGGGATCTTCCAATCCAGGGATTGAACCCAGGTATCCCAGATTGCAGGCAGATGCTTTAAACTCTGAGCCACCAGTTCAAATTCCAAAGAATAGCAAGGAGAGATAAGAAAGACTTCCTCAGTGATCAATGCAAAGAAATAGAGGAAAACAATAGAATGGGAAAGACTAGAGATGTCTTCAAGAAAATTAGAGATACCAAGGGAACATTTCATGCAAAGATGGGTACAATAAAGGACAGAAATGGCATAGACCTAACAGAAGAAGAAGGTATTAAGAAAAGGTGGCAAGAATGCACAAAAGAACTATCTTTAAAAATCTTCATGACCCAGATAACCACAATGGTGTGATCATTCACCTAGAAATAATATTACCCAAAATAAGATTAAAAATACTTTATGATTCCACTTATATGTAGCTCAAAAACAGGCAAAACTAATCTCTCATGATAAGTGTCAGGATCTGGACTACTTTTGGGGAAAGGTAAAGATGAGAAGAGCATGAAGTTTGTTGTTAATCTTCATCTTGGTGGACACCAACATGTTCCATTGGTGAAAATTCCTTCAACTGTGCACTTTCACTGTTTTGCAGTTTTGTTGTATGTATGGTTGACATGTTAAATGAAGGAAGCTCAAACCATTGCTCTGCGACAACCTAGAGGGGTGGGAGGTGGGAGGGAGGTTCAAGAGGGAGGGGATAGATGTATACCTATGGCTGACTTATGCTGATGTTTGGCAGAAACCAGCACAATATTGTAAAGCAATTATCTTCCAAGTAAAAATAAATAAATTTTAAAAATAAAGAAAAAATTACTTAATAAAAGATTTTCCCTCTTTACCTATAACCCCAAAGTCCCTCTTGGTTTTCTTATATTTATTTATTCAGTTTTAATTATTTTTGGCTGTGCTGGATCTTCATTTTTGCTTGTGAGCCTTCTCTAGTCGGGATGGGGGTTACCCTCTAGTTGCCTAGTCCTTCTAGCAGTGGGGGCTACTCTCTAGTTGTGGTGCACAGGCCTCTTATTGCGGTAGCTTTTCCTGCCGTAGAGCACGGGCTCTGGAGTGCAGGCTCAGTAGTTGTGGCATACAGCCTTAGTTGCCCCTTGGCATGTGGGATCTTCCAGGACCAGGGATTCAACCCGTGTCCCCTGCATTGGAGAAGAAGGAGAAGGCAGTGGCACCCCACTCCAGTACTCTTGCCTGGAGAATCCCATGGGCGGAGGAGCCTGGTGGGCTGCATGCAGTCCATGGGGTCGCTGAGGGTCAGCCACGACTGAGCAACTTCACTTTCACTTTTCACTTTCATGCATTGGAGAAGGAAATGGCAACCCACTCCAGTGTTCTTGCCTGGAGAATCCCAGGGACGGGGGAGCCTGGTGGGCTGCCGTCTATGGGGTCACACAGAGTTGGACACGACTGAAGTGACTTAGCAGCCCCTGCATTGGCAGGCAGATTCTTTACTGGTGGACCACCAAGGAAGTCCCTGTTTGTCTATCTTACATACAGTAGTGTGTACCTCTTAATCCCAAACTCCAAATTTATCCCTCCACTCTTCCTCTTTGGGAACCACAAGTTTGTTTTTTGTGAGATGACCCTCATTCTTATCTTCCTCTTCCACATACAGTTCAATTGTCAATCCCAGGAAGACCTACTGGCCTCCACATCATGTTAAATAAAAAATAAAAATCAGGTTAAGAGGATTTTATTAAACATTTCCCTATTTGGGGACCTTGAGGTTGTTTCTAGCTGTTCACTATAATAATGACAGTTCTACGGTTTTCCTTGTGTACCTGGTTATTTCCTAAGTGTAAAATCCTAGAAAACACAGAGTTGAGTCAAAGGGTTTACACTTTTAAAGACTATTTTCACAGGTATTGCCTCACTTCTCTTCAGAAATATTACACAAGGGCACGCCCAACAGCTGTATGTTTCTCAGCACTGGGGCCAAAGCTGGGTGTTATTCTTTTTTTCTACCTTTGCCAACTGATAGATGATAAATGGTCTCTCTCTGCTGTTTCAATTTGTATTTCCTCGAGGTTGATGGGTGTGGTAGATTGATAATGGCTCACTCCCAAAGATATGTCTATGTACTAATCTCTGTAACCTGTGAATGTGACCTTATAAGGAAATGGGGTCTTTGCAGGTGTGATTAAGTTAAGGGTTTGTTTTTGTTTGTTTGTTTGTTTTAGTTAAGGATCTTGATGGGGAGATTAATCAAGATGATCTGAGTGGGCCCTAAATGACATCACAGCGTCCTTTCTTGTAAGAAGGAAGCAGAGAATGAGATTTGACAATGACAAATGAGAAGGCAACATGACCACAGAGGCAGAAACTGGAGTGATGAGATGGCAAGAGTGCCAGCAGCTACCAGAAGCTGGAAGAGGCAAGGAGTACCTTGTTCCTGGAGCTTCAGAGGGAATGTGATCCTGCCAACACCTTGATTTTAATTTAGTGCAACTCATTTTGGACTTCTGACATGGAGAACTGTGAGAAAATATATTTCTGGTGTTTTAAGCCAACAAGTTTGCAATGACTTGTTATAGCAACCATGAGAAACTGGTGCAATGGGTTTTTCATCTATTTCTGGACCACATGAAAAACCTTCTGACTTTTAAAAACTTGTAAAAATGAAATATCATGCAGTAATATGAACTGTATAATTCTATTTCCATGAGAGTAAACATATACAGTATGTCTGTGTATGCGTTTGCATGCGTACATAACTGCTTAAGAAATTATCTGGGAGAATATACACCAAACTAGTAACAACGATTAACTGCAGGGACGTGTACGAAGGAGGGAAAGAGTAATTTTGACTTAAAAAAAGTTTTTTAATGTTATTTATTTAGTTTTGGCTGCGCTGGGTTTTTCTCTAGTTGCAGCGGACGTGGGCTACTCTTCATTGAGGTGTTTGGGCTTCTTATTTGAGTGGCTTCTCTTCTTTCGAAGCACAGGCTCTAGGTGGGTGAGCTTCAGCAGTTGTGGCTCAAGGGTTTTCTCTAGTTGCAATGAGCAGAGGCTACTCTCTAGCTGAGGTGTGTGGGCTTCTCACCGTGATGGTTTCTCTTGTTGCAGAGCACAGGCGTTAGGCCCACTGACTTTAGCAGTTACAGCTCTTGGGTTCTAGAGCTCCAGCTCAGTAGTTGTGGCCCACCGGCTTAGTTGCTCCTAGGCATGTGAGATCTTCCCCAAACAGGGATCAAACCCATATCCCCTCATTGGCAGTGGGACTCTTAAATACTCACCAGGGAAGTCTGAAGTCTCACATTTTACTCAAGACACTGCTCATAGATGTAGCCCTATTGTTTGAAGAAGCTTTATCAGACTATATTTATATATTGTGTGAAAATATAGATAAGTTATATCTGCTTGCTGTATATAATATGTAGAAAGCAGAAAACAAAACTGTCCCTCTCCTCTCTCTTATCCCCTTTCCCAGAAATATTTATTGATAATAATCTGGTGTGCATCTTCTCACACTTTCTTCTATGAATAAACAAATGACAGAAGAAAAATGAAGAGAGGGTACCATATACATTTTTACTTAAGGGTGTTTCTTCACAATCATTCCTGCATCCTTACCTGCTTCATTCTCCAGAGCTGGTTGTTGCACGGACTTTGACTGTAATAAAGACCCAGAACTCTTTACAAACCTCCCTCATGGTGTCAACTTCCTAGGCGGCACAGTGGTAAAGAATCTACCTATTAACGCAGGAGATACAGGAGAAGCCGGTTGGATCCCTCGGTCAGGAAGATCCCCTGGGGTAGGAAATGGCAACCCACTCCAGGATTCTTGTCTGGGAAATCCCACGGACAGAGGAACCTACTATCCTTGGGGTGGCAAAAAGTGGGACAGGATTGAGCGATTAAACACACACACACACACACACACACACACACACACAGAGCTGCTTGGAACTTTCTTTTATCTGTGACTTTGACCATATGCGTACACGTCGCTGGAGAAAACGCCTCTCAGTCGTCTTTAAAATGGTTTTAAGTATTCCCATTCTGCCTTTTAAAACAGATGCTCTCACCAATAGTTCCCTACTGCGGAAGATACAAGATTCACTTTTTCAAACTTTGCCGAACTGGGTGGAGAGACGATACTTGATACGGCATCTGGCATTTCTTTAGCATGAGGCCGGCTGGGCATTTATCATTCGACCACTGGCTCCCACGGCAGCTTCGTGAACGCTTCAGAGATCACTGGGTCATTTTCCTTCGCAACGAATCAAATCCGAAGTCTTTCTGAACCCAGCACCGCGAGTTACTCGATTAAGCACCCGGTCCGGAACTATGGGGCGAAGGTGATTTTGGGGATTTCAGCCTGGGTGACTCTGGACACCTGAACAAAGCTGAAAACCTGAACTGCGGCGGGGTGGGGGTCGCGTTGGAACCCCACAGGAAAAAGAGGAGCGGGAGGCCGCCGGACACATTCCGGGGTGCGGTACGTTTCTCTAATCCTCTACCCTAGGCAGGCGAGGGAGATCAAGCCGGGAGGGATCCAGCGCTTCGAGGACTCCGGGCACCGAAGGTCCCGGCGCGTCTGCGGGTCCGAAGCTTTCCCGCAGGGGGCAGTGCCGCCCGCTAGCGCGCGGATCCGGTGGGAGGGGGTGTGGAGCTGCTGCGGAGTGCTGGGGGTTATCGGGAAGAAAGTTAGGGGATGCCTAGGGGTGGGGGCGGGACCCGAGCGGTCGGCCCAGAGCCGGGCGCGGGCAGGGGGTGCTGGATGGGGCTCGGGGAAGGGGTCTGGGTGAGTCTGGCGGCCAGGCCGTGCGCGCACTGCAGGGAGGCACAGCCCGGGAAGGTGTGAGCGAGCGGAGTGCGAGTGTGAGGGCGAGTGTGTGCGCGCCGGGGCTCTCCGCGTTCCGCGAGGCGCGCGGGTGTCAGCTTGCAGCCGGGGCTCCTCCCTCCGGCCCCCCTGCCCCGCGCTCCGGTCCCTCCTTCCTTCCCCGCTCGCCCCTCCCCGGCGGGCCAGGCGCTGGGACGCCCCGGCGGAGCAAGCGGCAGCGGCAGCAGCGAGTTAGGGAGCCCCGGGCTCCGCGCTGCCCTAGGGGCCCGAGCCGAGCCGCCCCCGCCCCCGTCCGGTCGCGCCGGCCCCGCTTCCCTCCGGGCCACGCCCTGTCAAAACTTTGTTGCTGCGGCCGCCCGGGCGGCGAGCGGAGCAGGCCGGCGAACGGGAGGGAGGGAGGGGCGGGCGCCGGGCCGGGCCGGGCGCGGGCGGCGAGGGGCTCGGAGAGCGGCGGCCCCGGCCCGCGGCCCCACCATGCCCCAGCTCGGCGGCGGCGGCGGCGGCGGCTCGGGAGGCGGCAGCGGCGGCTCGGGCGCCGGGGCAGCAGGCGGAGGGGACGACCTCGGGGCCAACGACGAGCTGATCCCCTTCCAGGACGAGGGAGGCGAGGAGCAGGAGCCGAGCAGCGACAGCGCGTCGGCGCAGCGGGACCTGGACGAAGTCAAGTCGTCCCTGGTCAACGAGTCGGAGAACCAGAGCAGCAGCTCGGACTCGGAGGTAAGGAAGCCCCCGCGGCCGACCCCGGGGACCCCGGCCCGGCGCCCGCTCACCCGCCCTCGCCTTTGTGTCTCCTTCGCAGGCGGAGAGGCGCCCGCAGCCCGCCCGGGACGCTTTCCAGAAGCCACGGGACTATTTTGCCGAAGGTACGTGCGGGTCCGGGCTGTCTCCGGCTCCCGGCCCCGCAGCGCTCGGCGCCTCGGCTCGGGTCGCGCTCGGTTCCCCTCGCCCCGGTGGCCGTGCTCCTGCTTTTCGCCCCGGTCGGCCTCAGCCGTCCTGGGGCGCGCGTGGGGGGCGCTCGGATTCCCGGTCCCCACCCCGGGACCCCTGACCAAGGCGGTGTCCCGAGGGCCCCGGCCTCACCCCCGCTTTGGTTTTACCGGCAGTGAGAAGGCCCCAGGACGGCGCGTTCTTTAAGGGGCCCCCCTACCCTGGCTACCCATTCCTGATGATCCCGGACCTGAGCAGCCCGTACCTCCCCAACGGACCCCTGTCTCCCGGAGGAGCGCGCACGGTGAGTGCCCGTCCCGCCGCGCCCGGGCGCGCGGGCGGTCGGGGCTCGAGAGATGCGCCCCCGGGCTCGGCGACGGGGTGGGGGATGGGGCCGTCCCGGGAAGATCCCGGGCAGAACTTGCTTACGGAGCTGAACCACTCCGGCAGTCGAGGGTTAGGCTGCGCTGGGAGTGCCTGGAACATTCCCTTATATTCTCCCCTTTGGCTGGGGAACAGCTTCGGGGTCCACTTCTGGCGTTCTCCTTGGTGTTCGGAGTTCTTTGCTAGCGCTAGCGAAAAACTTGGATTTGTGCCGGTTGGGCGGGAGTGTATGTTGAGCGGGGCGTGGAGGGGGGAGGTGGTCTTGCTTTCTTCCTGGAAATCGGTCCGCTTTCCCTGGCAGTTGGGCAGTGGGGCCGGGGGAGGTGGGTTGGCGACGCTGCCCCGCGACTCCAGCTTCGCTGGGCAGCTAGAAGTCGGTTTCTAAGAAACCTAGTATTCGTGGCGGGTTATTCACACACACACATACACACACACCCTCCCCACCCCCATCCCTCGCGCTGGGGCCTCAACTTTTCTGTAGAGCTCGGGATTTTAAACTCGCCGAGATGATTTCGAGGGCGAATCGAGGCATTCTTCAAGTTGAGGAACTTGGCTTTTTCCCCCTTTGTTGCCAGCTTTTCTCATTTAAAGCGAGCGCTGCGACACTTTAAACCTGTTAATGGGCGCGCATTGTGTGCTGCGCGCTGGCATTTAGAGCGGTGATTAAGCAAATTGACCGGGCCCCAGACGACGTGCAAACGAGGGCGGATTCCTTCGCCCCCTCGCAGGCTCTAACTCCCGCCCCCCGCGTCGCGAGGGCTGCAGCCCCTTGGGCTGGCCGGGTTTTGTGTGTGTGCCCAGAGCTGCCACCCCACCCGAGGGCCTCCAGTCCAGGTGCTAGGTCCGCTGGCAGATATTGGGTGAACGCCTACCTACTATGTGCCAGGCTCTTGCGCGCTGCTTGGGAGCCTCGCACTGCACAGTGGTTCTCTTTGCTTCCTGCCCAGTTTCCCAGCGCCTACCAGTTCGTGCTTGATTCGGGGTGAGAGGTGTTTGGCTCCTTAAGACTGGCCGGACAAACTCACTTTATGCTCAAGCTGTCCTTCAATGACGATCACAATTAAAGGGCTGCCTGGGAAACGCTGGTGCTGAATGGACCGTCCCTGCTGTATGGTCCAGCGGTCCGTGGAGAGCGGAGACGTGTGCGGAGGTTCAGAGGGGTCGCTCGGCAGGCCCTTGGGGCGTCCAAGCGGAGGCTGAGGACTCTGACCAACCGAAAGCGGAGTGGAGCCACACAGCTTCCCCTTTCAAGCAGGGAAGACCCTGCGTCCCTGGCCCTGCCTTGGAACATCCTGGGACCTCCCAAATACAAGTCTTGACTGTGAGCTGAAACGGGGCATCTGGTTGTTGCTTTTTCTCATTCATATAAAAAGAAAGAAGGTGTGAGTAAAAGTTGAGCAAAACAAGCCTTTGTTTAGGTTTTCACAGATTCTCGTCGGTGTCCGCAGATATAATTCAGTTCTGAAGGTTTTAGTAGGGTTTCTGTAACTGTGTATGAGGTCACACTACCACAGTTCCTTTTCTCCCTTTTACCTTTAGATGTTTGGGAAAAGGAGTCTGGCATTTCTGTGACTCAGCACCGATCCAGATCCATGTCCTGATGCAGATAAAGTCACCAGAAATGTTCCAAATATCACCAGTTATTTGACTGGATCTGGCTCTTTCTTCCCCCTTTCTCACTGCATGCTAAGTAGCTTCATTCATGTCTGACTCTCTGCCATGGCCTGTAGCCCGACAGGCTCCTCTGTCCGTGGGATTCTCCAGGCAGGAATACTGGAGTGGGTTTCTGGTGACAGAATGGTGTCAGCTCCCTGTCTTCCTATGCTGCCCGTCCCCTCCCTCTCAAGAGCCCAAGTGGGACAGATTTTGTTTGCATCAGTCCCCTCCTTCCTGCTACCATCTTTTACCACTCTTTTTTCTTTTTACCATCTTACGTCTTCTTTTACTAAGAGCTCCCAAAGGCTGCTTCTTTTTGGTCCTGGGGCTTTCTGATTACTGTATCCAGACTTGCATGGGACTTTTGGAGTCCTCCTTGGAGGAAGCTGAACTTTCCCCTCTACATGCTTTTGACTTTTCCCGCTCGTCCCTTCAGCTGTTCCTTGCCTGAGCCCATGTTGCCATCCTGCTTTTTCAGCCTCCAAGAACACTCACCCTCTCCCTGTTACCCTTCTTAGGAGACCTGGTATGTCTCATCTCCCTCTTCTGTTTCTATCTTGCCTCCCCGGTGAATTGCCCTTTCAGAAGTAAGTTCAATGCCTCCATCAATTCTGTGCCCTTTATGTGTCTGTCATTGGGCTTTGACCTGCCTGGTTATAGAGTTCATTGAAGTTTCCCGCGTTTATATCAGCTCAGTAGAACCTGCTAATTTGATCCTATCTTTGGGCATCAGTGACTGTTAGTTAAGCACTGGATTGTCTGGACTCTAAGATTGAGATGATGCTTTTCTGCTGAATGATTATATTAATGAAATTAATGTGATTCTAACTGTAGGCAAATTATGGGTACAGACAAAGTGGCCCTCTGTGGGGATCCCTGCCTGGTAAAATGTTTTAGGTGGATTTTGGGAGGAAAGAAGGGGGAGGAAGGTGGCTGAAGGGTGAGGGGAGTGGTGCCTGGAATGTGTGACCTGTTCTCTGGTCTTTTTTGGTTTCACCTCCAAATTTCACAACCCTGGGCTGGCTGCTCTAAGGTCTATAAGTGGTATAAAACCAGGCAACCTCAGTTCTCTTCTGCTTGGAAATACCAAACCAGAGGCAAAAATGAGATTTGGCTGGAGTGTTTTCAGGGTATTAATTGACCCTAGGAATGGCAAATAGCAGGGCTGCAGCACCCTCGCCCACTGGCAAAATTCCTTCCGGGACGACTGGGGGCCAGCCAGTCCTCCAGTCTGGCTGTCTCCTCCCCACCCGCTGTTACCTTTGCCCTCCACTCTGGCTTGGCTGGGAAGTGGCCTCTTCCTGAGCCTCTTTAGAGAAGAGGTCCCCTTAACCTGGGGTGTGTGCCAAGCCTCTGAGCCGTGATTCATTCTCCTCTGCAACCCCGGGGGACCCTGTGGCCTGTGAAGAGAGGGCTAACTGCCGCAAACCACCTTTCACTCCTTCCAAGAGTCACCCAAAATTATACGTTCATTCATGAAAAGACTTCACCAGTTTACTAAACCACCTCAGTGCTGTTGACTAAAATTTTGTTAGGAAAATGTAAGTCAACACAGAAGAAAGCAGATGTCAAAAATAGTCTGACAAGTCAGAACCAAAGAGAAAACGCGGAGTGTGGTTCAGCGAGTGAGCTACAAAATGATAGGAGTTTTGAGTGTGACGATAGTGTGAGTGCTAACGACATTTGTTTGGGAAAAGAATGGTGGCAGGTAGAATCGCTGAGGAAATCGATAGTTTGGGGTCCTCTTTATAAATTTTAGAACTACTGTTGTGCAGCTCAAGCTCCAAGTTATGCCTACATATTCATACAGGCCATCACAACTCAAATTTCTGTATGCAATTCCTCTGTCTTCTAAACGTGGGCCCATTTTTTAAGTCCTTTGCATCCCATGGGCAGTCTTGCTGATGTCTGACACAGAGAAACCGAAGCAGAAATCTTTGTGTCTGTATAGCGAAGTTTTCTGGGGTTTTTCTGGAGTTGTATGTAAAAGCCCAGTCAAACTTTTTCTTTTGCAAGATCAGTATAAAAGATCAGTATAAACATGCTGCTTTTGGGAAAGTTCTTTTAAGTCATTTCATCTAAATATAACTTCTGTTCCATTTTTTCTAAATATAACTCAGGGTTTAATGAGGGCTTTTCACATGGAATGAGCATTTATGAGGGCCCTGTCTGCGTTGCTGAAGTTTTGGCACTTAGATTGCTGGGGTGATAGTTGGTGACAGACTCTGCGGAGGGACTCAGACCTTGTCAGTCCCTTTTCTTTGAGCAGGTGGATCCGGCAGGCAATACCTGCTTGCTCTGTTATAATTTTGGAAAGTTTTAGGTTGGTTTCATTCTTCATTGATCTCACTTCTAGGGAATCTTGAGGAGAAAGTAGGTTAGTGCCTGTACACACACACATCTAACCTACAACGCAAAGTGTCCCAGGCTTTACAGTGATGTGCAGAGTTACCCCAAAAACTGTGGCATAAAAAAGGAATTTAAATGATTATCTCATTGGAAAATGCATTATGCAAGGATCCTACTTATATTCCAAGTTAGAGTCCATTTTTACTGGCTAAGCTGGGGAAATTCAGACTGGCATCCTTAAGATAAGGTCGTAACTCCTCGACTTCATCTGATATTCATTGAGGACTTATCATGGACAATGACTAAGGGTCTGTGAGAGTTAGCATGAATTAGAACCAACTTTGCCCTGAAGGGCTTAAAAAGTGAGTTAGGAAGAAGTCATGTTAGTACAGATCATTAGGAAGGTTCTTGTTAAGAGTCAAGATAGTTCAGAGGGAAATTCGAAGAATAAAAAGAGTTGAAAAATTGTTTTGGGCTGGCATGGTCAAGAAAAGCAGGTAAAGGAAATTGTTTTAAATTGGTCCCTGTCACTCACCATTCTTTAGTTCAAAGTAGTTCTTGCTGAGGGACTTCCCTGGTAATCCAGTGGTTAAGACTTCACCTTCCAGTGCAGAGGTCATGGGTTTGACCCCTGGTTAGGAAGCTAAGATCCCATATGCCTCCTGGCCAAAATACCCCAAAAGATAAAAACAAGCAATATTGTAGCAAAGTAATTCTTGTTGATAATAAAAAACTTAAAAGTAGTAAGGTGGTTAGAATAAAAAGTGGAAGTTCTGCACCTATGTCTTGAGGTAGAAGACAGCACGGGAGAGTGCAGGCATGGAGGAAGGGAAAGGTCAGGGCCATTTGGGCAATGCAAGTTCTTCCATTGGTCTGGAAAGATAAAGGGCCAGACCTTGAAAGCCAGTGAAGGAATCTGGTCTTATTTAAGAGGCAGCAGAGAACCATCCAATGAAGAAGGCAATGGCAACACACTCCAGTACCCTTGCCTGGAAAATCCCATGGATGGAGGAGCCTGGTAGGCTGCCATCTATGGGGTCGCACAGAGTCAGACACGACTGAAGCGACTTAGCAGCAGCAGCAGCAGAGAACCATCCAAAGTTCTGCTGGGAGGCAGTGTGACTTGTACTTGTGCTTAGAAGGACAATAGTGATTGTGGGGAGAGGACCTGGGAGGAGCTAGAATGCTTGGGACACTCAGGGGAGTCTAGGGGTGAGGTGAAAGGGGCTTAGAATATTTGAATGGGAAGGAAGGGTAGGATGTGGGAGACTGGCATGGTTGCTTGAATTGGTGCTTGGAGAGATGGTAGGTGGAAGGATGGAAAGGAAGGGAGAAAGGGAGAGAGGGAGGGAGGGGGTGGCTGATGTCACAGGTAATTGCTAATGTCTGAGCCTGGATGACCTGGGGGGTGACTTGGAGCAGGTGGGGCCCTGCTCTGCCATCTTTGCCTCCCCAGTGCTGGACGGATGCTTATCGTGAACTGTTTGAGCAATGAAGGCCCACACGAGTTTATCAGAGGCTCTCACTTGGAGGAACTGCTTAATCTCATTGGTGGCGCCTTGAGTTTGAGGGGATATTAAGGGAATAGCTGAAACTGAAGCAATAGGATGATGCAAGGAGCAGGAGAAGAAAGGAAGGGGAGTATCAGAGCAGACCAGTCACTGAGGAAGAATGGAAAGGAGCGCTTGCCAAGAAGGGAGGAGAGCTTAGGTGCTGTGATGGCACAGAAGCTGGAGGGCAGAGAGAGGGGAGAGGGGTATCCTCAGGGTCAGATGCCACAGAGAGAGGTGATGAGAGGACTGAGAAGTCAAAAGGAGCTTTAGGAAGTCACTAATCAGGAAGTAACTGGTGCCCACAGAGAGCAGTATTCAGGTGTGTGGTGATGAGGTAGGGGACTTCCAGGGTCCAGGGGTTAAGAATCCGCCTGCCGATGCAAGGGACATGGGTTCGATCCCTAGTCCAGGAGAGATTCCACATACCAAGGAACAACTAAGCCCATTGTGCCGCAGGTGCTGAAGCCCGTACACCTAAAGCCTGTGCTGCACAGCAAGAGAGGCCGCTGCAATGAGAAGCCTGTGCACCGCAACTGGAGAGTGGCCCCGCTTGGTGCAACTAGAGAAAGCCCGAGTGCAGCAGGGAAGACCCAGCGCAGGCAAAATAGAGAAGTTGAAAAAAAAAAAAAGGTCGGTAGTCAGGGATAGATACTAGCTTCAGGCTTCTCAGTCAGGCGTCCAGGTGCTATCACCAGGACTGGTCCTGCAGTGTGGCCCATCGCTCAGCCAGAACCCACACCAGACTCTACACACATACACACACACACATGAGCAGCCTTCTACCCTATACATTTCACTTCTGGTCTGCCATAACCTGGATGGTGTTGGAAAACCAGACCCTGGACAGATGCGCTGTGGAAGATAGAGGGGAAGAGCTGCAGGCTGTGGAGAATCCTTGCAGGATGCTGGAGAGGGAACTTGTTTGTACAGGGTACGGTGGAGGGTGAATGGGAGAGAAGAGGAGGAAAAGGTGAGACTGAGAACTTTGAGAAGAAGGCAGTTCTCTTCCCTCATAGATGGAGGCTTCTGTGCACCTTCGTCTACCAAACAGTAGGCGTTGTCCTCCTGACTTGGCAGGCGAGCCCAAGAGTTGAAGAGGATGTAGAAAAATGCAGAGGTGGAGTTGCAGAGATTGAGGACGGAGTGCATTGGTTAGCTAGATGGCTTTGAGATTCTCAGAAAAACCAAGGGCAGGTTGGCTGGGGTTTTTGTTGGCAGTAGGCAAACCACAGGCCCTTTCCCTGTACCCAGTTATAAAGCCAAACTTGTTGGGAACCTTTTAGCTACATGTTAATAATGAAATGTTTGTGCATTGATTGAAAGATATGACACACACTTGGGTAATTTTTCCTTTTTTTATTGTCTGGAGCTGGCTGACTTTGATGGGGGATAGAGGTGGGGGACCAAAACCCAACTCATTTGCAGTCAGGGCCAGATGTTTGGACGTGATAAGTAATTGGGGATGGGAAAGGACTGACCGCATAAAAGCTTGTAGAAAATTGCCCCATGTTGGCTAATCTAATAATGTATTTTTAGAGGAGGTTTTTATATGTTCCATGTTTTATTGTCTTCTCCCTGGATTGGATTAAGGGAGCAATGAAATAATTGCAGTTTCCAAAACCTTGGCATTTGGGAATGAGGGAACATGGGGAAGGTAAAGGGGCCTTGCCTTTTCCTCCATGCTGTGTGTGCTGCCCAGGGAACATCTCTGGGGTACCGCGCAACTTCTTTCTGACATGCTCTGAGTTTTCCCTCAATTTTTCAAGCACCTTTAAGGTTCTAAAAGCTTTAGGTTCAGAATCCTAAATCTTTTCTTTTCATTATGCGTATTGTTCAGTCACTAAGTCATGTCTGACTCTTTGTGCCCCTATGGACTACAGTACACCAGGCTTTCCTATCCTCCACTGTCTCCCCGAGTTTGTTCAGACTCGTATTCACTGAGTCAGTGATGCCATCCAACCATCTCATCCTCTGTGATCGCCTTCTCCTGCCTTCAGTCTTTCCCAGCATCAGGGTCTTTTCCAATGAGTCAGTTCTTCACATCAGGTGGTCAAATTATTGGAGCTTCAACTTCAGCATCAGTCCTTCCAATGAATATTCAGGGTTGATTTCCTTTGGGATTGACTGGTTTGATCTCCTTGTATAACCTACAGATTTTCAGGTGGAAAAATGACCTTTTAGTTTAGAAATACACTTCAAAATTGGAAAATTAAATGATAAAAATGTTTCCCTGAATATGGCCCTTTTCATGAGTTTTTGTGGAAGAAGTAAGGGATGAGACCCAGTCACCTGGAGTCCTCAGGACAGGAAATGAAGTCACAGGCACACTTTCAAACCATGCTAGCAGTTTAGAAATCTATTGAAAGTGAAAGTTGCTCTGACTCTTTGCAGCCCCATGGATTATACAATCCGTGGAATTCTCCAGGCCAGAATACTGGAATGAGTAGCTGGTCCCTTCTCCAGGGGATCTTCCCAATCCAGGGATCTAACTGGTGTCTCCTGCATTGCAGGTGGATTCTTTACCAACTGAGCTTCCAGGGAAGCCCCTTAGAAATCTATTGGGTTGGCCAAAAAAATCTTTTGGGTTTTTCTGTAATATCGTATAGAAAAAGCCAAACAAACTTTTTGGTCAACCCAGTGTTTCATCCAAAAGGAGGAACAAAGCTCCAAGTTTTCATCTCAGTTGAAGAAAATGAGTATAAAATAAGTGTAAACAGAAAATTCAGAGAAGAAGAAACGTTGAATGTCTGCTAAATTTGTGAATAGTTAAAAAAAACCACCATTTTTTGGCCACCAGATTAACAAAGGTTTTGTCTTACTAAGACTGTTAAATGGCAAATGTGTGGTGAAGTGGGTGTTCTTAGTTGCTGTTCTTGAAGGCTGTTGACAGCCCACCCACCAGGAAAGCACTTGGCAATGGTTGCTAAAACTTGAACACTTGTGACTGCTTCTGACCTGCTAAGAAATAAATACTTGCTATTGTCATTTTGCTGCTGGGCAGACAGACTTGTAGAGGTCAAGTATCTTGCTAAGGTCACACAACTGGTCATTGACAGCACAAAGATTTGAAATTGGTTGAGTGCAAAGTCTGGGTCTTCCCATTCCACCCTTGTGACTTTCTACGCATGCCTGATGCCACTAGCTCCTCCCCCTCTTGGAAGAAGGGCAGGTGACCTTTGTCTCTCTGTTCAGGAATCTGTGAGTTATCAGTTTGAGTGGAGGGCGGGTAGGTTTGTTCCAATTTGGACCTGAGAAGATAGCTTCCCAAATAAATAGTTGTATAAGTGAGTGAGCAGCTGTGGTTCAGATTCTCCCTTTAGTACTGTCTTTGCTCCACAGGTGTTTAGCAACCTTTAGAGGGCAACCCCAGGAGCTTCACTACTTGTTACCTTCAGAGAAAACAGTGGTTATCTGCTAACATAGACATGAACTTTTCTGAACCAGGTTGAGGGACTGTCTTTCCTTGTTGAAATTGGTGAGGCCTGGAGGAATACACAAGTGTGTCTTGCAAGGAACGATGCAGGAGGAACAGGCTGGCTCCTACCCCTGCGATTTGGATTACAACATAGTTTGGTTTACAAACCGAGCTCTGGTGAACTGAGTATGCAAATATTATTTTCTGATTGTGCATTTTGTAAAATATTTTATAAATTGGTTGCTTTTAAACAAGCTCTTTAGAAATTAAAAATCCCCCCAATCACTTGTAATTTGTGAAGTAAATTGACTGTGAAAGAAGTAAATGCTAAATATTTACACAGATTTGCAGACAATGTGTTAGTCCCCATCACCGCCCCTTTTCTGTGTGTGTGTGTGTGCGCGTGTGTGTAAGATGGTTTAAAATTAGGAATCAGATAATATGATACATTTTCATTCGCTTCCCAAATTTACCTTCTAGGTAGTCTCTTTCTGAAAATAATAGCATGGTGGAAAGAGTAATAAGGGGCTTCCAGGGGTTGCAACTCCAGTACTCTTGCCTGGAAAATCCCATGGATGGAGGAGCCTGGTAGGCTGCCTGAGGTCGCTAAGAGTCGGACACGACTGAGCAACTTCACTTTCACTTTTCACTTTCATGCATTGGAGAAGGAAATGGCAACCCACTCCAGTGTTCTTGCCTGGAGAATCCCAGGGACGGGGGAGCTTGGTGAGCTGCCATCAGGGGTGTGCTATAGGGTCGCACAGAGTTGGACACAACTGAAGCGACTTGGCAGCAGGGGTTGCAAAGAGTCGGACATGACTGAGCACTAACTGCAGAAGTATGGTTGATAGATGTTGGGGAGGCCCCAGAGGTCCTGGCTAAGCCCTCCTGGGAATTTGCATATTACAAGGCACTAATCTCAGTGAGGTAATTGTCTTATATACTTTGTAAAGTAAACAGGTCCGTTATTTGTAGGAATGTCTATAGAAAGTATGTCGTGTGGAAGAGCAGAGATGTAAATATGAGATAGTAACTGTGATTAAGAAATAGATGGATCTGATGATAAGGAAGAAAAACAGAAGAAATAGAAATGGCGGTATGAAAAGTTCAGTTGGGGATTGACGTGTACACACACTGCTGTATTTAAAATAAATAACCAACAAGGGAGAGAAAAGGGAAAAGAAAAGCTGATCAGTTTATGAATCCAGATTTGTTGGCAGTAGTGATTTCTGATGTTTGGGACTATGCTCTTCTCTGTAAATTCCAAAAAGGTTGTAACGGAGTCACTAGAATCAGATGGATTTATAACACATACCTTATAGGAGTGCTCTGGGTGTTCCTCCCTGAGATTCTTGTGCAAGGACTCTGCTTGGGTACTCTGCAGCCCTCTGAGCCAGGAGGGACCATCCAGCTCTCCAGTGATAAGCAGCGCAGGCTCAGGGAGATGGTGGGCTTCCCCAAGATCAGATAGTTATGAGCGATGAAAACAGAGTGGGAGCTCAGCTGTATCCCCTGGAGTTTTACCCTCCCCCTGCATTGGAGAAGGAAATGGCAACCCACTCCAGTGTTCTTTCCTGGAGAATCCCAGGGACAGAGGAGCCTGGTGGGCTGCCATCTCTGGGGTCGCACAGAGTCAGACACGACTAAAGCGACGCAGCAGCAGCAGCAGCAGCAGCTACTCAGGGAGATCTGCAGCAACTCTGGCGGAAAGCAATGCTGTGGAGAAAATGCACCTCAAAATATTTCTTTGTTAAACTCAAACACCTGACCCATAATGAATGATTCATAGACATGTGCTGAATGTTGACAGCATGAATATTTAAACCTCGATATTTTTAAAAAGCAGCCTGTAGGCACCTGTAGTGTTGCAAAGTGCTCTGTTATACCGTTTACAACTGGTACCACGTCTGATGGTACAATCTCCGTTTTATCCACGAGGATGCTGAGACAGAGAGAGTAAGTAGAAGAGTCCAGAGTCACCTCTCCTGAAGGTTGTAAAGCCATCATTCCAGCCACAGTGCTGCCATTTCCCCTCTACTGAAAGTGGACGGGTCAAATTAATGTAAAAATGCCATTTGGAGCAAGAAACAAAGACATGGTATACAGGTGAAAAAATGAGTAATAAGCAACGTCTCTACATTCATTCTTTTCAGTGGCATCCCCAGCCCTTTAAGAGGAGGAACTGTAATCACTGTTTCTGCCTGGGGTAGAGTCAGAGCCTTAATGGTTGGTGTCTTTATAGTTTCAGAGACGGTATTCATTGCAATCTTAATCTTTCTTTGCTTGTCTTTGCTGTGCAGCTCCATGTGATCTGCTTTTGTCCCTTCAGTTTCCCCTGTGTTTTGCTTTGACATCTTGAGGAGGTCAACTTGGATCCTTAGATCCCGCGGTATGCAGTATTGGTCTGTACATCTGGTGACTTGGTCTACTGCCTACTGCTGCCCCCGACCAGCCCCCCTCACTTGTACATGTGTCCGTATTTGTATGCAAATTAGATAGAACCATTTCTTGTTAATCATATCATCTATTTAAACATTTCTAGGTGGGTTGCATAAAGGAGAGGTATAGTGGTAGTCTTAGGGATACATGAGATGAAAACACATCATATTTAACTTACAGCATAAATGTTTCTGTTAATAAAATGCTTGTCAGGAATAGAGACATCGGTCTGAAGCTTTGAAGTGGGAAAGAGATCTTCACCCATGTGTTCCCAGACCCTCCTAAGCAGAGTTAATACAGGAAGGAGTGGAGAGGGTAAGAGAGTCTAGAGTTAGCCAGAGTCCCTTAATAAGTGTTCCTTTCACCTTGCACTGAAAAGAGAGAGGACCGGTGGAGAGAAGCCCAAGGATTGAAGGGTAGAAAAGCATACTCCATTGACCAGCAGTGTATGTGGCTAAGGGGTCTGCGACTGGGGTTTGGCTGCAATCAGACCTTGGACTCTAGCCCAGCCATGGTCTGGCTCTGTGCCCCTGTGCCCCAGGGCCCTCTTAGGCAAAATAGGGATAGTGGTAGTATTTGAGAGTCACTGAATTAACATTTTGGCTGAATGGACTACGTTTTAAAACCAGGATTTGTTCAAGGCTTAAATTAAATAGTAACATCATAGAATGAGTCTCTGGGATATAAGAAGAAATGTCAGTATTATTACAATTTTACTAATATGTTTAGTGACCAAAATTTTTAACTAATATTTTAATACATGGATATTTTCTTGCAGTATTTTAAGATATTTTTTAGGAAACGATGAAACGGTACCATCAGGGGAATGCTTAAAGTAGTTAGCACATCAGCTTCAGTACTTAGTGCATGGTTTTGAAGTTTACATGGTTATCAGTTCCCTTTGAAAAGACTTATATATCACTTTCAAAAGATTATGGGTTTGGGGACTTCCCTCAAAATCTGAAGTTAAAGCTTCCCCCGCTTTCAGTGTATCAGGTGTGGTTCAGTTCCTGGTTGGGGGGCTGTACCTTGTGGCCAAAAACCCAAAAAGTAAAATAGAAACAATATTGTAACAAATTAAGTCATTTTAAAATGGTCTGTATCAAACAAACAACAAAACGGATTAGTGGTTTGTGTGAGTTCTTCATCTATCAATAGGATGATGTGCTTACAACTAATTCATACACACACATGTTTTAACTTTTATTTTGGAATAATTTTAGACATAGGAAAGGGTGCAGACTCATACGGAGAATTTCTATATACTTTCCCCCAGATTTCTCCAAATGTTAACATTTATTACCTTTTAAGAATCTTTCTTTCTTTAACTTTTTTTCTGAATCATTTGACAGTAGTGACAGACTAGATAGCTTTGTTTGTCCTAAAACCGAGGACATTTACCATGATATAATTATCAAAATCAGGAAATTAACATAAAGACAGCCCTGTTGTCTCAACTACAGACCTTATTCAGATGTTGGCTGATTGTCTTCCTGGCTTTTGTAGTAAAAGAAAATGTTAAAAATTTTTGGTGGGGATGGGAGGTGTCCAGAAGGTGCCTAAGACTGTGTGCTATTCTTAGTTGTCATGTATTTTTACTCTCCCTCAGTCTAAAATAGCTTTTTAAAAAAAAAAAAGATTTTATTTTTAGTCTCCCTCAGACTAGAAAAGTTTAAAGAAAAATAATTTTATTTATTTATGGCCTTGCTGGGTCTTCGTTACTACACAGGCTTTTCTCCAGTTGCAGCGAGTGGGGGGCGTTGCTCTTGGTTGTGGTACGTGGGCATCTCATTGCGGTGGCCTCCCTTGTTGCAGAACACGGGCTCTAGGACACGTGGGCTTCAGTAGCTCTAGGGCTCTAAAGCAGAGGCTCTGTAGTTGTGGTGCATAGGCTTAGGTGTTCCACAGCACATGGGATCCTCCCAGACCAGGGATCCAACCCTCGTCTCTTACACTGGCAGGCAGATTCCTTACCACTGAGCCACCAGGGAAAACCCTAGAACAGATTTTTGAACTGTGTCTTGTATTGACTTTTTAAGAATACAAGCCATTTATTTTGTAGGACCTTGAACTTTTTTTCCCCTAATGTTTCTTCAAGTAGATTTTGGGCAAGAATACTGCAAAATTGATGTCCTTCTCAATGCTTCTCTAAGAGGCACCATCTATTTTTCCCATTCATCAGTTCAGTTCAGTTCAGTCGCTCACTTGTGTCCGATTCTTTGCAACCCCATGAATCGCAGCACGCCAGGCCTCCCTTAATTTTGATCATTTGGTTAAAATTTGGTCTACCAGATTTACCCAAGAAAGTTACTGTTTTTTAATGTTTCTTTGTGTGTGGGCTTCCCTGGTGGCTCAGAGGTTAAAGCATCTGCCTGCAATGCGGGAGATCTGGGTTTGATCCCTGGCTCGGGAAGATCCCCTGGAGAAGGAAATGGCAACCCACTCCAGTATTCTTGCCTGGAGAATCCCATGGACGGAGGAGCTTGGTGGGCTACAGTCCATGGGGTCGCACAGAGTCGGGCATGAGTGAGCGACTTCACTTTCACTGTGTGTGTATATGTGTGTTTTAAATTTATTTTTAATTGGATGATAGTTTCTTTACAATGTGAAAGTTACTATTTTTACTGTTTGTGATTATGAGTATCTTGTGAGGAGATACTTTGGGACTATGTAAGTATAGCATTGTTTACCACTTTCAACTACTGGTTTTAGTATCCACTGATGTTTCTTACCAGAAACAGTTATCACTGTGGTTGTGGCCAAATTTTTTGTTTTATTTATTTATTTTTGTATTTTTGATGAAAATTGTATGGTGGTTGGATTTTAAAGTTTGTTATTTCAACTCAGGAACAGTTTCTCAGCTCTGTAAGTTGTTGAATTGTTTAGCATATTTCTGAATACTGAGATGAAGGAACAAGATGACTTAGGTCCTGTTTAAAAAATAATAGTTTGTTCTTCATAGTTTTTATGATCTTTATTATGCCAACATCAATGATAAATCAGTGATTTACCAAGAATTTAATGGCTCACGATTTTGAGATCTTGTGAAATATTGAGGTAGCAGAGTTGACATTTTGTTCTGTGTTCCTCATAGAATGTAAAGAAGTTCCTAATTGGGATTTTTAGGTTCTTATCTGATGACTGGAGTTTCTCCTAGTCTGTCTAGATTTTCTTAAATGCAACCCCAGGGGTCTTTAAACCTGTTTTTCTGTCTCCTGTATTTCTTAAAAATCATTAGCTGGATCTAGATTCTTGATCAGGCTCCAAGGTTCTCGCTCTCCTTTTAAAATTTATTTTATTTTTTAATTTTTTGGGTTCTGTAAATTGACTTTCATAGACTTTCTTTTACTTCTTACTTTATTTTTGCACGACTCTTTCATAAATGGCCTTTCATGGAGAGGCACTGCAAGTCAGCCTGTCTCTGTATTAGCAACCACTGATGATCATCACCCACATCACCTGTGAGCAGTTTCAAACTGGCCATAGTCTGTTTGTGTCATTGCTTCTCCATCTATCAGCTGTAACATTTTTAAAAAGAGAAACTGCGGCTGCGGCTGCTAAGTCGCTTCAGTCGTGTCTGACTCTGTGCGACCCCATAGATGGCAGCCTTCCAGGCTCCTTCGTCCATGGGATTTTCCAGGCAAGAGTACTGGAGTGGGGTGCCATTGCCTTCTCTGAAAAAGAGAAACTACCTTTCATCAACTACTAAGTTACCTTAGATCAGAGATCGGCAAACTAAGGTCAACAGGCTAAATCCAACCCAATGTTTATTTTTGTAATTAAAGTTTTATTGGAACAGCCATGCCCATTCATTTGCATATTGTCTGTGGCTGCTTTTGCACAGCAGCGGCTGGGTTGAGCAGTTGCCACTGGGGCCATAAGTGGCCCATGTCTGCGTGTATGCTCACTCAGTCGCCAAGTCATATACGACTCTTTGTGACCCTATAGACTGTAGCCTGCCAGACTCCTCTGTCCATTGGATTTTCCAGGTGAGAATACTGAAGTGGATTGCCATTTCCTTTTCCAGGGGATCTTCTGACCCAGGGCACATTGGGTCACTTGTCAGGCACATTCTTTACCACTGTGCCACCTGGGAAGCCCCATAAGTGGCTCACATTGCTGAAAAGATCTGGCCCTTGACAGAAACAGTTTGCTGACCCCTGCTCTAGATCATATGGAAGAAGCAATTTAAATGTTTGATCCTTTCTCCAGTTTTCAGTTGTTGTCCTATTATCCTGCAAAAGTGACTGCTGAATTTTTTTTTTTAAATATTGTTACAGATTCATGGATGTAAACCTATTTGGTATAGTTCAACTGATTTACAATTATTATCTTTATTGAAACTCAAATTAATACATCTTTAGCCAGCGGGAGCCTCTTCAAGTTGGTTCCTGAGGTTCTGTGTATACAGTCTTTGTGCATACAGTCTTTGATGCTTCTGGGATTACTGGTATGGTGTTCCAGGTTCATCTTGTGGATTTCCTGCCATAGACCTGGGGCCAGATATTTCTAGGATCTCCGCTTCTTTTCAGTGAAAGATGTTATTTAGAGACCATAGTCTGAATGCTAAGGGTGCATATAAAGCTCCTAAAGGGTGTTCTGTTTAATGTTATGAGTGCATTAACTAATCTGTAGAATTTGAAAGTAGAATGTAATAGCTGTGATTTTAAAACACATAGTCACTTCTTTTGTACTAAAAGTATGTAATGTTCTCCTTGTGTGTGTGTGTATTTATTTATTTATTTGGCTGCATGGGGTCTTAGTCGTGGCGTGTGGGATCTTTCTCATTGCAGGATCTTTCCGTGCGGCACACGGACTCTGTAGTTGTGATGCCTGGCTCGGTGGTTGTACCATGCTGGCTCAGTAGTTGTGGCAGGCAGGCTTTCTAGTGCTGGCTTGCAGGGTCAGTTGCACCTTATCATGTAGGATCTTAGTTCCCCTCTGCAGGGATCGAACCTACGTCCTCTGCATTGAAAGGTGGATTCTTTACCACTGGACCACCAGGAAAGTCCTAATGGTCTCCATTTTTAATGTCCTCTTAATAATGTTGTTAATTAATCCTCCTATTTAGTAATTTTAGTTGTACATTAGAATTGTTTTCTATCTTTCATGCTTATATCCTTTCAATAAAATATATGCTTATCTATTTCTTCCAGTCGTTAGCATTTCACTGGATAAAGCTCACAAGATTTCCACCCAGATTGCATGTGGAATGCCTCCCTGTTTTTGAGAGGGTTTGTTCAGATAATGACAGCAAATCCAAACATGCTTCATTTCTCTGTTTCTCACGTTGTGACAGTAATTAGATGTATTGGTCACCTCTGTGACCACATGCTCATCCATCAGGCAGAATTACAGGTCTTCTGAAGACTGAAGCTGAAACTGAACAACTGAATGCCGAGGCCATATTTTTATATATTCCTAGGACCTGCCTCACAGTTGCAAAGTACTACATACTGAGTACGTAGTAAGGACTTTGTTAAGGTAACCTCGTTATC